>NW_015150466.1:2523088-2538203 GCF_000732505.1 Cyprinodon variegatus
AATTAGAAGCTAATGTTTGCATCAGGAGCTCGGTATGATGAATTATTTAAAACCAAACTGTAGGATTAATCTTTTCTCTTCTCATCCCTTAGTTACCTCCAGAGTAATTGTTTTAATTCAGCATTTATCATGAATGTGTTCTTAAATCATGCTTTTCCTCATTTACTTTTCTTCTCTGCTGCTTTAATATTCGCTGTGCTGTTCCTGCTCCTCCTTTAACTTCTTTACTAATATATTCCTTCGTCTCTGAGGACAAATGTTAGAAAAGGCTCAAGGAAGAGTCTGTTTTTCGTCTCCTTCAGCCGCCCATTCTCAGAAGAATGAATATTTTCTATTACCGACTCTGCATGGTTGTTGAAAATTGTCCCTCCGTGATACTGCGACTTATATTTTCATTTGCTTCCTGTCATTTTGGTTCAAACCCACTGATACGTTTCAGGGGAGAGAAAATGTGATTTATTCTTGAGTGTGTGCGGATCTGTGTGTAGCATATTCACACACCTTTATTTAGCCTCCACTTGTCTCCTGCTGCAGCTGAATTGATCCACATTAACAGACTTTGGGAGTTTTTCTGTGTGATATTTAGTCCAACATATTCTCTGCTCCATTTGCTGGAAAAACAATTTCAAGTTTATTTCTTCATCCCTAAAACTTCTGTGACAAATCAGCATCCACCACGACTACCGCGCTAAACAGCTTTTATTAAATCGGTTTCAATGAACAAGCACAGCGGCGTGGATCTCCAGGGTTCCTCATGCAATATAAAAAAGGATTGATAAAAGACAGAGGTTTTTTAAATGTGAACTTTTTCCGCTCTGCAGGTGTAGTTTATATTTCTAAGGCACAGAACTTAAATGTCTCAAACTGCTTTAGATTTGACAATTGATTTGGGCACCATTAAATCAACGTAGAATTTAACATGTTTCACCTGCATCCATACCTGGTAAGAGCTGACCTAGATACTGGATTAGAAATCCTCTGACAATATTAGAAAAACTAAAAGTAAAATTTTATTGATATAGCACTTAGACAAACTTTATTGTCATTTAGTATACACAGAGTGTATACGAAACTTAATTTTAAAACAGCTTCCCGACTGTGAATGGGCAGCAATAGCACCTATCTAGATATAAATCAATCATATAAGATACATAAACAAAGGAAAAAATGCAACTATACAATATTTTAGAAAAGGATTCCTTATTGTTGTGAGCAAAATACCTTTTGTAAATAGAAATACAGACATAAATAAACCAGGAATTAAACTTTGTAAAACATTTTAGCCAAAAAATAAGTTTTCAGTGTAACTTTGCTGCTTGTATTAGATGTTTAACTATCAAATCAAATTTTATTGAAAACTCTTTATTTATTGTTTAAAAATGTTTTCTAATTGTTTTTTTTATTCAAGTTTTGATTTTTTCAGATTTTATCCTTATTTTGTTCATTTTTTTTTATAATTTTTATTTAATTTTGAGTTATTCAAATTTATCATTTTCATTTATTCATTTTGTTGTTTGTTTTTTCACAGATTTTGTATTTTATTTTAAAATTTCCCTTTGATTTGATTTTTACCAATTGTATTGTTTTCAAACTGTGTTTTTTTAAGATCACATTTTCTTCACTTCTGGGGGCGGGTTTCCTCTGGAGTGAGGAGTGAAGATGCATTTCTATTGGTCGGCTTCTTCGTTAGCAACGACTTTTTATTGGTCAACGGTTGCATCAAAAGTAACCATTTGCATTTGCCTTAAAATGAATGCAACTCCTAAAACTCAATCTACTGTAAAAAAAAAAAAAAAAAAAAAAATGAAATATACAAAAAAGATAAATATAAACATTTTACTAGTTTAATAAAATTTGAAAATATAAAATCTGTAAAAAAAATAATTTCAAAAAATCTAATTTGAAACAAATATATTGAAACAAAATAAAACAAAAAATTACTTTAAATAAAACCTGAAAAAAATGGTCTTTGCTCTCACTGATGTGAAGTAGCATTAAAGTGAAGTTAAAACGACACAAATTCAAGATCCGGTCAGAAGTCTAGCAGCAGCATTTTGCACAAACTTAAACTGGTCTGGGGAGGTTTAAGTTTATATCTATTAATTTTCTGTCACGTTTATCCCTGCTGGGGTCGCGAGGGGTGCCTACACTCACATCTAAGGAGAATCCAAAAACAGTCATGTTTTTGGATTGTGGGAGGAAGCCGGAGTACCCGGAGAGAACCCACGCATGCACAGGGAGAACACACAAGCTCCATGCAGAAAGACCCCAGGCCAGAAAATTAACCCAGAACCTTTGTGCTGCAAGGCAACAGTGCTACCCACTGCACAACTGAGCAGCCTAAAGTTTAAGTTTAACATGTTTAAACTTTCTTAGAAAATCAGAACAAGATTATTTTTAAAAAGCCCGGATTAAGGATCTAGTTCTGGAGGAGACACAAATGGGGTAGGTACAGCAATAATTTGTAAATGATGGAAAAAGGAATGAAACAGAGATATTCCATGATTTACCAGAGTAAAACTTTAGTCTAAGGTTATCCCAAGGTTTCTAACCAAGCATTTTGCAGATAACTAAAACGCTCAAGGATCTTTGGTTCACTTCTTCTTTTTTTTGTCGTGATGAGTCCTTCAGTTCTATCCTCATTTAGTCCAAAAAAAACAACAAAAAAACCTCTCAGACATCAAGTTTTAATTGAACCCTGAGAGCTTAGTTCAGGGTAAACCAGATTTAAAGCCACAGATACAATCAGTTTAAACATGATAGTTGACAGTAATGGTCCAAGAGTGAGTAAGTAGCAAAGAAACAGCAATGGCTCCTGGACAGAGCCCTGAAGAACGCCAAATCAAACAGGACAAGAAAGAGATCTGCAAGTAAACAGAGCCAGAAAAGGTTGATCTATCAGACAAAGACAAGGAAAATCATTTCAAAACCCAACTCCTCAAACTATCAGGAACACAAAGAGGGTCAGATTAAAGGGCTGGCTATACCTCCACAGCAGTTAGTCACAGTTAGCTTGTCGCAGGTATGATGCAGATATTTTTGATTTATGCTGAATTTGAAGCGTGTTCTGCGTTGTTATTCCACGCCACAACGCAAGAGGGGCAATCACCAACTAGCTAGGATTGGGGGTGTCCATCTGTCAGTTTGATGAGCTTGTTCGACGTCTACAATCCCTCATTCAACGCCGGATGACACACAGTTCACCCGTGACACACTGTTCCCCAAAGACTGGCCGTGGCGCTGCTTGTGTTTTGGCTTCGGGTGCAAACCAACAGACCATCGCACAGAGCTACAAACTAGCATCCTGTACGGTGTCTGGGATAGTGTCCGAGGTTTGCCAGGCATTGTGGACGGCACTACAGCCATAGTTTCTGCCATTAGGTACCAAAGAGTAAATATGTATAGTGTAGAGCTCGAATTGACCAATCAGAGGCCTCCTTTCTCTCCTCTGTGCGATGCTATCTGCGGCACTGTCTGCAATTGTCACAACCAATGTAGGTACCAGATCTGCTCGGGTGGTCAGATCTGCGCATGCTAGTGACGTTACGCTACATGATCGGCTGAACATTGCCACATGATGTAAAACATTGTGGTTGGTTTCTACAAGTAGAATAACTGTTTTCTTTGTCTAAATTCTCTACGAAAGTCATTTTAGGATGTCCCATTTGTCCTTCCTGTTCTCAGATCTTAATAAAAAGAATAAAAATAAACTGAGCCTTTTTTGTCATCTTGTTAAAAGGCAGAGCTCAGTCTTAGAACGCAGTACTTTTCTTTAAGACGGACAAGGATTGTTTTCTACTTTCGGCTACTTTAGATCGCCAATGAAATAGCAAAATATAGATGATAATATGTTGAGACTCGAAAAGAGATTTGATCCTTAAGAAACGGGTTCAATACAGTTTGTCCGAGTGGAATTGCCATATGATGACGTCATATGAAGGGACAGGGCCCCGAGCAGATCTGGTAGCTACATCGGATCCGTCCCAGATGCGCGGTCCGGCCTGAGAATGCGCCATCGGCTCATTTGCGCATCCAGCTATACATCCAGGGATCTCCCTGGATTTTATTTAGTTAAAAAGACTGAAATGTTTTCCACTCCCCCCAAATAGTAAACGTACTAAAATATAGTATATAGTGATATAGTATAGGTTAATAATGTATTTTCTGAGAAAATACATGTCTTAAAATCCCACACTACTTCCGGGAGCTAACTTTTTCAGCTTTGGATTTAAACATAAATCTAGTCTTTTTTTTAGTTTTATGTTTTTCCTTTCGTGTTAACATTACGGTATATAGTGAGTTATCTAAAGAAAGAAACAGCTATGATGTCGTTAGAGAAGCAGTTTGACAAAGAAACTGTAAAAAAGATCTAATTTGTCTCTTAAAAGTCATTAAACTTTTTTTGAAGATGTGTATTAGCATTCTTTAGAGAGTTAAGGATAGAAATAAGGGATTTTAGTACCATAATTACATAATTACAGGCACACCAGTTGTGGTTTTCTCTTTATCAAGACCACAATATAGTTAAGAACATTAAAGTATACATCCCCCACCATAATACTAATGGTGGGCCATTTTCCCCAGAGATCATCCAGAGTGATTAACTGTTTACTGACAGCTTGGAATAAGAATATAAAGGAACAAGAGGGGGAAGTTTTACAGGCATGATTCTGCCAGGCAACAAGCTCTGATGTAAATAAATGTGTGTGTGCATGGCGGCGGTGGAGGTTTAATAAAGTGGACGTGGAACACAGCGAACGTCCTTCGCTGGTTTTTTACGGGGAGATTCAGATCCCAGAGCAGAGGCTGCCTGTGTCCCTGTCTATGAACAAACCCCATATGGCGCCTTTTTGTCCCCGTCTCCGTGTGCGATCTGACCTACTGTGCTGAAACAGATTAACCTCACTAACATTGAAGCCAGACGTATTTTATTCTCCGCTGGGAGAACGCCTCTTCAATCTCAAGCAGAAACCAACTCCCCCTTAAATTTGGCATCTTCAATTCATGAAATAACCAGAATATTTTCTCCAGATTATCTATTTAAACTGTTTCTAAATGTTTTATTTTTCCTCTTCTGTTTCTGTAGTTATTCTTTAGTTCTCCTTTGCATACATAGACATATAGAGGCATATCAGTATAATATAACTTCATTTTTACCTTTAAGGTATACATTTAAATTTAATATTTACATTTAAGATTTATTTAATAGATATAAGATCTAGAGATAAAATATGGATTCAAAAATATCATAGTCGTATAAAGATATAGGATGTGGATTAGATTAATGGTATAAATGTCACATTTGTATTTAGCATCTGTCACTAAATGTCAGAGAAAAAATCTTTTTTTTTTTTCTAGCAAGTTTTAAGAGGTTTTTCCTTTGGAAAAGATAGAAAATTTGCACTCTAATCATATTCTCAGATGACGATTCCTTCACAATATTTGCACTAGAAATATTTCATAGCTCACTTTCTCGTTTAGATCTCAGCTAAAACCAAGGAAACAATCAGAGTTTCTCCAAACAGCCGTACTGCTGTGCAGGGAGGCTTCATGGAGTAATTTAAGGCCCTGTCAAACCATGACGATATAGTCAGCGTATGCCTGACGTCCCAGAATCTCCTAAAACGCTGGCAAAAACTGAACTTTCTATCTTTTTAATGAATAAACCAACTTATGCATAATGCACGGTAGCGACAGTGGAGAGGAAAAACTCCCTTTTAACAGGAAGAAACCTCCTGCAGAACTGAAATGACAGGAACACCCGACAGCAGTGGAGGAGGAGTTGAGTGATGGAGCAAAAAGCAGTGATTATCTGTCAGAACGGTCAGTTAACTGAGTTACTTTATAGTCCACTATATAGTCCCTGCTGTACGTGGACACAGTAAGCTTGTAAGAGCTATGAAAACAGAAAATTTTAAAGAGGGCGTGCCCGAGGAGAAATGCGCATTGTGCATCTTCTTGCACACGTACTGTTTTTTTTAAGTTTTAAAGAGTCTTTTAAAAGTCCTCCACAATACCTTTAATACATCAATAATCTCAGTGTTATAATCTTAAAATTGAAGATTAATGCTGATTTTGGTCAGATATGCACAGATGGTTAAAAGCACCTGCAGGCCTTGAACATGAGAAAGTTCACTGCGTTTATACAGACATCAGATAAATGTAGTTTTTAACAGAGGACTCACTCACAATGCTTTTTTTCACACAAAACCCCTACGAACCCATTCCCCTGTGCCAGAATCCATTTTCTGCTAGACTAAGCGATGCGTTCAGGTGTCTGTTTTTCTGTCTCATTGCATTTGTTTTGTGTGCATGTAGGTCAGATCGCTGTCTGAAAGTAAAAGCTGTTGTCTGGCCTTTCTAAGCCCTTAATGGACTCAAAAACGGGGACTGTTCACTTGTCTCTTCTGGGAGATTTTCAGCATATGAGTGACCTGAACGCGTTGGAGCAGTCGCTCTAAATTAGTTCGGCTTCCATATGGCGGCCTTTGAGATTTGGGGTTCACTTGCTTTGCAGATGCCTTCAGAGGACGTTATTGTCACATCTCCTTGTTCTCTAACTGCATCCAACAAGACATTGTATATAATGACACGTATATTAAAATGTGGATTGGTGGAGCAGTGTGTGAAGCTGAGTAGCGTATAAGGCAGAAGCACAGACTAAAGCTCAGTGGTTTCGTCCTTGTCGTGTCTGAAAGTCCGGCGCCCTGGCAGGGAGCGCCCACCGTCTGTCCTTTCTCCTGCGACAAAAGATGGAGTGAATATTCTGTCAGGGTCAACAGCAGAAACCAGAACTTTTTATACATCATTTATATGATAGGAATGGGTTTTTTTTGTTCCTTTTTCCAACATTTACAAGTTTGGTTTTCAGCAAATAATATGTTTTTTTATTTGGTTAACATCTCAAGATAAAGGCAATTTAGGTTTCATTTGTATGGCACCATACAGTACAAAGACTATTACTTGAATTTAACATTAAAATAGAATGAAAATAAAAGCAAATAAAGATAAAACAAATAAAAGTAAAAAAGCAAATAAAAGTAGTAAAATAGCCACAGGGAAATCATGTTTAAATTCCAAATCATTATGTCGTAAACATGTCTATAAATGTTCTCTTTATCAGACGACATTTTCCCAAAAGTAAGGAAAAATTTCTATTAAAAAAAAAAGTCCTGTCTTAAAATTTGTGTTTTTTTCGTTATCTCCTGCAGGCCAGTTAGTTATACTTTGGCCTGAACACCTAAATTCAGCCAATCATATATCATGTGTCTTCGGCAGGGGTAGAGCTAACAGAACTGGCAGCGTTACGAGGTAAGGGCTCAAACATGTACAGCTGGAAGCCTTCTACACCAAACCAAGCTTCTGCCGCCCTGGCGTCCTCTTCCACAACATCTTCATCCCCACTTTCCTCCTCTTAATAAAAAATGGATGATGGAGGAGACTCATCCACGACCTCTGACACCAAACTCTCCTCCTCTTGCATGTTTCCTCTGTCCATAGCGTTCCTTGACAGTGTAGTTTCTAAGTCACCAATTTAGTGCTACTTGGTCCCAATGGAATTTCCCATTGGGAACCTACTAGCACTAAGTTGCTAACTCGTTAGCAAGATGCTTCTGACAAACCGGCCACAACCAAACATGCTTGCAAACCTTCAGCCACAACAATCCCGCCTCTTGATAAACGACCAATCACATTCATTTTATTTACTCGGGAGAATTCGGAACTACATCGGATGGAACAGCCGCTTCCCTATGACTTTAAACTTATAATAATAATTTAACTTTATTGATCTCACATCGGAGAAATTTACCTCTGCATTTAACCTATCCCCTTTGGGAGCAGTGGGCTGCTATTGCGCAGCGCCCGGGGAGCAGTCTGAGGTTAAGGGTCATGCTCAGAACACTCTTGAACTTCTGTAAAAATTCGAAAAAAATATCCACTGGACTTGGTTTCCGAAATTTGAAGACGTTTCGCCACCTCTCTAGGAAGCTTTCTCAATTCAAATGTCTGGATTCGCAGTGAGTTTGAGTCTTATGTAGACAAAGCCTTGTACCGCAGTACACCTACACCTTTTGGACAAAGGACATTCTTTTGAGGACCAGAATGTTCACATTCTGGATAAAGAAAATAGGTGGTTTGAGAGGGGCGTGAAGGAAGCCATCTATGTTAAGAGAGAAAAAACAACTTTAAACAGAGGTGGTGGACTCAGATTCCAGCTTTCAAAAACATACAATTCAATCATAGACATGATCCCTTCCAGATATCACCAAACCCCCCGCCCCATCACAGAGGAACGAAGGACGTACCCGCTCCAGCCGGTGAACATTACCTCTTTAACGACCAACTCTTAACAATCACAGACAGCTTTCAGATATTACAGGCCAACGATGGAACCAAACGACCCTTTCATCGGTTAACATTTGCATGTTTCCGAGCGATACAAGACTTCGTCAATATAAGACTCAAACTCAGTGCGGATCCAGACATTTGAATTGTGAAAGCTTCCTGGAGAGGTGGAGAAACGTCTTCAAATCTTGGAAACCAAGTCCAGTGGATATTTTTTGATTTTTTTACGGAATGACTATGACCTGGATGACTGAGAACCTTCATCAGCATAAAACTCTTGAACACAGAGTGGAGGCTGTGGAGATCAAACCAGATACTTGTAATCTTCTCAGAGCACAAGTGCACTGCTTTAACCACTCAACCAACATTCCCACCAAACTGTGTGCTGATTGTCTATTTTATATGTCCACATGTCTCTTTTCAGGCCCTGGCAGAGGGACAGACGGCGCCGTGGGAGACAGCCAAGAAGGACGAGAATCGCAACAAGAACCGATATGGCAACATCATCGCATGTGAGTACTGCGGCGACTATACTGAATGCATGTGCTGAGAGGGTCTGTTATCAGGGTTTAATTGTGCTGGTTGGTTTATCCAGGTTTCTGTATATCCACTGGTAATTTGGGGTTATTATTTCTATATAGAGTCAGTCAAATGAACTGTCTGTCTTGACTGTTTCGGTTGGTGTCTGTATTCTTTATTTTTTCACATTTCTCTATATGTGTAACTGGTTGCTACGAGGACCTGAACCTTCAGCCAGACCCAGTAGTTTGACTTTTATAGGACAGAGTCACATTGTTTGAATTTTATTTTATTTCTATATGCCAGTAGCTCCTTCTGGTTTCCTACAAAGCAATTCTGAAAAAAATTCCATGTCCTACTGGCGTATTAATTGGAATTTGTTTATTCTAGGTTCTAGTTTGTTTTTGCTCAGTCTTGTCAGGGAATAAATCCCTTTGTTTATATTTACTATAAAAAAAGGAGGTACAATGCTGAGCATGTGTGCAGGGCTTGGCATTGAGTAGCCTACTAAGCTAGTTAGCGCCTCCAGTCTAAAAAGAAAGACTGGAACAGAGCTGGTATCCAGTCTGATCGTTGGTTTACACTGAACAGCTAAAGCTGCCAGCTTTCAGATGTAGCTGCTAAGCTAATGAATTCTGAGGAAATATCCTGATTAATACTGATACCAGTGACTGTGGGCAGCACAGCTGATGGAGTTACAGTAACAGACCAGATTAATCTACTATAATCTACTATAATCATTACAGCAAAGAGAGAGAGTAAGGCTTAAGGTTTAAATAACAAATATAATGTGTTCCCTATGTCCTCCAGCGGCATATATTTATAGCAGCATACATGTAGAAAATAGCTCAGGATAACCAACAACTTTGGATGAAGTATGGGGGAAGTTGAGAGAAACGTCTGTTTGGATTAAATTCTCCACTGCAGGAACTTGAAATAAACACTTTGACATTTTTATTATAATTTGTTGGATAAACTGGTTACCAAAAAACATATCTTAAATAATGCAAATACTTCTTTTTTTATTGTTGTTTTAATTTTTGTAGGTGCAAGAGAGAACGAAAGTCGTTAATTAATAAGGAGAATTTTCTGGCTTTGCTGCCTACCATGTATTTTAATATAGTCTTAAAAACCACTGAGACCCGGACTTTGAACATTTATAGAAGCTAATATAGGAAACCTTGTAAGAAATCTCTTTCACTTTGCAAAGACATTTTCTTTCATCCTGCCTGATGATCAAAGGCTGCAGCTCTTTTTTTTATACTCAGAGACTTTTGTCAAATTGAGCCTTCGGACTGCAGTAATGGTATTCAGAGTGAGGGATTAGTGTGTGTGGGGTTGATGGTGTGAATTAGCATTTGAATATAACGGTGTGTAATGCGTCGCTGTCGTTTGCCGTGCCTGTGATGGAAGGCCCAGCGGTCGGGTGCTTGTTATCCCGATTAAGGCTTCCTTATTGTCTCTATTAGGCTGGAACAACAAAAGCAGATTGTCTGATATGGCGTCTAAAGGGTTCTAAGGTTCATTTAGTTGCTCATATGATTCAAATGCACAAATAGGACCAGCATGATCCATATAAGTAACGTTTTAGGCTTCATATTTCATGGTCGGTGCAAAGGCTGGGACTGTGTACATATTTCATCGTGAAGGTTTAGATGTCACAACGAAGACGCTGCACTAACCTGAAGGCTTTAATATGAAACTCAGCACTGGAATGAAATAGCCTGTCAAAGACTTGATAGCCAACAGGAATTATGATAAATTTGCTATTAGTACAAATCCTTTAATTACAAGGGCCTGGTAATGGAACTGTCCATCTTGCTCGCTGTGATTGTACAAAGGCTAATTTTCTTGAGAAAATGTTTTAAAAGGCCCTTGGGGAAACGACTCTGTGCCTCGTCTTTATTAGAACATGGAAATCTGGTGAAACAGCCAGATTGACTGTCTCAAGCTGAAACTGCCGGTACGAATGAAGGCTCACTCGCTGGAATTAGGCTGCTGTGAAATGAACAGTCTGACAATTTAATAGAAAATATAGAAAAGATCTGGTTTGAAAAGGTGAGCGTTCTCTGTTTGACTCCAAGTTTAAATTAACCAAAGAAAGGATAACTTGTGGGTTTTTAACACAAAGCTTTGTCTGGAGCTATGAATGATTTTTTCTTACTGAGTGATAAGCATATGAGTGAGATATTTAAGAGTGTCAGCTGTGCTGCTGCAATCAATGCCTTTGTCTATAGATGTTCGAGGTAAGCTTGTTTTCCAGTGTAGTTCTGTTTCTCTGACTGTGACTGGCTGGATGTGCTCTCTTCATCCTCTGACATGGGAACTGGCTCGGAGCTTGTCCGCTTGGCTGTGTGTTTCCTGGACGAGGCCGCCTTTTACAGCTGCGTTTTCTGTCTGCTTCTGTCTCCTTGAACCCCAGTTGGCCTCAGCACATGGCCGCTCACACTGAGCCTGGTCGCTACAAGCATGCTTAGTGTGAGGGATTGCCTTTGCGTGAATGAGTCAATGCAATCAACTGGTTTTCATGAGTTAGAAAATTTAATTTCAATTCAATTCAGTTTATTTCTATAGCGCCACTGCACAACTCAACTCATCTCAAGGCACTTTACATTTCACCAGATAATCCAGTCAAATTGATTTTTCTCTCTAAAACTTTGAATCAGTTTGACTGTATGATCTGGTGGGTCTGTTTTATGTGTTGTCTTCTGAATTCAGAGGGCCCCCTTTCTGTCTTTGCCAAGGGTCCTAGATTTTCTAAATCCGCCCCTGCTCAAGAGGATGGGTTAAATGCAGAGAGTGAATTTCTTTGCTCTGTAATATGACAGTGTAATGAAAATAAAAGCTGGGGGGAAAAAAGTATTCCATATCCCTAAAGGATTTCGTCAATGACTGTGAAACCCTTCTGCGACCCTCCAGTTGTCTGTCTAACAACCCAATGGAGGGTCCTGACCCCCACTTTGGGAACCCCTGAGCTCCATAATGTCTGTGCTATGGGACAGGAAGAAGATGCTGGATAACGTTGGGTTCTGATTCATCTCGAGCAGATTTGGTCTACATGTGGTCTGAGCAAAAGCTCGCTGACTCTGAGCCAGAAGTTGTGCCCGGCCGGCTCAGTGAGATGATAAACACCCAGACTGTGTGCCTCCCTTGTTTGGACGGCCTGTTCTATCCTTGTGAGGGTTTTTCTCATCCCGCCGTCCTCTCCAACACACGCTAATGCTGGCTCTCCCTGGAACAGTTTGGAAAGGGCCGATTCGAGTTGAAGTGTTGTAACACTCGTCCTCCGGCCATCTGCCAAACACAAACGCTTGATGCCATGTTTGAGATCCCCTCAGCACTCTGAGTAAACCTTAATCTACCAGCCTCCTGTCCTCCACCAGTCTCTCCTCTCGTTTCTTCTCTTCTTTCTACATCAGTTCTTCTCATCTTTTGTTGGTAGTTCCCCCTCTTTCCGTCCATCTGTTCACGCTCTCATTGCCTCTGACAGTTTATGGGTTGAGGCGAAGCTCACTAGTGTTTCCTCATCTCAGGCATCTGTCTGCCTCCATTTCCTCCTTCTGCTCCTCCTTTCGCTCCTTTTTTCTCACTTCTTTTCCTGCTCTGCTCTCATTTCTTAGAGCAGCCATTTCCATATGTTCATTCATAATTCAACAGAATTTCTTTGGAAATTAAAATGATTTCTTTGCTCAATATTTACATGTATGTAAAAAAAAAAAAATTGAGATGAGTGCTGCTTCTTTAGTGTTTTTACTTGCACCAACTTTGAGTTTAAGAACATCAGTAGACAAATATTTGACTGGGAACAAACAATATATCTGTTTGATGTTATGTAATTGAATGCTGTCTGACATTATGTTATTTAATCCCATAACTTTCCGGCTGTCATATGCTGTTCTTTTAACACGCCCAACTGGCTACATGTCACGATAACAAATGAAAATCTGAATTTCGCTCGAATCATGATCAGACTCTTAAATCTGCACAAATATGGAATAAATTCAACAAAACTTCCTAAGTTATTTGCAAATATCAGGTTTAATCTAAAAAATCTTGACTAAACCTGTTAAAATCAGCTAAAATTATGATTGAAATGGATTTAAAGGATTGAAAACCATAATTAATGAAATGTTGCCATGACATCACAGTTCAATATGGATTTTATGTTGGAGAATAAAAGCTTATCTCTGAGTTTAAAAAGAGGCCAGATTAGCGTTTGAATTAATTTAGAGTGTGTTTAAACAACACTTCTGTCAAATTTTAGCGATCAGATTTAATCAGCAGATCAGGAAACACATAAGCGGTAAACTCATAAGATCATAAACTTAAACAAAGTAAATTGTTTTGTAGGAAAAAACGTTTTTTCTAGATAATCTTTGTTTTTGTTATTGATGTAATTGTAATTGATGCTTTTTTTATTGTAAGTTGTTTTTAAACGTATAACTTTGGATTGTGACTGAGAAGGACGATAACACGGTTATTCCTCTTCCTGCTCTCTTTCATTCAGCAGTTTAGAAGATTCATTCAACATGTTTGTTCTGTTTGAGCACAGTGACGTAAATTATAAATGAATAAAAAAAAAATAAATAAAATAGCTTCGGAATCCAAAGGTGTTTTAGAAAAGAACAAGACAGATTAGTCTTAAATAATGGACATGTTAGATGTTAACAGTTTGAAGGAAAAGCCCGATCAGCAAGGAATGATCAATGGATCATTATCTAAAACTGATGCTACTGTGGAGTAAAAATGGGCACCGGGAGATGATTTGCAAGGAAGAAAAAGTTTTATTCCGCTCTGCAGAGGAGAACGACACGGAACAGCTAAAAACAGCTCCCAGTGTGATTCTGAAACATTCAGAAACACACCCCTACATTTAAAAAGAATCCGCAGCATACACACACATGAACATTGAATTTTCCCAAGAGAAACACTTCATGAAAAGACATAAATATACGTTCAGATAAACATTTCAGACAACTGTTTTCCGTTCACACCAGAGACAGGACAATAAGGACCTGTTTATCTATGTTTCCCTCATATCTAAACTAGGGAGGAAACTCCTTTTCAAACCTCCTTCCTTTCCCTACATCTCAGCATAAAGAATGGAACAATAGCTTCTCACTAATCACTTCTATTCAGAAACAAAGAAACGGCACACTAACATTTTATCAGGCCAAGGAAGAAATATGAATCCATACTACGTTCACACAAAAAAAGCGTGTGCTGCTTAATTTTTGATTCTTGTACAAGTTTAGTTGTGATGCGCTGCTGAAAAATCTTTGCTGCTCTGGCTGTGCGGTGGAAAAGTGGGTCTGATGCGCGTTGGGCGGAGCTACCCTATCCTTTAACAATGGCAGCTATATTTGCTGTCATAATTGGGTAAAAAGTAGTTTTAATGTTTTTAAGTGAGAAAGTCCACCTGAAAACTTCCTCTGTGCAGTCAGTTCATCCAGATTACCATCCTGCCTGCAAATATTAATTTGCTGTTGAAGCCGCTCAGACCCCCGTACACCGGCGGTGCGCTGTCACTGGGAATTTCCAGCAGACTCTTGCCCGGTCGTCTTTTTGTGGTTTGCTGCCACTGTTCGTGGCAACTGCAAGGCATTTTTCACATACGTAATCCAAACTGCAGGCAGCAGAATAATAAAATTAAACATATCTTTCCGTAGGGTTTCGAAATTTTAAGTTCATTTGATGTTAATAAACTGTTTCAGAGCAGTGATCATAGCGCTCTGCATCAGCAGTGCTGTGTCTGTCTCCCTGCCAGCTCCCAGATCAGCTTCTCTGATTGGTCAATGTGGCGCATCGAGCAGCTGGAGCTTTTCCAACTCCAGCTACTGCTGCTTCTGAAGCACATCGCCTGCGTCAGATGCCCAGTTGCTCAAATGCGCTGTAGGACCTTTTGCTCCGCCAAGATGAGCGTCAACCATTGAATTTCCATGTAAATTAGCTGCTTCTGCTGCCTCTGCTTCTTTAGGATTGAACGTAGCATAATACATTTGCGGTGATTTAATGCATTTAGCGTTAATCAGCAAAGGAAATAAAAAGAATATTTTTCGTCAAGATCACTGAGTGTGGTAGCGGCCATTTTTTACCAAAATGTCTCCCTCCTGCCATCTTCCGGCAGTGACGTCACGGTGCGGTAAGCCTAGCGCCATTCTCCCCGCGTTACAAGCAAATTCAATGGGAACTACTAGACACATCTGCAATCAACAACAATTATTGAAGATTTCCAGAGGACTTCACCATT
>NW_015150466.1:2538594-2547598 GCF_000732505.1 Cyprinodon variegatus
AACACTTATTTATTGAACAGTATGGAAAATAACATATTTAACGTACTTTCAGAAGTTTGAATTCTGAATATGACCAGACTTTTCCTTTAAGGAATCAGCTCTGATTCTGTCAGGCTAGGATGGGAAGTTTATTTTCTTCACACGCTGTTCTTGGACTGTGAAATAAGATTAAAAAAACTACACATTAAAGTCAAAAGTCAGAAAATTATCAAACCAATGAAGAGTTTGGATCTGTGCTGGATGGAGAGTTGAGTTAGACAGAAAAACAGGCGAGAAAATCCCTGCATTATTAAAAATTGAACCAATGTGACATATATCATGTTTACGTGTAGAAATAAAACCCAGAACTCTCTTCCAGTGTTCATGGTGGTGCTCTGTCATGTTAGTGGAGTGATTCAGCCCCAATAGGGCCAAAGTTTGATTTTCAATAAAACACCAATAAATTCTGCAGACCAACATCTGAACTTCACCATCTTACTACTAGAAATTATTAAAAAAATCAGAAAACAAACATTTTTTTAACTTCATTGATTTTTTTCCTTCCTCATATGAATAGAGAAGCAGAATAAATCTCAGAAACAGCAGACTGTCGTGTTATTGAGTAGAAATATTCCCACCAAGCACCGTGGACTGAATGGTCTTAACTTTGATTTCCTTTTTCAAAGGCTCTGCCAGGAGCAGCGTCTCCTCCCAGATATGGATATCCAGCCTCATTTTTATTCCAAACCAGTTCAGCCGCTGCTACTTTTTCTCCCTCATAGAAGAACTGAATGTCTATTTAAAAAAAAGTATCTCATTGTGCTGAAAAATGACTTGGATAAAACTTATTAGAAGCACGGCTGTTTGAAAAGCAAACAGAATTTCTATATCTGTATCTAGACCTTTTATTCATGGCAGTCTTACATTTCTTGTCCTACAGCTAATCCTAGCAGCTAGAATAGCCCAGATGAAAGCTAGCTAAGATGTCTAAAGCCATGTTAGCTCAGCTAACTGTTGCATTTCCGCATTCTCCCAAGTGGTCCCCGACTTTACACGGGTGAATAAAGTAAATGTGAATGGTGGATTATCAAGAGGGTGGAATTGTTTTTGCAGAAGGTACGCAAGCAAGTTTTGGCATTTGGTTTGCTAATGCTTACCTTAGACCTTTTGTTTGCTAATGACAGACATGGGCAATGTGGAGTCAACAAGTCATCTCCATGTCATGTATTTAATCTACCCAGCCAATTAACCAAGTCCAATCTGCACAGGTTAATTCACGGTGATGATTGGACTCACCTGCTTCAGTGGCTGGGTAGAACAAATACATGACATGGAGATGACTTGTTGACTCCACATTGCCCATGTCTGGCTAATGATAATCCTGGCCTTGTGTTTGCTAATGCTAACCTTTGACCTTATACTTGCTAATGCTAACCTTTGTTAAAATGAGGAGGATTTGTCCCCTTGGAAAAAGGCTGTTGCGCCCCGGGGGCCTCCTCACCGGTTCTTTTCCTGGGATTAAGTTATTTACTACTCTTAACTTAAACTGGGTAAAACCATATAAAAAGGACTATAAAACAGGAGTAAAAAAATAACAGAGTTTATTCCAGATCAGGTTGTTACAGGACAGAGAAAATGCTTGGAGCTTGCACAGCTGTGGTCTCAAAAATCACGTCCGCGAGCGTCAGGCAAAGTTTGAGCCCTGAACAAGGTCATCTTCTCCTTCTTATAGCTCATGAGTCTATGTGTTGGATCATGTGGATGTTTAGCTGTGCGTATCAGAGACTGACACGCCATCTATTGCCTGACCCATCTGCAGCTTGCCTCTCTGTCTCAGGGTTACAGATAGCTCCCCTCTATCAGACCGGCTCCAAGATGTGCCCATATCCTGTGTACTCTTAAAGACACAAAGGCTGTCCTGATTAGATGACCTCCGTACACACAGTGACGTCCACAATGTGAAGGAAGGCCTTCTACTCTGTCTAATCTGACTAACAAAATAACAATGCACATGATGTATAAATGATAAACTTAACACCTTAGATTTTTTATTTTTTTTTGCCAATGCTAACCTTTGGCATTGTGCTTGCAAATGCTAACCTTACTCACCTGTCCATAAAGAAAGCAGTTACCTACATGTCGCGTCTGGCCCCCTTTGCTAGTCTACACTAAGGCTCTAAAGCCTGACGGATCTCACAGAGCTACTAGGTTGTGGCAAAACCTGAGCTTTGTCTCATTTGATATCAACCAACTTTTCCTATTGGTCCTGAACCCTTCATGTCGAGGCTTGCATCATCACCAGAAGTAAATATTTATATTTTTACACCCAGTTAAATTAATAACACAATAATTTATTAATTAAATGTGTTTTGACAGTAAAAATTAATGTTTTTATTGTATTTTGCAACATTCTAGACATTCTCTAGAACGTTTTTTAAGGTTATAAGGTGTACTTATAACATTTAATGTTCTTAGTAGAGAAACTGGGAAAAAGTAACCCTTTAAAAGCCCACACAAAGTCTTGCCTCCTTTTGGTTTCTCGTCGCCCTATTTGGCCTTTACTTTTAAAGATTTCATGACTTTTCTCTTAATTTATGGTTTGTCGTCAGTTGTGCTTATCCATCCTCTTCTTCTCTCCTCATATTCAAACACAAACCAGCTTCTCTTGCTGTTCACTGAATTCCCAAAGTGCTCTGGTCGGCCACGTTCATTAAAGAGTCTGTCTTTGCTGCAACATAATAAGACTCTCTTTACAGCCGAGCTCTACGTCAATCATTGGTTCCTGCAGATATAAGAGCCAAAAAAGGAGCATGTTTATAACCCAGGGTGTGAAAGTTCCTATGAACCAAACAAGCAACAAAGGGGTGTTCTGAAAAGGAGGAAACCACGTGTGGATGTGAGTGTTTGCTCATTTTAAATGCAGCTGTAGACAGAGTCTCTCCCTCCTTGTCTTTTATCCGCTCTGGCTTCGATTCGCAGCACGTCTGCTGAGCTGCTCTGAAGTCCCGACATCAACATCTCCTCTGAAGTAGTTGACCAAAGGTTTGCAACCAATATTAGCATCCTGAGCTGAAACACACACTCACAAGTTTGGACAAATAAGCATAGGCCCGTTTCTCAATATGTAGACTTGTGCCTTCTCATGTGCTCATGAAACGTCATCAGCCTGAGCCCTAGCACTGTTCCAATTCACAAGAACAGTACACTGAGAATGGACAAAGTCCCCAGATGTGTTTTATAGCCCCTCCCTCTTTACCCAGCATGCATCAGGGTAGACGTGTCTGTTCTTGAGATTGACAGCTGTCCCAGCATGCACTGCGGCAGCAGCAGCTTCCAGAGAAGCGCTCACCGAGCTCAGAGTATTGAGGTTTTTTTTTCTGTTGCTGTTGTTCTACAAAAGTACATTTTAAGATCATTTGAGGCAAGAATTTTATACTTTAAGCGTCTTAATGTACCTTCCTTTGCTAACATTAGCATCAATGTGAACATTTATTACTAAAGACTATGTTCTGTAAGAACAGGTTTAAGGGAATCTAGTAGCGCCTTTAACATTGCCTCATTTTTATGCCAATAATAACCCTGGGAATTAATATGCTGCTTAATAACAGCCTCCAGAGGGTTGTTAAGGTGGCTCCAGGGGATTAGTCAGTGAGACCGCCCACTAATGATGGATATTATGCCCCGGCTGGTTGTTGCTAGTTTATCCCAAAGCTGTTGCAAACAGATAAAGTAGCACCAGACTGGAGCCACATTGTTGTCTGTGAGATGAAAAATGTATCCAGAAGCTCCCCGAACTGCTCTGATGCAATAATAATATTCATATTTCTCAATGGAAAAGCTTTCACGTATTAAACTAGTACCTTAAAAGATTTTTGGGTGATGATCTGTTTATGTTTGTCAGTTGGGTGGAGGTTTGAGAGGAGGAACCAAATGCAGAGACTGAAGGTAAAGGTGGTTTCTTCCACATTTATTTATCCAATAAGTAGTGATGGTGAGATGAAGCCTCATGAGGAGTTGAACCGTTTGGCCAAATTGATTCAACGATCGCCACAGTTCATGAAGCTTCATGTAAAAATGTCACCACCTGCTGGTGGATCGCAGAACTACAGTTAGTAATATAATCTGTTATTTTTGTTTGCAATTGTTTTTGTTGTTTTCTTTTTCCCCATTTAAGTTCCTTTGAAATTGTTATTGAAATTTTTATTGAAATGATTGGTCTGTGTAATAAAATCTTTTGTAAGATTTTTTTTTTGTGTGAAAAAGAGAACAATCATTTGAGGTTAACTGTTTTTCTGCTGTTTTGTTGAAACCAGCTCAAGCAGACAGTAAAAGTGTTTGTGCAAATTTGGCAATGATGAGCAAAATGAAAGGTTTTTATTCAAAAATAATAGTTTTTGCACGTTTTATTTTATTTTATTTGAGTTGGAATATTTTTTTTTTTACATTTTTATTGAACTAGGAAGCACCTGTGTAAGGAGTTAAACAGGCGGACTTATATCCAGCTGTAGAAGGCGAGCGGTTTCCATTAAAAAACCACAGCATAAAACCACCAACAGAACCACATCAACTGAAATATCACGTATTGGTTGCTCAGTTTTGTTTTCATGAGGAGCTAAAAGTCAGACTGTAGTTTGTGTGTTTTTCTGGCAGCGTCTGGCTATCTGTCACTTTTCTTCTTCTGTGGTTATTTGATGGAGCTGAAACTCCTCTTTAATCACAAGTGCCAGCCTGATTGCCCCCTGAAACAGCTCTGCAGAGTCCCATTCACATCATTTCTCACTCTGCTTCCTCTTTTTACCCAACTTCAGCTTCCTTTTCCTCCTGACAGCCATCAAACAGCTGGAAACATCTGTCTGTGCATGTGCACGCGTAAAGACGCATCGTTCCAGGGTTGTTTGACACATCGACTGCAGGCAGTGCTGGACAGAACAAGCTGTTACACAGCAGAACGCTCCCTCACACTTCCACACTAATGCACAGACATTAGTGGCACACCCAGAACAGCTGGAAGACTTCAGAGAAAATGCAAACAAATCTGTCACGCCCTGAAGAAGGTCTTTGAGAGGGAACATGCTAACGGAGCGCTCCATCGCTAACGCTCCTCACTCCATCACAGACGCTATTAAGTTATCTAGAGCCTTGAGCCAAACTGACAGAGGAGAGTCTGAGGTCCAAAGGGAGTTAACTGATTAAGTCTATCTGTGACAGACAGGATCCCTACTTAGCGACTCCTGAGGAGAGGAGAGGAGAGGAGAGGAGAGGAGAGAAAAAGGAAAAGAGCACAGTAAAGAAAAGGAGTCAAGGAAAGGGAAAGAGAGGAGATAAGAGGAAATAAACGGATAGTAGAGAAAATGAAAACAGAGAGAGAACTGCTTATTTACCCACTTATATGCTCTCTGTCCTCTTGGGGTTATAAAAACCATGCAGAATAAGAAAACGCCTCTAAGAAACTTTTGACATTTTTATACGTTTTTCTAACCAACATCTAAACAAGCCTGAATAAACAAAAGTAAATCTTTAATCTTTGATTAAGCAAACAAACATCTGAAGCGATGCAGCCTGTGAGGTTTGGGGAGAAGACTTGGCAGCTCCTCCTGCAGCAGTCGATGTGTTTCTGTCGAGGCTGCTGGATCAAGTGCTTGTTGTTTTACCGATACTGGAACCAAAACCTTATCAAACTCCTGCAGATTTGATGCTCTTTTTGAGCTGCAAGGCGTCGAGCAAACAAGGCTACTTACAGGCTCTTTTGTTTACTATTGTCTGTGAAGCTGCTTGAAAAGTGGCAGAGAGAGAAAACAGAGCTTTTCTGCTTGAGAAGGAGGATTTAATGCATCAGTCCACTGAGTTAAGATTTAAAGTAGGAGGAGGGAAAAAATGGACAAACATGTTCCTGATAGTCTTTACACTGCAAAAATTATCTTAAAATGAGTAAAAAATTCTCAAACTTGTAGGGAAGTCATATTTAAATGTAAAATGATTCTGGCTTAAAGATGCATAAAAATATTCTCTTTATCAGACCATATTGTCCCAAAAGTTAGAAAATTTCTATTTAAAAAAAAAGAATCCTGTCTTAAAATCTGTGTTTTTTCGTTATCTTCTGCAGGCCAGTTAGTTATGTCAGCCTGACCACCTAAATTTGGCCAATCATATACCAACGGTCATCTGTCAATCAAATTTTTCGGTCATTGCATCTTGATTCATATATCGCAGCTAATATACGCAACAAGGAGTTTTAGATTGAAAAAGCTTCCTGGATGGGAAGCGAAACGTTGTTTTTGAACTTTTTTGGAACGACTTTGAACTCTAGATGGCTGAGAATCTTCAATAGGAACCTTAGACCTCAAATTCAAAATTCTCTCCAAAGGTTTGTGGCATCTTTGTTTTGTTAGTTTATAAATGTTTTGCCGCAGCCCTTCCTCTCACTGAATTCATATTTGTCTGGTTAATTTTCTGTTTGGTCAGGCAAAGATGAGCATTTGGCTCACCAGGAGAATTAAAATGAAGGAGGCAGGTTCTGTAGATGTAGAACTGATGTTCAGAGGTCTGGTGGCGGCACGTCTTAGGACAGAGTTTGCTTTTTATAGGGTGGTGTCAGACTTGAATGAATTTATTTCTATTTGTGGAGATGTAGAGGACGTATGTCATGTTAATATTGAAATCCTTATTCCCAGTTTTTGAGGGGGTGGACTAATGTCTTTTTTTTTTTTTTTGGGTTGTTCTATATGAGTATATGTATGTAATTTACTTGTGTTTATTGTAAATGAAACATCGGACCAATAAAGAGAGTCCATGGTATCTAACTGAACTCAAATCTTTAGAATTAGAAGAAGCTTATGCAGCTATTACATCATCATCTAGAATTTAGAAACCAAGGAAAAGAATCAGAACGTTTCTATTCAATTCAATTTGAACTTAAATCAGTTAATTTCTATAGCGCCAATTCACAGCATGTCATCTCAAGGCATTTTACAGTTCACCAGATCATACAGTCAAACTGATTCAAAGTTTTCTATGTAAGGAAAAGCAGTTGATTGCATCGACTCATTGACTCAAATGCAATCCCTCACACTAAGCATGCTTGTAGCGACAGTGGAAGAACAGGAAGAAACCTCCAGCAGAACCAGGCTCAGTAAGAGCGGCCATCTGCTGAGGCCGACTGGGGTTCAAGGAGACAGAAGCAGACATAGAAAAAGCAGATATAAAAGGCGGCCCCATCCAGGAAACACACAGCCAGGCAGACTCCCATGTCAGCGGATGAAGAGAACACATTGAGTTAGTCACAGTCAGAGAAACAGGACTACATTGGAAAAACAGGCCGATCTCCAACATCTATAAACAAAGGTGTTGATGGCAGCAGCACAGCTGATATTTCTCTCCGGGATGGAGTCACAGCCAAACAGGAACAGACCAGATGAAGCTACTATGAGAAAAAGCAGAGAGAGCAAGAACATTAGAGATTGAACTAATAGATTCTGCAGAGTGGGAGAATAGAGATAGAATGAAGCAGAATGATGAAAAAGGGGTCCCTATGTCCTCCAGCAGTCTAAGCCTATAGCAGCATAACTATAGAGATAGCTCAGGATAACCTGAGCCACTCTAACTAGAAGCTTTATCAAAAAGGAAAGTTTTAAGCCTAGCCTTAAAAGTAGACAGGGTGTCTGCCTCACGGACTAAAACTGGTAGTTGGTTCCACAGGAGAGGAGCCTGATAACTAAAAGATCTGCCTCCCATTCTACTTTTAGAAATTCTAGGAACCACTAGTAAACCTGCAGATTGAGAGCGAAGTGCTCTGTTAGGAACATAAGGAACAATCAGATCTCTGATATAAGATGGAGCTTGGCCATTTAAGACTTTATATGTGAGAAGGAGGATTTTAAATTCTATTCTGGATTTAACAGGAAGCCAGTGAAGAGAAGCCAGGATATGTTATGATATGTTGAAATTAATATTTAGTTTTTTATGCATAGAATCAGGCTTTAGTCATATTAACGTGTCGATTTTGTCTCCCTGTATTTTTTATTTGTAAGTCGTCTATACCTACGTGGCCTTTGATCCTAAACCGCCGCTGCTCTCTGCTGCAGACACCAGCGGCCATTAGACTCTGGTGGCTCTCTCTCATTTGTGTTCAGCAGCGCTCTGCAGGCTCTTACTGCACCACAATGCCATCTGATGTCTCCAAATTGCAGCTTTTCTGCTGCATTCGACTGCCTCTGTGAGTCTGATAAAAACAATTTTATTTGGCCCGCTCTGGACCCCTCCAGTTAACAAGTTCTCCCCTACAAAAACTTTCTCACAGAGCCGGCAGGGTAACGATGAGGATTTCAAAGGAAGACGGAGGCAAACAAATGGCAAAGAGTAGAGGGGACAGGAGAGGAAAGGGAGGGGGGGTGGGCAAGGTTATAAAGAGAGGGGGATTCTGCCAAGGAGTGGAGCTCATTAATGAGTAATGGGTTAGTGACTCTTCGCCCTTGGACACATCGGCTTCAGATGACTTTGTTGTTCCTCCAGTCCAGTGCGGCGATGCCAGCGTGAGGCTCTGCTCTGCTCTGTGGGCCTCCGTCTGCTTCCAGGATCACATCAGGGTGAAGAACCGACAAATGAAAGACTGAGCCACAAATCTCATCCTGTAACTGAAGATTTGAGGAAAAGGAAAAACGTTAAAATGGGTGTGATGTTCACCTTAAAAAATGTCATTGCTCCCTTCTGAATTAAATCAGTAAACAAAAGCAGTGAGTTGATGATTCAAATTAAATTGATCCTGGATTTGATGCAGGATCAAGACAAGACAATTTACACTTAAAATAAGAAAACCGTCTTATTTGAAGTGCATACTATCTATAGAATGACTTAAAATACTCATTCCATTGACAAAGTATTTAATTTACCTACTCAAAGTACAGATAAATGTCCAGTGCTGCTCTGAACACTGTCGAACCGGAACTGGAAAGTGAAAGAGAAGATACAGCGGTTAGTTCAGGCTTAGTGGGAAATTAGTGTCTTTGACCTGAAGAAGAGGAATTAGGTT
>NW_015150466.1:2547921-2549611 GCF_000732505.1 Cyprinodon variegatus
CCTATTTGTTGGTACTCGCCGATACCGATACCACCATTTTAGGGCAGTATCAGGGCCCCGTCCGATACTGGTATCGGTATCGGTGCAACACTAGTTAAAACTCAGGTAAACAAAAACTTTGACTCAGCAAAACTCAGCTTGGCTAGAGTACCCAAACTGTCAAACACTCTGGCGTCAAGGTAGTGGCAGTCAGCAGCTTAAGAGTCCTCCATTAATGAGGTAACCATCCGCAGGTGTGTGAGGAGGCCAACCAGAACCAGGCGCCGCCTGGTGGAGGAGGGAAGACAAACACAAACACAACCCACACAAACTGGATTCCTAACAATAAATACACCTAATTTAATAATTTTTTACTTATTTCTAGTGTAACTCTGCTTTAACAGCAGGATTTGCCCACGACCACCGGCCGAATGAGATTCAAACATGTTTGAATTTCTCCCGACCTCATGATTTCTGATCGGTAGGTGGCCGTGAGAGGCTGATCGCCCTGCGTTTCCCGCTGTACATTACACCAAGCATGATCCGGCGGAAAGTCTGCCCGGTCGAAAAATTCTCACACGACTCGAGAATCTGCCCGAAAAGGGCCAAAGAATGGTACAGCGTTTTCCCGGCTAAAGGCTGAGGGGGTTTATGTGTACACCGCACTTTGTTCCATCCAAACATGCAGGGAAACAAACCTGGAAACATTTCTAGTTTCATTTTATACCAAGTTTAAATATATGCAGGCTTATTGAGCTGATTAGAGGAAAAAAAGTCAGCTCTCTTCTCTCCACACAGAAAAACCCAACCCGCTGTCAGCCTCTTCAAACCTGTGGCCTGTGTCCAGATCTGCAGTGTTTGCGAGCCAGTACCTCCTGCCATTTCAGCCCAATTAGAAGCTCCCCTCCCTGGGCAGAGAGCAGCAAAAAGGGCCCCTCCTCCCTTCCAGCCTCATATCTGCGGCTCTCCTGTTATGACAGCCTCTGACACAAGGTCTGTGTAATTACTACTGCCTGAAGGAGAAAGACAGTATGGGGTAACGGAGAGGGAAGGGAGGAAAGGAAGCAGGAGAGGGGAGGTGCTGAGGAGGGGAAGAAACGTGCGGAAAGAACCAGTTTGGGAAAAGAGGAGCGAGACGGAGGAGAGAGCGAGCAGACGGCCAGCAGACCACCTCCTGCTGTTTGTTTGTACATACAGCGTATGTAAGGAGAGTCCCAGACGGAGAGTCAGCTGATAGACGTGTACCGAAGGATTGGATGGGTTCTGCCGTCTCAGTGGTCACTCAGCCGGAGCGGCCCGGTTTCTCTCAATAACAGACAGATGGTTCTCTAGAGGATGATTAAAGGTTTTTATTGCAAAGTTTTTGAAAGAAGTCTAATAAAGTCTGGAAGTGTGAAGATTTGTGAGTAAAAGAGCCAAAGGTGCAGGTTCTGCTCAGAATCTTCCAGGATCTCAACACGTCAAACCAAAGGAACACCTGCAGCTTTTATTTTGTTCCAATAGATCAGATTCCTGACCCCAAAATTACAACCCAACAGACCGGAGATAATTATTTCACTTCACATTTATTAAGATTTAAAAAGTGATCACTTTCACACTGGAAAAAAAAAAGATAAGTAATTTTTTCTTAAAATGAGTGCATTTGTTCTTGGATTGAGGAGGTAAAAGAGAATTCTATTTTGAAAATAGAACAAGACAATTTGTCTTTGTC
>NW_015150466.1:2550405-2552053 GCF_000732505.1 Cyprinodon variegatus
TCCCCGCTTTCCTCCTCTAAATAAAAAATGGATGACGGAGGAGACTCATCCACGAACTCCGACACTAAACTCTCCTCCTCTTGCATGTTTCCTCTGTCCATAGCGTTCCTTGACAGCGTTGTTTCTAAGTCACCAGTTTACTTGGTCCCAATGGAATTTCCCATTCCGAACCTACTAGCACTAAGTTGCTAACTGGTTAGCAAGATGCTTCCGACAAACCGGCCACAATCAAACCTGCTTGCGAATCTTCCGCCACAACAATCCCGCCCACTAGATAATCGACCAATCACATGCACTTTATTCACTCGTGTAAACTCGGGCACCACTCGGGAGAATTCGGAAATGCAACGGTTGGAACAGCCGCTTCCTCACGACTTTAAGCGCCAAATAAATTGCCTTGGTAGGCTGGATTTGGCCCCTGGTCCTTTGTGACCTTTGCTGTGGGTACGACTGAGTGACTGCAATGTTTCACTTTCCCTATATTTACGGCTGCAGTACTCTACATGTGAAAGGTTGAAAGGCTAGCAGCTGCTTCCAGTGGTAACTGAAGACTTCGGGTATCTGAAAGTCTTCCTGCTGAGTTTATGCAGATGTAAGCACCCATCCATCCAGATCCCAACACAGCAGCCTCATGTTTGCCTCAGTTAGCTTGCATCTCTTCAGTCTTTGTAATTTCAATCACTGAGAACTTTACTCTGAGGCTGACACCAACAGAAAAAACTCACATCTTTTCTAAGGTGTTCATTCAGACTCCCAAAATGTCAACGCCTACTTGACAAAATAATTGCTCCCATTTCGCCACAGCGAGCGCAGAGGAAATGGTCTCAGTTGAAGGTCTGAGTCATCGGCTCAACAAAAGATCCTCCTCTAAAAGCTGCTGTGGAAGGAGAGCGTTTCACAGCCCCACAGAGCTTTGCATTCAGAGCAGATAAGACAAAACATTCTTTTACTGGCAGTTTATTAAGTAAATGAGTGGACTTAACATGAAAGACATTTTATTTTTTTAAACTAAGATGACAAAGGAGAGGAGGGCTGAGGTAGGGTAAATTTTATACACAGATTATATGTTCTAATTGAATAAAAATAGTCATGGCATCGATAATCTCCTCCATTTGTTTTCTTCTGAGGATTGTCAGTCATTTCTTCTCACTACTTTCAGCTCCTGGCTCTCTTTTACTTCTGCTCTTCTTGTTTTCTTCACATTATCATGTTAGCTCACAGTGGGGGCGGCAAAAAAAATCTGAGTGTTAAGCAAGCAGCCAAAGACAGTAGGTGACGAGGAACAAACTAGAGATAATCAGAGCGAATTATGCTCGCCTCATCTGCAATTACCTCCTGTTGCTATGACACAACTAAGCCAAATGACTGCCTCCCATTAGGCGTAATCACCCTCATGTGCATCCTGATAATATAGCTGGCTATCACAGAGCCTGGAACAAAATAATGACTTTCAGAAGTGGAGAAAGCAAAAAAAAAATTGGCCTTATTGTTTGTGACATGTGATGAAGATGGAGTCTGAACGGGTCAGATTGGAACCGCTGGTTAAACTAGTCATGTCCTAATACGGAGTATTAGGGCAGGTTAGATATATATATATATATATATATATATATATATATATATATATATATATATATATATATATATA
>NW_015150466.1:2553026-2554973 GCF_000732505.1 Cyprinodon variegatus
ACTTTATTCTCATAATGTTACGACTTTATTCTCATAATGTTACGACTTTATCTTGTCATTTTACAACTTTATTCTCATAATGTTACGACTTTATTCTCATAATGTTACGACTTTATCTTGTCATTTTACAACTTTATTCTCATAATGTTACGACTTTATTCTTGTAATTCTACGACTTTATTTATTTAAATATCTAGCCTGGTGCTAATACTCTGTCATCGTCGCAATATCCACACCTATGCTGCTGTTGAATTTTACTTTTTGGATTCACATATTCTAAATTTTTTTTTTATTAAGCTGTGAAAAGTGGTGTCTAAAAATCTGTTTTTCAGTCCAGTCTTTAGTGTGTTCCTAGTTAATTTATGTGTGTACTGAAATATGCCTCAAAATGATCTTAAAGTCTTAAAGTCACATTCTATGCCTTTACAAAAAATAAAAATAAAAAATTGTTTGGTATAGATAAAATAAGGTTATATATATCACACATCTCTCCTGATACTGTTTAGTACTTTTTGAGCCTAAATTGACTTCCAGCATCTGGTTAGGTGGAAAGGTTTTTATTTCAGTCCCATTTTTTTCCATGTTTAAAAGAATTAAACAAAGTTGTGTTCAGTGCAGATCTTCTGCAATCTAAACCTGCTGCAGGTGGCAGAACATCTTCTCTAATAAGTTCGCAAACATTTCAGAAACAACAGTGCCCTGAAAATACATAAAATTATTTCACTCTTTACGTACTTGTAAGAGTAAAGTAATTCCATCCATCCATATTTGTCACGCTTAATCCCAGCTGAGGTCATGAGGGGTGCTGGTGCCTATCTCCAGCTTTCTACGAATGAGAGAAATTACACCCATTTTTAAAAATATATATATTTTTTTACATTAATAATTAACTTTATTTGTTTTATTAAACAAGACATTTAATTGTATATCTGTGTATTTTATAAGTTATGCTACATTGAATATTTGAAGCAATAGAATTCAGATTTACGTCTGCTTATTTTCATGATACATTTATTGCTTTCATGGGAAATTCCCATAAATGTATTTGGTGGTATATTTTGTTAGGGCTGATCGATATGACTTTAAATAATCTCTGAATGAGATGAATGAATCTTTTATTTAGTTCAAAACAATAAGCTTTTACATCAATTATCCCCTTTAGGAGAAAAATCTTAACTTAAAGGGGGACGAAAATATAAACGTTTCACAACAATCAATGAAAATATGACACTTTAATATTTATACACACTATAAGATAAAGTGCTTTAATCTGGTTTACTATTGTGGTTTATTTGACAGCGAATAGGAGCTGCAGTTTACTTCTGTTTAAATAATGTTGCTGCTGAATCTTTATTGTTTAATGTTGGAGATCAGTTGATCTCAGTAAAACTGAATGAAGTGGAAGAAAACAGGTTTTCCAGGTGGATCTACTCTGAGCCGAAGCGTTTCTGCTCTGAAACCAACTGACGTCAGACCTTCTAACAGCAGGTTTTAACACGTTTAACAGAAATGATCTTGAGATTATAGAGGACTGATTGTGGCTGTGTTGATGTGAATCTGCTCCCTGGTAGCTAGCTCCCCACCCACACAGTTAGCTTCTCCGATCTGTGGGTAAAAGTAACTTTAGGCTTGTTGTATTTTTGTGCTATCTGATCCCACAGACGATCACACCAGAGTCCGACTGCAGCTGCTGGACGGAGACCCTCACTCCGACTACATTAACGCCAACTATATAGATGTGAGTAAACACAGATTAAGGAATTATAAAGAAATATATTAATGAAAGAAATCCCCCCCTAAATATAATAAAACTAGGGATGCACGATATAATCGGCCCCCTATCGGTATCGGCCTGTATCGGCCTTAAAACTGAATATCGGACATCGGCCACCCCACCGATATTTAACCCGATATTTTTTAAGCTTTTTGGTTTTTAAAAACCAAAAA
>NW_015150466.1:2555361-2563728 GCF_000732505.1 Cyprinodon variegatus
TTTTTGGTTTTTAAAAACCAAAAAGCTTAAAAAATATCGGGTTATATATCGGTGGGGTGGCCGATGTCCGATATTCAGTTTTAAGGCCGATACAGGCCGATACCGATAGGGGGCCGATTATATCGTGCATCCCTAAATAAAACCTCAAATTAATTGAAAAAAGTCAAATAATCCAGAAATTCTTCACATCTAAGAAGTGAGCTTTGAATAACGATCCAAAGAACATGTTTTGTAAACAGAGAATTTAAAAGAATAAAAAAAACTTCATCAACAAAATACTTGTAGAGTATTTGTTGCTGTTTTAGCAGTTTTATTTTTCCTTTTTTTATATATATATTTTCCTCATTATTTTTCTTTTTTTCAGATTAAGTTTTACAAAATTCTTTCTTTTCAGAAGCCTTTTCCAGATTCTCTCCATCCTGGGGGTGGGCTTTCCTCGGGAGCAAAGATGTAGTTCTATTGGTCTGCTGGTTGTTAGCAACAGCATTTTAATCTTCAAGTGAAGACAATGCTATCTCTAAAATGCAATTTGAACAGATTGCAATTCGAAAAACTTGAGCTGAATAAGAGAAAATAAAAAAGATAAAGTTTGAAAATATAAAATCAGTAAAATAAAAACAATTTCTAAAAGACAAATAAAAAAGAAATTTTCTCTCTTAGCCTTCTTTTTTTAATAAAAGATTTTCAAAGTTTCATTTCTGGATTGTGTGTTTTTCAAATTTGTGCTTTGGGACACATTGAACTCCATACTTTTCAATACAATTTTCCTCTGATCTCAGCATCCAACAGAACTAAAATAGCCAAACCTTAAAATGAAACTTGATATATTAAATTTAAATGCATTGGACAGGATCAACATTAGCTCCGCCCACTGGCTAACTCTGGCTAGCTCTTTCATTAACATTTCTGGGATATTTTAAACCAAAAATACCAGGATCATACAAGGAAAAGACCAGGATAAAAACATTAAAACTTTATACATAAATTTAGATGCATTGGACAGGATCAACATTAGCTCCACCCACTGGCTAACTCTGCCTAGCTCTTTCAGTAACATGTCTGGGATATTTCAAACCAAAGATATAAAATCAGTAAGAATTCCTAATAGATAGATGAGCAAATACATTTTTACTCTAAACCTTTTTTTTTTTTTTTTATCAAGGAGTGTTTTGAAAGTTTCATTTCTGGATTGTGTGTTTTTCAAATTTGTGCTTTTGCACATATTGCACTCCATACTTTTCAATATCATTTTCCTCTCATCTCAGAATCCAACAGGCCTAAAATAATCAGCAGTTGGTTTTAGAAAAGGAGGATTATTTATCCAAACTTTAAAATGATGATAAATCTGAATGGTTTGAATTGTGACTTTTTGACCACCTCTTTCTCTCTGTGCTGCTTAAAAACAGCCAGACCTTCTTGTGTTTCGTAAAGTGAGCTTTTGCAGCGGTTCTAAGGACTCTCTCTGGGTTGTTTAATGGCTTTCTTGACATTTTGGCAGCTTTTCACACATTTCCAGTCCACATTTCAGCCTTGAACACAAATTGCTAAATATCTGCTGCAAAAGTGATGAGAGTCTTAAAGCAGAGAACAAAATCAGTCCTTCTCAGAAAAACAGCAGCTGCTGTCATGTCTTTAGGTTATAGGAAAAATACAGCAAATATCTAAACCGCTCTACCATCCAGCTGATGAGGTGGTGATTAATGCCTCCTGTTTTAGCTACTCGCTCTTTGGGATTTACCTTTTTGGCCATTTTATCTTTTCTTTTTATCATAAAATTTAGGAACAGGATATCTCTTATTAAGAGGCTGCTTTATTATTATTCCCCCTTTTTGGGGGGAATAATAACTTTATAAATAAAGTATTTTCAAAGAAAGAAAGAACTGAAAAAATAAGAAATAAAACAAAATAAAAAAACATCAGAGCAAGAAAGAAAGACCAGGATGAAAACACTACAACTTAATACATTAAATTTAGTTGCACAGCATCAATATTAGCCCCACACTCTGGCTAGCTTTTTCATTCACATTTCTGGGATATTTCAAACCAAAAATATATAGTCAGTAAAATAAAAAGATTTCCTAAAAGATAAATGAGCAAATCCATTTTCACTCCAAACCTTCTTTTTTAGACAAGACATTTTTCAAAGTTTCATTTCTGGATTGTGTGTTTTTCAAATTTGTGCTTTGGCACACATTGCACTCCATACATTTCAGTATCATTTTCCTCTGATCTCAGCATCCAACAGGCATAAAATAATCAGCAATTTTCACACATGGTTTTAGAAGAGGAAGTATAGAGGACGATCTTTTATTTCTGGGTGGATCATCTGAATAAGTGGTCCTCCTAATTGTCAATCATTCTAGTGAAAATGATAAATGCATTAATCCCAGCATAGTTCTATCTCTCTTTATCTCTTTTACTGGGGGAAGTTGGTAGCAATAATTGCATGATTAGTGTTTGGAGAGACCCTGGTTTCACAAACAGGAAGTGGAGATCTCCTTTCAGTAAAGCTGAGTGATTCCACATCTCTTCCTTCATGGTGCCCATCTACATTAAGATCCACAATTCTGAGATTTTAGTCAGAATTCTGAGAAAAAAATCAGTTCAGAGATTAAAGTCAGAATTCAGAGATTAAAGTCAGGATTCTGAGAAAAAAAAAAATAAAAATTCTGAGATTAAAGTCGGAATTCTGAGAAAAAAGTCAGAATTCAGAGATTAAAGTCAGGAATCTGAGAAAAAAATTCACAAATCTGAGATTAAAGTCTAAATTTAGATTAGATTAAAGTTTTTCACATATTAAACTGGAATATGTAGAAATCATTTGGATGACCATTTGTTCCTCCTATATTGTATATTTATATTGTATAGAAATATTCCTATAATTGTTCCTCATATTGTTCTTCCTAAATTGAAGAAACAAGAACTAAACAAACCTATGGAGCAGCATAAGGGAGCCAGCTTTCCTCTTGGACTTTAAGACCATAGGACTCACCTATGGTTACCAAAAAGTTCAGATTTTGGACAGAGAGGACAAATGGATTGAAAGAGGGGTGATATGCCATCTTTGTTAAAAAGGAAAAAACATCACTAAACAGAGAGGGAGAAGAATAAGGTTCCAGCATCCAAGCATCTACAGTTCTTACCTGGAACTCACTGAACAAAAATGACATAAAAGCCCTCATCATGGTTCAAAAAGCCAAACACTAAACCCATAAACAATAGACTTCAACATCAGTGATCCAAGTATGGATGGGCCTGGTGGAGCTGACAAAAAAAAAAAAAGACTCCTGGATAGAGGAGAAAACATCTTGAAAAAAATAATAGAGCTTGATTTGTGGTTGATATATATCATCAGCAAGTAAAGCTTAAAGGATAAAATATGAAGTTGGTCCAAGTAAGATGCTGTTTCTGTTCCAGTGTATGTCAGAATTTATTTTTCATCAATTCATTTTGTATTATTTCGTCAGGGGCCATCGCCATTTCGATAGTTGGCCCCTGTCAAGAACTGCCCATCATATTAGCGGCAGCTATGTTCTGATGTCTTCAATCATAAAACAGCACCTGGGTAAATAAAAAAAAAAGGAAAAAACAAAGATATAAAAATTAAATTAGAGAGTAGAAGATTTTTAAGGATGGAAATAAGACATAAAATACGACCAGAATTGTATTGAGAATGATGTAAACAACATTAAAAAGCGTTTTAATGTCTCTTTGTCTCTGAATGACAGGGCTATCACAGACCCAGACATTACATCGCAACACAAGGTAATTAACCCTGAACAATGACTGTGAGTTTACGTGTTTTTAACGTTCTGAATCAACCGCTGATTATGTTTTTTTCTGATTTGTCCTTCTTGTGTTTCTGTCAGGACCCATGCAGGAGACGGTGAGGGATTTCTGGAGGATGGTTTGGCAGGAAAACTCAGCCTCTATCGTCATGGTAACAAATCTGGTGGAGGTGGGAAGGGTGAGTTCATCTGTACCTTTTAGGATGTGTTGGAGTCCTTTTTGTTCTTTGAGGAAGAATCATGCGTGTTTGTGTGACGCGTGTCTTCCAGGTGAAGTGTGTTCGTTACTGGCCCGATGAGACGGAGGTGTACGGAGACATCAAGGTGACCCTGATAGAAACCGAGCCCCTGGCTGAATATGTCATCCGGACATTTACCGTCCAAAAGGTAAACCGGAACTCCTCCACCAGTCATCATCCCATACGGTGCAGACCCCCAGTGAAGGTATAAATGGGAAACTGAAACAGATCAATGAAAGCTAAAAGATTCCTTTCTTCCCCCCAGAAATCCTCTAAACAGCCTCCCATTTATGTTTTTGCTAACAGTCTGGCACATATACACTAATTGGTAGCAATGTCCAGATTTGTTTAAGCTATGTAGCGCTAGTTTACAGCTTTAGTTAACCTGCAGCCAGGGAGGGGTATTTACCATTAGGCAATACTAGCCAGTTGTCTATGGCCCCAAGTTCCTGGGGGCCCCATAAAACTCTTGTTTACATGTATGGTTAATACAACTAGTCCTTTTTTGTGCACATTAATTATGTTTTTGATACAAAATTATTTCATAAAAATTTTCAGAAAGGTCAAAACAGACAGCAGCAAACTATTTGAAAAAAAACGGTGTGAAGAGCTGTGTTGCCAACTTAGTGCTTTAGTCGCTATATTTAGCAACTTTTCAGACCCCTCTAGAACTTTAATTTAAAAAAGCACCTAGCACCAAATCTACCAACTTTTTTCTGCTACTGGACACTTTGTAGACAACATCTAAAAGCAGCGAACTCTGCTCTCCAGAGCGAGTAGATTGGTAACCCCGCCTCCTGCTCTCCTCTATCTTGTCTGCTGTCATGATTCATGCAGCTATTATTTCATCCAAATGAAAAATGGAGAACAGATAAGCAGATCATGGCTTGTCTACAGTGAAAAGAAGGACTGGGTTATTTACTTTGGCCTTTTTGGAAACACAGGAAGGAGCAATCAGCTAAGTGAGCTTAGTGCTTGGAAAAAATCTTTCATTCCTTTAAAGACAGCATGAAAAATCAGCTGAGCACAAAACAGAGAGAAGAAAACAAGAAGAAAAGGGACAAGAAGAGAGGGACAAAACATAGAATAAATAATGTTTGTCTTATTAAAATCTATCTGTATAATGGGTCTGTTTGATGTGTTGTCTTCTCAGTTCAAAGGGCCCCCTGCCTGTCTTTGCCTAGGGCCCCAAATTTTCTAAATCCGCCACTGCTTGCATTTTTTTTTTTTTTTTTGCTACTTGAAGCATTTTATCTTTTATTTTTGTTGTGTTTTTCATTCTGCGTCTCATTGTGTTTTCTAGTCCCACCTCTGTGTCTGCTAGTCTCAGTTTTATTTCTTAGTCTCATTAGGGCTGCAACCAACAAATATTTTGCAAATTGATTAATTTTTTTGTGATAAAAAAAAAAAAAGCAACTGTAAAATGCTGCCCGATCCAGGAAACACCCAGCCAGGCAGATGAGCTCCGAGCCAGCTCCCATGTCAGAGGATGAAGAGAGCACATCCAGCCAGTCACAGTCAGAGAAACAGGACTACACTGAAAAACAGGCTGATATTCTATCGTATGAAAGTCAGATTTTCGATGAACGGGTGATAATCATCTGATTATATATACTTTATTGACCAAAATTTTTATAGGGTCTACAGGTCTGTGTTTGAGGAAAGATAACTTTATTACATCAGCCTTAAGTCAAAGACTTCCACTTTCACTGACAGAGTTTAAATACCAACATCTTAAAACTTCTTTTTTTCGACTTCAGTCACGGTTTTCTTGCTTCTTTACCCTGTTTCCTACCCCCATCCCATATTCTCCTTTTCACTCATACGAAAGCAGCTTATCAAGACGAGTCCTGAGGCCCTCGCCGTCAGCGCATTTAGGCAGCCATTAATCCATAGCACCTCTGTGTGCGGTGCGGGGGGGTAGCTGATGCCTGTCATGTCTTTTAGTATGCAGTAATACATGCAAACACACACTAAGATTCAAAACGTCCCATCTTCCCTCCTTTTTTTCACTCAGATTAAACAGAGGCAGAGAGAAAACAGGTTCCAGGCAACAATTAAAATGCTTCACTTGCAGTGAATAATGAGAGCAGGATCTTAAGGAAAACATTTATTAATGGCACATCCAAAGAGACTAACTGAGCGGAGCAAAGAACGACGACAGTCTCAAAGAAAGAGAAACATGCAAGAGAGAAGGAGAGAGCAGGATAGATGGGGGGAGGGATGATCACAAAAAGGAAGCCTGTGTTTGAGAGTCAGACTCTGCTTTAAAGGAAAGCTGTGGGTGAGAGGGGGATGCCAGGTACTATTTTCAAAGAGTTCATTTTATCTGTGAAAGTGGAATTTTTCACAAAGCATGCAGAAAAGAAGATTGCAACTTTGGTTTCAGTGTGTCAGTTCTTCACTGTGCCAAACAGATGTCACCTTGTTGTCACACGTGTCGCCGAAGAGAAGCGCTTAATGTTGTCCTCCAGCACATATAATCCATTCGAAGTGGATTTAACTAGTGAACGGCTCCCAGAAATAAAGAGAGGAAACACATTTTCAGTATCTAGATGCTGTAGCTGACTGCGGGTATTAAAGTTCAAATAGAAAACACATAGTTTCTAATTTGATAGTAGGTACCAATTTAAATACATCACAAGTGAAAAAACCACATTTTGTTGTTTATAGCATAAAACAGGGTTTCCGCAGGTCATTAAAAGTCATTAAATAATTTTTTTAACTAATGCCTTAATTGGCATTAAAATTCATTTAATGTGATTATCTTGGCATTTAAAATGCTTTAATTAAAAAAAAGCTACATATTTGTGCAGAACTGCTTTCTGTTGATCATCAAGCTACGGAATTTCAACAAATGTGGCTGGAAAACGAGGAATTTGGGACATGGCTGCAGCTTGTCGACAGTAAAGAAGATGATTTTGCCCTATATATATATGAATATATGATTCAGAGTCATGGGTACTTGTTGATGGCATTAAAAATATTTCGAAGACCATTAAAAAGCATTCAATTACAGTTACTCATTCCTGTATAAACTCTGTAAAATAATTCACTAACATAGCAGACGACCCAAAATTATAATGAACTCAGAATATTGGACCCAGAATTCAAGGCGAGACAGGCAGTGGGAATGTTCAAAGCGTTTATTAGACAAACAGGTGCGCGGGGCTGCTCGCCTGCTGTGGGGCAGATCTCTGCAGGGATAGGAGAATACAGGTCAGTGACTGGATGTGGAGCGGAGTATGACTTGGAGCTAGTCACTCACCTGATTCAAAGTTCAGTCTGTTCGCGGAGCTTTGACCGCAGTTGCGGCGGGCGACGCCCCCGGAGTTCCTAGAGAGCGAGCAGCAGACGCCGAGCAGCAACAGAGTCCAGAAGGGAAATCCAAGGCCAAAGTCAGAAAACAGTTCCAGGTTCAGAAGCCGGTAGAATCCAGGACCAGATGCGAAAAACAGAGCAGACAGGGGGAAGGCAAAACTCGAGATCCACAGGGCAGAAAACTGGTCATAATCAGATAAACAGCCTAAAGATTGCTCGGAAACATCACACCAAAACAAACGAATAACCTGGCACTGATGGGAGGCAAACACACAACTTAAATAGTAGAGGGACCAGGTGGAAATGATCGACGATAATCAGCCGCAGAACCAATTAGACAGGGGAGCAAGAAGCAAAGGAAAAAACCAAACCATCAGCGCCAAGATCATGACAAAAATTCCTCATTCGGTCACGTGACCCACTGAGTGTTGCCGTGACTTGAGTTTAGTCAGGAAGTATTTATTTTACCTTGCGAGTCAATGTTTATTTGCCTTTGTAATGACGTTTTTAATCCTTTAACGAGGACGAATACAAAGCAATCAGAGCCGTGATTATTGGCTATTAGTATTGTAGAGAAGCAGAAATGTAAACACTATGTGACCACAGCAGCTCATTTTAGCTTCAAAACCAAAAGTAAAGTTGAATGAACTGAATGAGTCAGTAAACACATCATTTGAACCAATGAATACTTTTAATGCACTGATTCTACTGAATTTATTAATTTAAAAAAAGTTTATATGTCATCGGAACAGTGAGCTGTGACGTTTAACGCAAGGATACTGGCCAGATCACCGGCCTATGCCTACCCAGACTATATCAACAACTTCATTGACCTCATCAGGGTAAACCTATAGTAAACCGCTTTATCCAAGCGTCCCAGAACATCCAGATCCAGCAAACCCATAAAGTAAAGACTGGGTGTGGAAGTTAATGAACAGCAGTCAGAGTAGTTTATGTCAGTAGCAGCCATTCAAAATGGCCCTTCCCAGTCAAACACCAGCTGAATGGTAGAACACTTC
>NW_015150466.1:2564373-2568276 GCF_000732505.1 Cyprinodon variegatus
TGACGTATAACTAACTAGCCTACATAAGATAACGAAAAAAAAGATTTTAAGACAGGATTATTTTATAAAACAGAAATCTTCTGAATTTCGGGACAATACGGTCTGCCAAAGAGTACATTTATATACATGTTTAAATCAGAATGATTTGACATTTAAATATGATTTTCTACGACTTAAATTACAGGGTCTGACCTGGAGATGGCGCTTCTCTTTAGATCTTAATGTCCACAAATCATGACAGAAAGAATATTTTAGTACAAAGGACAATGTTTAAAAACGAATTGAAGGGGACCGGCCAAGGAAAGCGGGAAATTTGAATGTCTACTACTGTATAACAGATAACATAAAGAATAAAAAGATCAAAGTTTATATGAAAAAAGAGGAGGTACTGAGAAACTGCATGTTTCTATGACTGATAGAATAAAAGTAAGTTAATAAACATTCTGAAATGTCCGTCTGTAAATAACTGATCGGTTCCAGATGCATATTTCACACAGATCTTCTCATTTCCCACCAAACTTAGTAATGTCCATGTTTTTAAACCAGGCCTCCTGAATCTGAGGCCATGTTTTTATACCACCTATTGATTTGAAGAAGTAATTTCACCATCATAGAGAGGAGCAGATCGATGGAAAGTGGACTTATTAAATTACCGTGTGGCTTTCTGGCCTTTTCTCTCAGTTACTCTTTTTACGTCTTTTTCACCTCAGTCTTCTCTTTCCTCCATGCTTCCCTTTTCCACCACTCCTTATCTTCCTCTGTCTCCCATCTAATCTTTTTTTCTTGAACTCTCTTTCTTACCCTCATTTTCTTGACCTCTCCAGTTTCTCCCCTTGTTGTACCGTCCGTTCCTCTCCAGCTATCATCAGGTACGCATTCGAAAGGAAAACCCTCCACAGCTCTGCTTGACCTGAACTAGAATGAGGGATGCAAAAACAACAGCTCTTTTTTGCTTTCTATTCTTAGAGAGTAAATCGAACTTGAGACATCATAGCTTTCTCAGTTTAGAAGCAGAAAGGGAAATCGATTGTGTTGAATAATTAAAGAAGAAGAACATGTAATGGTGGAAAAAATATCTCCTGAAAGAAGGAAGTAGAATCCCAGGGTGTGACGGAGGTCTACGTTCAAAATAAGAACAAAGTAGATATTTTTTCCCTGCTGGTTGAGTTTCATAAAAGGTTTCTGGTCATTACTATGCTATCAGGGGTTTGAAACCTGATCAAATTTCAAATAAATCACAAATTAATAATAATAATACATTTTATTTAACAGCACCTTTCTGGACACTCAAGGTCACTTTACAGAGAATGTAATGAAAATACAAATAGAAAAATCATCAACCAAATGAAATATCTCAGAGTCATTAACTCGCTCAGTAGTTTGCACCACAAACTTTTCTGCACAAGCATCACTTTGGTTTACATACTTAAAAATCAGTTAGCGACGCCATTGCTGCTTGCCACTTCACACACGCTCCCCAGTTTCCTCCTGGACTGGTGGCCTTAAGGACCCTGGGTAGCAGTAGCGGCTGGTGAAGTTTTCTCAAGGGGCCCTATAAATTTAAAATAGACGTATACCCTAAGCCAATCAAACGTACACTAAGTTATCACACCAGTATTTTTATATGAACGCCAACAACGAAAAACACTTAAAAAAACAATTCAATCTAAAAATCTCACACGAAGAAAAAAGACAATTACAAGAAATTTATTGATACAATTTCTTTGTCTTTGGGGGAAACATTAGCGCTGAATTTTGATAGATATGCATGAACAGGAGCAAAGAACAGGGCTGCACCCCCCCCCGGCCTGAAACTGGTGGTGGAGTGGAGATGGATGAAGTTGGTCAGTCTGTAGACTGCTGGTTAGTGAGACGGTCTGCTGACCTTTATAGGGAGATCCAGTGGACTGCGTGAGCTGATACTAGAGCTTCACTCAGGGACCTGGAAGATGGAAGTCCAGCTTAGATAAAACAGTTTGAGAGAACCTGTCCATGATGAGCAAGCATGAAGCGACAGTGGAGAGGAAAAACTCTCCATTGGGAAGAACCCTCTGGCAGAACCAGGCTCAACATGACTCTATTCCGCATCTCATTTCAACAGGTCCGACAGAAGGGCGGTCTTCTGTCGGACCGGTTGAAATGAGACGTGGAATGCAGTAAGAGTCCGGGAGGAATGAAGGTCTGATGAAGTTGTAGCTACGATGGTGTAGGAAGGGATGGGGGTTGAAATTGGGTCACCTGAACGAAGTCACACAGCGCATCCTCCGCCTGCACACAGTGGCAGACGATTTGCGGATCGGAGGCCTTTTAAGATGAAGTTTGGATGCTGATTGGCTTTCGTGGAGGTCTGGTTCTAAACTGATTGGCTGTGTCATAGGTGGATGTAGGAGAGCAATCATTTTCTTCAGTTGAACTTCCGCCTAGGCTATTATATCTAACTATATCTATTAGTCAGCTTTATAATGTCGTTGGAGATAAGTTCTGGTCTTGTTATGAATACACTGTGTATATACCCAGAATTTAAAAAAATACATAGAAAGTTCAGTGTTTGCCGACGTTTTAGGAGATTCTGGGACGTCAGAAATACGATGGCTAAATGGGCAAGGTGTGAAGGGGGCTCTAAGGTAGATTGACCTCCATGCTGCTCAAAACATCAGAGCACCTACTACAGATTGTTCTGGAGGAGCCGACAGAAAGACAAAGAATCCTGGATAGATGAGGAAATGTCCGCTTTCCTCAGAATCAAACCTGTTTTACCATGAACCGAAAGACTGAGAATTTACAGTCGGGCAGAGGACATGATTTTGTGGCTCCTAGTCATAGTAATTGTCTTTGAGCTAAGAACCAACTACACAGCAAAAACTGAAATCTAACTTAAATGGACAATTTGCACATAAAATAAACATTTTTCTTTTTTAAATAGGAAGAAAAAAAACCACCTCTTTTGTCTTGTTTTTAGCAAATATGATCTTATTGTCTCATTTGGAAGGAAAATTGTTCCTTTAATTGGCAGGTCACTATTTAGCTGCTCACAGGCAGAACTTTCTGGTGTGGACAAGTCCCCACCAGGTCCTTTCCGCTCATTTACTTTAGTATGTGTTTTAGGTCTGTTTTTTTTCCTCTCTCCCCTTGTCCCTGTGTCCCACCTCTCGGTGTAACATCATTACATCTGTCGCTTTGAGACATCAGATTTGCGGTCGCATTTCACAGTGACAAAGTAGCTATGTGGAGCAGGAGAGACACACAGCAGCACTCAGTGAATTTAACCAGCAGCTACTTCCAAGTTTAAGTAAAAGTTAGGAGACGGGTTGGTTAAAAAAAATTAGAAATCATACGGAGCTTTTTATATTATATTCATTTTAGTAAAGAGGTTTATAAATCTTTTCAAACAGAGCAGAGAAAAGCAGGGAGATTAAAGATGAAACAGATTTACTGGGAAATGCAACATGCAATAAAATACCTCACCAGGTTTACCAGAAAGTTTGCAAGTAAAAAATATTCTATGCTCCATTTAAAATGCAGCATATCCATATTTTTCTGGATGGATCAATTCCGGCATCGGAATCGGCTCTTATTTGTTATTTTTTTTATACATTGATTTTTTTTTGGCCCTATATTTTGGTATTGCACCAAAAGGCATCTCTCTAACATCTATAAATATAAATATCAGTGTATTATGGTTCTCTTGTGTTCTCAACAAATAAGAAAGCATTCAATAAATATATGTTTGAGCTCATTTCTGGAAAATACAAAAACCTAATAAAAGCGTAGCTCCATCAGCCTCTACCCGAGTGTCCCCACCAACTTTCATCACAGTTACACCCTTGTACCTGCTCAAACAAGGAAGAATTCACTGATTTTAAGAATTTTATACGTTATCACCTTTTATTCATCTTTTTATTT
>NW_015150466.1:2568290-2570958 GCF_000732505.1 Cyprinodon variegatus
GCTACGTGGAGCAGGAGAGACACACAGCAGCACTCAGTGAATTTAACCAGCAGCTACTTCCATGTTTAAGTAAAAGTTAGGAGACGGGTTGGTTAAAAAAAATTAGAAATCATACAGAGCTTTTTATATTATATTCATATTAGTAAAGAGGTTCATAAATCTTTTTAAACAGAGCAGAGAAAAGCAGGGAGATTAAAGATAAAACAGATTTACTGGGAAATGCAACATGCAATAAAATACCTCACCAGGTTTACCATAAAGTTTGCAAGAAAAAAATATTCTATGCTCCATTTAAAATGCAGCATATCCATATTTTTCTGGATGGATCAATTTTGGCATCGGAATCGGCTGTTATTTGTTCTTTTTTTTATACATTGATTTTTTTTTGGCCCTATATTTTGGTATTGCATCAAAAGGCATCTCTCTAACATCTATAAATATAAATATCAGTGTCTTATGGTTCTCTTGTGTTCTCAACAAATAAGAAAGCATTCAATAAATATATGTTTGAGCTCATTTTTGGAAAATACAAAAACCTAATAAAAGCGTAGCTCCATCAGCCTCTACCCGAGTGTCCCCACCAACTTCCATCACAGTTACACCCTTGTACCTGCTCAAACAAGGAAGAATTCACTGATTTTAAGAATTTTATACGTTATCACCTTTTATTCATCTTTTTATTTGTAGCTTATGATTGCTGACAGTTTTAGGTGAAGTCATAGAGTACTTGCTCTGTTGGTGAAGTGCTTTTCCATTTGTCAGCCTCTTTGGTGGCAAACTGGGCAGCTGAATTGGACCGTGGCAAAGCGTCCTGTAAGTTCCTCCCTAAAGGGCCATCATGAGATTTGTGGAATCAATTAATCTTTTTTATGGAAGCTGAGTGGCCTTCAGTTTCCTCAATCCTCCCCTGTAAATTACACAAATGAGCCTCGATACGTCTTCCTTGCCCCTTTGTCCCAGAAGTGGCCCAAAGAGACATCTTGACATCCACAAGATTGATTTATTCTCCATGTGAAACCAAAGACACATCAAGGCCTTTATACTCCTGGAAATCCCTGCTGTATAGTCGGGGCCCTGAACTGCGAGGCGTCTTCTTGTCTGTTTGCCCGAAAAAAAGGAAGCAAATGCTTCCTGAAGTCCCTGCATTTATCATAATCAAGCTGACGCGCTTTTCATGAGTCAACAGAGTCCATTCTGGAGGCCTTCACCGTAGAAGATGTAACCTTAAACAACGTGTTCTGTTTCTTTCAGAAGGGCCATCATGAGATCCGCGAACTTCGTCAGTTCCACTTCACCAGCTGGCCGGATCATGGCGTCCCCTGTTACGCCACAGGACTGCTGGGGTTCATACGGCAGGTCAAGTTCCTCAATCCGCCGGACGCCGGACCCATAGCCGTGCACTGCAGGTAAGGCCAGATAACCACATTTTCTGCAGATTAACCCCGCTATGATTCTAGCAAAGGGATCACCAATTAAAAATCCGGAGGGTCCGAATAAAAAAAAAAAAGCAACCAGTAAAGGTCCGAAGACATTTTTAATTCTAATCCGTTACTTTAAACTAGTGTAGCGCCGATGCCGTTTTTTGGCCCCGATACCGATACTTGGCTATGCAGTATTGGCCGATACCATCTGTTTTAAATTGATGTGTGTGTATATATATGAAGAACTGCATAATACTTGGATGTAAAATAATTGCCATCATGGTTTTGCCAAGCTTCTGCCTACCTTTGTGAAGCAGGAAAAAGACGAATAAGACAAAGAGAATCCAGTAGAACTTTTTATTGCCTACCTGGAATGGGTGACAATAGTTGAATAAACTTTTGGCTCTCAAAATGGTATCGGTGCCCTATTTGTTGGTACTCACTGATATAGATATCACCATTTTAGTAATGGATCGGGGCCCCGCCTAATACTTGTATCGGTATCGGTGCAAAACTACTTTAAACTGAATTTAACACTAAAATAAAACTAGGTTTTTATGCATCCATTGACTTTTTAAATGAAAAAAATATATATATATTAAAAAAATAGAACATTTTCCCATTTTAAAATCTAAAGTGTTTTTTTAAGTAGAGAACAACAATCGTTTAGTTTGGTATAGAGAAAAGTAGCAGTAGCAGCAACCCAGACTGACAGCAGCTCATTGGATCATTTGTATCACGTGTAGCCTGGTCCCGACGCTCCGGATGGCTTTACTTTATTAACAGGAGAAGCGGGGCAAGTTAAGTTAGACACTGTCATCAGACAACATGCAGTAATTTATAAATGTTTTAAATCAGGTTGGGTCTTGATTAGCTGCAGTCCGGATCCAGACTGCGGTCCGCTAATCTGTGATCTCTGCCCTTTATAATATATATATTAATTTTGTTTTCTTTAATCAATTATTATTTATTATATATTTTTTTATATATACCTTTATTTTTACAGGCAAGTCATTAAGAACAAGTTCCTCTTTACAATGGCCACCTGACAGATGGAGTAACCACTTAGGAAAAGGGAAGTAGGGCTAAAATAAATACATTAGTAAAACATACATAAAATACTATTTAATTTAATTCAGTTCAGTTTATTTCTATAGTGCCAATTCACATCACACGTCATCTCAAGGCACTTTACAGATCAACCAGATCATCCAGTCAGATTTATTCAGTTTTCCATCTAATGAAAA
>NW_015150466.1:2572723-2575313 GCF_000732505.1 Cyprinodon variegatus
AGATGCAGTAACCCTGTGGACCCCCTAGGGCGGGGGCCGGCAACCTGTTTTTCAAAAATGTATGAAATTATTATTTTTGTTGTTATAATATGGTGTGCAGGAGGTTAAAGAATTATGTTAGTTATGTTTTCTAATGCTGTAAACATTTGTATAATAAATATATTTAAAAAATAATTTCGTCATACCCATAGAGATCAGTGGTCATAACTTTTAATCAGTGTGTCGCGGTGCCAGGCAAAAAAAGCGGCTGGTGTGTCTCGGACCATGGATCCCAAAGGGAAAAAAAGGAAGACAGCTGATGAGAACAAAGGATTTAACGAAGAATGGAGCAAATATTTGCTTTCATTATCAATGTGGAAGGATTGCCTGCATGTTTGCTTTATAATGAGAGGTTGTCAAAAAAGAAAAAGAAAAATTTGGAAAGGCTTTTCCAGGGAAGGCTAAATATGCAGCCGAGCACCAAACTGGGAGTTAGAGAAAAAGTGCGAAAGCAGAACTTCTGGATAAATTAGAGGAGAGCAATTAATAGATTTAAGAAGTGGATTACGTCTCCAAACTCCACTACTGCTGCTAGTTTGGTTGCAAGCATAGAAAACCTTTCACAGAAGGAACAGGTAGCGCTCTGATGCAGCGATGGAAACCTTCTTCCATTTTTTCCCCAAATCCTAAAAATAAAAATCAAACCAAGGAACGATGGTGACAAATGATACAGGATTTCAGGGTTAGAGAGCTCTGCTCTGATGGATGTCAGTTCCTGCTTGGTTCCTCATGACTCAATCAGCTCCTCCCAACAGAAACACGTCCATCATAGTAAGATTCCTTTATCCTGTTTCTATAATTTCATCAATGCAACGAAACCTAAAATGTGCGTTGAATTCCACTGCTCCTCCCTCACCTCATGCTACTATGTGACATTTGCTCCACGATAAACAATGAATCATGAATGCTTGTTATATATTTAATCCCACATAGTCCTTTTCTATAGTAGAATAATATACTTAGAGCCCGTGTTACCATAAGAGGCATATTTAACACTTTTACATTTTTGCGGCTCCAGACAGATTTATTTTTTGTTTTTTTTTAGTCCAATATGTTTCTTTGAGCAGTTTGGGTTGCCGACCCCTGTTACAGACCTCCATTTTAGAGCATTGACAGTGGTTGACTTTTAAACTTCATTAAGGAATTAAATTGGCAGCCCCCTTAGTTGTAACAGGCTTCTTTTATGTTTGCTTTTTGTTGGCTTAATTCTAAGAACTGTAGTGCAGAAAACAAGCCATTTCTCAGCTCTGTCATAGAGCTACTATCATAGAATCTGCCTATATTCTGGTTTAGACCAATCAACATTTATAAACTAATTTATATAGACAGAGATTTATTTTATTCTGCACCACACCAGATATGAAAAATGATTAATTTGGATAAAAATGTTGTTACTATGACCTTTAACAAACAGTTTTACTCCTTTTACAAAATTTTAATGTTTTCTTGGTTCTTATTTTTAGTCATTGTAGTATCGCTCACTTTAAAACGAGTGAGAATGTGAAGACAAAACCACAGGTCATTCCATCTTAGAACATCGGTTTGAAAGCTTTTAACCACGTCGCAGAAAGGGCGTTCTGATGTGGAAATGTTTAAAATACTAATACGACAGGAGAGAGAAGAGGGGAACAGCAGAGTGAGGAGAGCCAACAACGTAAACAGACGAGCGCGGTGGAAGCATGTGGACAGACAAGCAGGAAGTTATAGCAGTCACTTCCAATTTCCGGGGCACTCTAACGCTGTTGGCCTGTGTCAAACCTTCAAACACACACACACACACAGGCCCAACAGTGTTCTGGTCTCTACATTAATCACAGACGCTGACAGGTAATCTGCTGAGGCGCTCTCTCCTTCTCCTTCCCTCCCTGCTTCTCTTTCTCTCTCTTCTCTCCTTGTTTTCTCTCTCTGCTCGTCTCTGAAAGCTGTCATAAAGGTTTGTAAAATGAACGATGGGTCTCCGGCCTCCTGTTCCTCATCCCTCTGTGCCTTGTTCCTTCGGCTGATCACTGCTGCCTTTTCACGTCGTCCCACAGCTCTGCGTATTCAGTCCATCCCTCCATCTGTGGCTCTTCCTCTTCTCCAGTCTCTTCTGTCACTTTAACACCGGATATTACAGCCTGTTTGTGTCTCTGGGTGATGAAAAACAGGCAGGCATCATTTCCTCTTTTGTGTTTTACTTGTTTTTTACTGGTAAATATAGTTGGACCTCTGAGAGCCGTTAAACGCAGCGAGACATTACTTTTCTTTTTCTGTGGAGCTTCACAGTTCTGTCAGACTTCAGTTTAAACCTGGTCTGGTAATCTGCTGTGGCTGGTCTCAGTGCAGGGATCTGATTATTCCTATTTGAGCCATCCCTAAATCTGCAGGTTCTGAATCCGACTTGTATCTGATCTTTGGTGAACGTGACTCCAGTGGAATCAACAGATTCCCCACTTTCCATCACATTTATCCCAATTTTGCCCCCAGAAGAGCCTAGTAGGGTTAGCAGCAAGATGGACGTCAGCTGTGACGTTGATTTATGGAGGTTTGCTAAATTGGAGGAAGATTGGAA
>NW_015150466.1:2576331-2578950 GCF_000732505.1 Cyprinodon variegatus
ATCAGCTTGTTTATATGGTAGGGTGACCAGACGTCCTCTTTTTCCCGGACACGTCCTACTTTTCATGCCTAAAAAAATGTCCGGGGGGGAATTTCAAAATTGTCCAGGATTTTGGTCGAATACAGGAACTGAGCTGTGAGCTCCGCGGCTGGTCAGGGAACCCCGGCGGACGGAGGAAGGGAGCCATCGGGGGACGGAGCAACCAAACCCAACCCCGACGGTAGCCTGGACATCGGCGACCCCAATGCCCAGGCAGGAGGGGGGAAGCGTGGGGCCGCCCCGTGTAATAGGACATGTCTGTGAAAAGAGGACGTCTGGTCCTTTATTTTCTTCCTGCAAACCGCTTCCTGGACATTTCTGTTTATTGTTATTGTTTCTACTTTTCAGTTATTTCAACTGTTATAAGCCCTTTAAAGCCCAGGCGTTGGGAATTAGCCATGGCTAATTTAGTGGCAGCTGGTGGAGTTTTCTCCAAGGGGGGCTTTAAAATAAAAAAAGACGTATACCAAAAAACAATTAAACGTGTACTAATTTATCACACCAGTAGATTTATATGAATGCCAACAAGAAAAAAACATTATAAAAACACTTTATAAAAACATAATTTCATGTACAGGTTTACTTTTTGTACATAAATCTTGCCCTTCTGAGTCTTTGTGAAGGCAAATCTGTGTTATTCATCTTCCAATATTGTGTCACAAATCTAAAAAAAAAAAAGATAAATCTACCAGTTAATAATAGCGAAGCTATTATTCAGCTTTATATTTTTCTAATATCTAAAAACTGTTAGTTTTCTGGGAATGTGTTTATTTAAGAGCAACTATGCAAACCAACAAACATGTAGAAAAAGTACACTATATATTATTTTCCATGTGAATCCCAGATTGTTTTTGCCTTTTCTAAAAAGTGCTTTAAATCAGTCCTACCTGTCATAGAAGTGTTTTTTAGTCTGTCTGTGCAGACTATTTCTACGTCAAATCACTCTGCTCACTTTTAGAAAGAACGCACACTGCAAAAATGATCTAGAAATAAGTGAAATTAAGTGAATTTGCTCATAATTTAAAGCAGGAAAATAAGATCGTTTGCCAATGGAATGACTATTTTTTACTCTTAGAATAAGTTAATTAGATAATATGCACCTGAAATAAGACAATGCAGTTCTTTTTTCTTATTTTAAGTGTAAATTGTCTAGTTTCAGTGGCTAAATGTTTCACTTACCGCATAATTCAAGAAAAAATACACTTTTTTTGAGAAAAAATTTCTTAATTAGATTTACATTTTTTGCAGTGCAAGGAAAAAAAAAAGTGCATCAGCTGCCCGACAGGCTTTTAGAGTGTTAAATTCTGTTTAAAATAACAGATTATAATTAAAAATGTCTCTGGACCTTTACTGGTTATTGATTTTCTTTATTCAGACCCCACTGATTTTTAACTGGTGACCCCTGCAATAAACCAATATAATAAGGTAACTGCTGGAAGCAGGTTTGAATAAACATGAATATCCAAAGCTTTCCTCTAATGATTTATTTATTTATTTTTTTTTTTTTTACTGTACCTTGGCAGGTTTCTATATTTCTTTTTAGTCGATTACAGCTGAACTGCATGTTTTCCATGTGTCTTTGCAGCGCTGGTGCGGGGAGGACGGGCTGTTTCATCGCCGTGGACATCATGCTGGACATGGCAGAAAATGAAGGAGTGGTGGACATTTTCAACTGCATCCGCGAGCTGAGGTCCCAACGGGTCAACATGGTCCAGACAGAGGTAGGAGGGGAGAACGTTTAACCATTCATTACCATGAAGAACACAGTTTAAGCTTTAAATGCAAAGCTGTCAAACTTTTATTCCACCTGTGAGGCGTTAAGGGTTTAAAATTAAGAGAATTAATGGACTCTCAAGAAGGGACAGAAGGACGGAGTATTCAATGCGAGTCAGAAAGTGGGATAATTCAAAGCATTTATTTATTTCAGAAGCTGGATGTGGATCCGAGGTATCAGCTTCTAGCGTGGGGCACCGACCACGGGAAACTCTGGTTGGAGAAAAAAAACTGATTAGTGACCATGATTATATGACGGAGGATGATTATCCATAGGAGTCACTAACCCGGTTAAACAGTTCAGTCCGTCTCCATAGAACAAGGTAGGATCCAGCCGGTGGACCGCCAATTAGATGCGGCGGGCACCACCCAGAGTGTCCCAGATGATGCAACCCCGGAGAGCAGGCAGGAGCCTGAGCAGGGTCAGGCAAACAGATCAGAACAGGAAGGCTCAGAGGCCCAGGAGTCCAGAGCCCAGTCAGGGATTTTTTTGTCTGGCAGTAGCAGCAGGTATACGATAACTTTTCCTATTGTCTGTTCATTCTGCCAACCAACAACGCTGTCAGCTAAGCTAATGTGACCCTGTGATGGTCTGTATCGGCCATCTCCAGCTGTGGGTTTGTTTCGCCCTAGCTAACACCCTGACGTAGCTCTGATGAAAAAAAAAAAAAAAACGGTCTATGAGGACCAAATAGTAATATAACAAAAAAATTACTTCAGCAGCTCAACCATGTTTAAATTCGGGAGAAACGGTTGTTCCAACCATTTCTACCCAATTCTCCCGAATGGTGCACGACTTTACACGAG
>NW_015150466.1:2579659-2583378 GCF_000732505.1 Cyprinodon variegatus
ATGACTGAAAACATTTGATTGACAGATGAGCGTTGATATATGATTGGCAGAATTTAGGTGTTCAGGCTGACGTATAACTAACTGCCCTGCATAAGATAACAAAAACAAAAAACACAGATTTTAAGACAGGATTTTCTTCTTTTTTTTATAGAAATTTTCTAAATTTTGTACATTTATATACATGTTTAAGCCAGAATGATTTGACATTTAAATATGATTTCCCTACGACTTTAAAGCAGTGAAATTATCTTTAATGATGAATGAGAGGAAGTCAGTTGTTTAATATCCCAGTAAAACACAGCAGGTAATTCTCTTAGAGTTGTTTTTCTGAGCAGAGCTCCTCTTTTCCATCCTTTGTTTCACACAGTTTGCTCAGCTGCTCCAAATGAGTCTGATCAGTCATTATTAAAGCGACTGTCTCCGACTGTTGGCCGCGTAGTTTTGGAACAGAAATACTCATTTCCCTTCTAAGCTACTGTAAGCCCATCTAATCCATCCCGCCTCTGCTTTCCATTTCTGCCTTTAATGAAAAAAGTGCACTTCCAAAAAAAAAAAGGAACAAAATTAACTTTTCCACCATTTAAACAAAAAAGGGACAGCCCAACTGCTCATGCTTCACGGCTAAAATGACTTTTGAAGGCATTATGGAAGTGTTTGGTTCATGAGAGACCCAAAGCATCGCGTCGAGGGTGATTCTTTACCGTAATGACAGCAGCCGTGCTGCGGCTAGCTCTGTGTGTGCGCCTCTTGAAACCAAGCTAAATGCATCCTGCCCTGCCTTTTTGAATATGTGTGGGAGCAATTTGTGTCAGCTTGGAAGCCATTCGCCTCTATTATAATCCTGCTCCGCACAACACAAAGCAATTAATCTTTTAAAAGTCACAGAGAGAAAAGTGTGTGTGCATCACTCATCGGTTTGTGCTGGGGTTTTTTGGAGCGTGTGTGTGTGTGTGTATGAACGGCACTAAAGTAGGTAATGACCAAGAGAGGTCACTTTGATAACGCTTTTAAACCTGCCTCTCCAGCCCGAAGAGCAACAAATCAGAATTCAGCAGAGAGAAGCTGAAAGATAACGTTGGAGGCAAATTGAAAAAGCGAGAAGCAGCAGACAAACACGTGTGGGACACAGACTAAATAACCCAACTGCTATAAGATAAAGCAGCTAGCAGGTTAAGACTGCGGTGGATTAATATGCACATCACTGGGTGATGCATTTACTTGCAGGTTTTTCTGTTTTAGACAGAAACACCAATGCTTATTGTAAAGGCCACAAGAGCGCAAGATTGCAAATGTTGCACTGATGTGCATAAACCAGCAGGTTTATGCATGCCTAGTAGTTTACCTCCTTTTGATTTAGTGCTTATAATACCGTTGGTAACAAACCCTTTTAATCAACAATTGACTTTTGTTACTGCTCTAAAAAAAATGGAGCAAGACAAAAAAAAATCAAAGGAAGGTTAATGTGGAGTAAGTTTTGTTCCATTATTTCTGGAAAGAATGTGTTTTTGTAAATTTAAAATAGAATAAAAGCTAATCCAGAAGCTTTTTCTTAAAGAAAACAAGCAAAGGTTTTGTGAGTAACTTTGCTGTTTTCTCAGGTTATATTTAAAAAAAAAAAATCTATATACTTCTATTTCCTTTCAGATGTTCTTTTTTTTTTCTACAGATTTACCATTTTCAAATCTTTTTGTCATTTTTTTCTTTTTAGGATTGAGTTTGTTAAATTGCATTCTTTTGTTTTACAGATCATATTCTGTTCACCTTAAGCCCGGTATAAATGCTCGCTTTTCACCAAAAAAAGACCAAAGCCAAAGCCCCAGAAGTTGGGGGTTCCGTAAAATGCGGTCTGAAAAGAAAGCAGTCATAACACATTATCTGCAAAAGAGAAATAAATAAAATAAATAAACATTTTTTTTTTTTTTATAAAATCTGGGGGGAGAAAAAAGATCTATCTACAGAAATCTTTCTTTGCAATAATAACGGAACAAAATTCACTCCATAGCTAAAGGCTTAACAGCTATTTGCTCACCGAGTTAATGGACTTTGTTTGGGTTTTTCTTTTTTTTTTTTTTTGACGTCCCGGTCTTCCTTCTGTTGGGGGTTGCAGGAGCAGTATGTGTTCGTTCACGATGCCATCTTGGAAGCGTGCCTGTGTGGGAACACGGCGATCCCAGTGTGCGAATTCAGAGCGGTTTACTACAACATCAGCAGACTGGATCCCCAGACCAACTCCAGCCAGATTAAAGATGAGTTCCAGGTGAGCGCACCTTGCTTCCTTCTTGCTTTTAATTATAGGTGAGGATGATGTGTCTGAAATACTTCTCTTTAAACAGACGCTGAACATAGTGACCCCTAGAGTTCGCCCAGAGGACTGCAGTGTGGGTTTACTCCCCCGAAATCATGATAAGAATCGCAGTATGGACGTTCTGTCTGCCGATCGATGCCTGCCTTTTCTCATATCTGTGGACGGAGAGAGCTCCAACTACATCAATGCTGCTTTAATGGACGTGAGTTTAGACTCTTATCTGTTCTACCTTCAGGTGCCTAATGAGTTTCTGGTTACCGATTATCTATGGACACTTTTCAGAGCCACAAACAGCCCGCGGCCTTCATCGTTACCCAGCATCCTTTGCCAAACACCATGGGGGACTTCTGGAGGCTGGTGTTTGACTACAACTGCTCCTCCATCGTCATGCTTAACGAGATGGATGCAGCGCAGGTAGGAGAACATCCACACGTCAAGACAGCACCTATATGTAGGAGTGATGCCATCTACTGGTGGAACATGGAATATGTAGAAAAGTCGTATTGGTAAAAAAAAATGTGATGATATTAAACAGGTAATAAGTTCAATGTACAGTAGCAGCCATTTAAAATGGCCCTTCCCAGTCCAACAGCAGCTGAATGGCAGCACACTCCCCTGCAACTCCCAGCAATATCTCCTCCAACTTCCAGCCTCTTGCATATTTTTTACTCTGACTCCGCCCTTTAACTAAATAACAGGGTCTGACCAGTAGATGGCGCTTCTCTTTAGATCTTAATGTCCACAAATCATGACAGAAAGAATATTTAGTACAAATATTGATGTTTAAAAAGGAATTGAAGGGAACCAGCTAAGGGCCCATCAAGGAAAGTGGGGAAATTTTCAGTGGCTACTACTGTAAGATTTGCTATACGGCCTGAAAACATCTGTTAATACGTTTACAAACATGAGTCTGTTTTTAGCCTGCTCGTATAGTACAAGCATGATGGAATAATACTGGTTATAATAGAGTACTGCCCAACCAGCCTGTACTTCACACCTACTCATTAACTCCGCTCCGTAACAATGTTCCCTAATGAGTCAGGGAGAAGGAGCCAACATTGTGCTGTTGTTGATGTTTCAAACCTTGGCAAAAAATGTTTTAAACAACTCAGTGTTTTATCATCAAACTAGTCCATTACACAGCTGTTGCTCTGGGCTGTTTGAGTCAATCGTTTCCTCTCAGTAAAACCTCATAATGTCTAAGACTCATAAGAAAAACACCTATTTAAATCTAAGACAAATCTAAAAGAACCAATTCCGTCACAACACATTTCTAAAGCTTTACTGGCTTAATATCTGAATATTACAAACAGCCGTTTAAATTCATAGAGTACTACACTCAGTCATTCACTGTTGTTCTCTGTTTGAGGAGCTACATATGTCTTCTTTACTCCAGTCGGCCTCAGCAGATGGC
>NW_015150466.1:2584638-2587340 GCF_000732505.1 Cyprinodon variegatus
TTGATAAAAAACAATCTGAGTTGTCTGCTTGTACTGTTTACCTAAAGTAATTAGATTTCCTTGTTTAAACACAAACAGTTCAGACATAAGCCCTATTTACACTACGGAAACCGTACCTTCTTCGCCTGACTCTCCACAAACTTCCTGAATGTTACAGGCGTCGCCATGTTGGTTTGTTTGTTTACCTCTAGAGAGCAGTAGTACCGTAGATCACCACTAGGAGGTGAGGAACCGTGCTGGAGTTGTGTTTAAACGGTCGTAAGCAACCGAGCTCAGCAGCACCATTATACTGGTACCACAGGGCTGCATGGAGACCTGATAATTGTGGAGCTACTCTGGGTTTATTTCAGTTGTATGTTGTCAGGTGAAAGTTGCTCCAGGTTTGTCTCTTCTTTTCTACAGTTATGCATGCAGTACTGGCCGGAGAAGAACTCGTGCTGTTACGGTCCGATCCAGGTGGAGTTCATATCAGCAGACATAGACGAAGACATCATCAACCGGATCTTCAGGATCTGCAACATGGCTCGGGTATCAGAAAAACTTCCTTCTTCTGCAGTAGTTTCCCTGAACAGGCGGAGGTTTTTAAGGAACCTCCCACATAAAAAAACTCGGTTTAAAGAAATCCATGCTCAAAATTAATTCTAGCTTAATGCTCTCATTAAGCCAGAAAAAAGAAAGAAAAAAAACTGTCATTTCAGGTGTTTTATAAAAAAAGGGAGTCAGGACATTGTCTATATACCAAACTGAATGATTGTTGTTCTCTGCTTCAAAAACAGTTTAGATTTTAAAATGGAATTTTTTTTATTTTATTCAAAAATTCAATGTATAACATGGATGCATAAACACCTCATTTTATTTTGGTGTTAAATTCTGTTTAAAGTAACAGATTAGAACTAAAAATGTCTCCAGACCTTAGTGATTTTTAATTGGTCACCCCTGCACTAGGCCAGCTCCTCCTCGTTACGGACATGAGATCCAGTAAACGGGGATGGTCCTGACCCGGAGGTGGGCTGAGGCTTAGAAATAGAGTTTATAGATAAAAGGAATCAATTTTATTTAATGAGAAACTGATTCCAGGTTAGTCATTTATGCAGCATTGAAAGCTGATCTGTGGGAGAACTTTGTTCTCCTTGATTGACTTTTGAAAGGACATTTTTTATGATGAGACTCTTTGTCTTACCTTTTGTTTCTTTCCGACTGTCTCGCTTCTTTTTGTTACTCCCTTCTCATCTCATTTTCTCGCCCATCCATGACGGTACAACTCCAGTGCTGCCCTCTCATCTGTGAGCTCCTACAGTGCTTAGTGAACTCCTCTCCCACCTCCCCTCCATATTCTCGCTCTCTCTCCTTCAAACACATCACCAGTGTAGTGTGAAATGGCTTATATCACCGCCATAACAGCACATCTCATTCTGCCCGAGTCTGAAGCACCAACCACTAAGCCGTCAAATGAGGGAAACTGTGAAAGAGGGGAAATGAGAAAAAAAGAAAAATAGATATAAATCTAAAAAAGAGTGGGAAAAAACCGAGGAAAGAAAAAGGTGGACGAAATGAAATTAGGATAAGAAAGAAAACACAGCAGATGTGCAGAAAGATTAGAAAGAAATGTATCCTTTTTTGTAATACATCTAACACTGAAATATAAAGCCCAGTTTTTAATATTGATGCCAATATTTATTAGGGAGAAACTTCACAGGAAGCGTTTATTCGATGTAAAAAAAAAAAAAGTGTTAGAAGTACGAGTATCAGAGCTGAATTGTCAGGTTGGGTGGATGTGTGAGCAGGACCCGAATGCAGAGACTAAAGCTGAAGTGGTTTCTTGCAGATTTAATAGCAAAAGGGAAACAGAAGCAAGAATCCAAAAAATCCAAAAATACTGGGACCCAGGAATGCTCACAACAAAGGGGCAAATAAATGACAACAAACCAGCAACAGTGACTGAGCTGGAGGTGCATATATGGAAGAGGAATACAAGGACCAGACTAATCAGCAGATTGGGAGCAGGTGTGAACAGAGGAGTCTAGAAGGGAGCTAGGAGAAGGAGACTGACACAAGAGGGCAACAAGAAATACCCAAGAACTCAAACACAATAAAAAATAACTAGAATAACACAAAATGGAAATAAAACCAATGAAAACACAAAGATAAAACTTAAACACAACCAAAACCATGACATAAACACCTTTTATTACAGTATTTTACTACAGTTTGTATATTTATCCAGGTTCACACCTGAACTGAGGCTCTTTGCTCTGGTTTTGCTGAACATTATCATCCTTTAAAAGGAAGTGAACTGGACCCATATTAATGTACAAATAGAGGGCGCCAGAGATTACAAATTTCCTGGTCACATGACGGCAAGCACTCCAATGGTGCGCTCACACCCAGCGCTAATCCAGCTAATAAACCGAGGGATTTAGACACACAGTAATGAAGTGATAGGAAAAGTCACAAGGTGCACAAGTGCGATCGCCCCACTAACCCACCCCCCTCTGGTGGTGGTGAGGCAACGCTATATGTCTGGTCAGCAAGGAATAACCAATGGATCATTATTTATACCTTAAACTAATTCATTTGCGGTGATTTAATGAATTAAGCGTTAATCAGTAGAAAAACAATAATTTCCATTGCGATCACTGATTTTTAGAGCGGCCATGTTTGCCCATATACAATAACATCTCCCTCCAGCCGTCTTCCGGCAG
>NW_015150466.1:2588148-2589065 GCF_000732505.1 Cyprinodon variegatus
CCAAGGATGAACTGTGTCGGTACTTACCTGAGCTGCCAGCATAGAAATGAAGTAGCACTAAAGTATTAGTCCAACAGCGATGGTGTTGGACTAATACTATAACTATTACCTGACTGGGGACATCCCAGGAAATTAAAACATGACTTATGAGACCAAACAGGAGAAACCCATCAACCGCTTATAACAATATTCTCCCAAAGAAATATGATGATTAGCATTCAGAAATAAATCAGATTCCTCTTTCTCGCTTTCTCTTTTCAGCCATTTTCCACATTGTTTTGACTTTTTAGATCCAGACTGATTTTCTGAAACTAATTCTGTATTGTGTGATTTGTTGTAATAGTCTTTTGTTGCAACGCTTTTCTTCGCAGCCACAGGATGGTTACCGCCTAGTTCAGCACTTCCAGTTCATTGGCTGGCCCGCCTACAGGGACACGCCCCTTTCCAAGCGCTCCATCCTCCAGCTGGTGAGGAGGTTGGCCAAGTGGCAGGAGCAGTACGACGGAGGCGACGGGAGGACGGTGGTCCACTGCCTGTGAGTGGAGTGAATAGTTACTGATCCCATCCAATGGGTCACCAAACACACATTTGAACATTTTATATACTATAAATAATAAACATGATACACTATAAACTTCTGAGGTCTAAACCAACACAGCTTACAGGGGAGATTATTACAGCATTAGTAAAATCCATTTTAAAATAATGCAATTTATAAAACTCAGTCAAAAACAGAAATGTTTAGAAATGAAAACATGGTTTGAAAAGAATAAAAATGTATGTAAATCTCTGTGGATTCGAGACGGACGCTATGCAGAAAGCTGTACGAAAAGCAAAATGTTTTCTACAGTTTCTGATTACTCTTCTTCTTCTTTTAGTGTTTTATGGCAGTTGGCAAACTAGTTAATGTGCATTAC
>NW_015150466.1:2591420-2592805 GCF_000732505.1 Cyprinodon variegatus
GAGACTTCTGAGCCTGTGGGTGCGGGCCGAGGGCTCCTGCAATTGCAAGTGCGGTATTTCCCCCACAGACCACCAGGGCGGCCGAGAATACCTTTGTTCAACCTGAAATGACTCATTTAATCATCCAAAACGTTATGGAACAAATTAATTAACTGAAAAATGTTGCATAGTGTGCCTTTAAGGGGGGATGAAAACAAAGCTGACCCTAGTCTTGGGTAAAACTTCAAACTTTAAATATGAAAATTGAGAATTTAAAGCCTGATATTTATCCTTTAGGTTAAACCAGCAGAATAAGGAGACTGAGTCGCCCAGGTTGGCTGATTCTGCTATAACACTCTAGTGTTGAAACATTGATTTTCTGAGCTATGACATTTTCCATCTGTGCAAAAATCAGTGTTTAAAAAAAAGAAATTATCTCTGCTATTGACTGACTGATACTGCTTCACATTACTTCAACTTAAAAGCAATAAAAAAAAACGTTAAACGTAACTTTAATTTTTTTTGTCCAGAAAAGCTGTTTACAAACTTGGTCCTGGTTCATTTAACAGCAATTTCATCCTTATGCACCGCTTTTAAAAAATAAAAATCCTAATCTCCTGAGCCAACACTGCAGCAAATTACACAGATCATTTATCTTTAGTGTTTGGAGGTGCTTCAGTTGTTGTGTTACAGCTCATGCAGTAAAACAATCCTTCAATGTCCACTTTTCAAATTTATACCACTGTTGGTAACAGGCTGATTACACACAGCCGAAGCCGCGGACGCCGCTGAGCTCTATAAAACCTCCATCTGAGCAGAACAAATGACGAGCTAAAACAGAAGCTGTAAAATATTTAGTTAGCAGATTAAACGAACCCCAACAGGAAAACACACTCTCCAAATATCTCCAAATATTCCCTGAATCACAAACTGCTTCTCACAGACAAGATCCTCCAATTAAAAATCACTAAACCAATCAGACTGGGCAGGATTTGGTTAATAGGAGAGGGAGTACCTGCTGTCAGATGTCATTAATTAAATAATTTAACATTAAATCTATAAGATTTGGTATAAATGCATCCCATCTTTATTCCACTAATTAAAATCATAGGGAAGTCATATTAAATGTTAAATCATTCTGGCTTAAACATATATATAAATACAGTATACTCTTTATCAGGCCATATTGTCCCAAAAGTTAGAAAATTTCTATTTTTTTTTTTAATCCTGTCTTAAAATCTTTTTTTTTCGTTATCTTATGCAGGCTAGTTAGTTATACGTCAGCCTGGACACCTAATTTCAGCCAATCATATATCAACGGTCATCTGTCAATCAAATGTTTTTCGGTCATAGCATCTTGATTCATATGTCGCAGCTGATATACGCAACGGTTGAAATCAGACTCC
>NW_015150466.1:2593287-2598297 GCF_000732505.1 Cyprinodon variegatus
TGGAAGTACTGATTAAACTTCTTTACTCAAGTAAAAGTAACAAAGTACAGGCTTGTAAATTTACTTAAAGTATAAAAGTAAAAGTAGAAACCAGTGAAATCCTTCAATCTCCATTTATTTAAATGGGGTAAATAGTTAAATACTTTTTTCCCAGTAAAACCTTCACCAGCATATTGCACTTTGGGATTGCATTTTGGGAAACACACACTCAGAGTATGAGAAAATGCTTACAAAACTTGCAGATTATAGGAACCATCTTTTTTCGGAGGGAATGTTGTTCCATTACCATTCCAAGCAAAGAACGTGCTTTGTAAATTGAAATAAAATTAAAAAAAAAATGCAATCCAGAGATGACATTTTGAAAATCATTTGAAATAAAAAGAGTTTAGAAATAAAAACTTTGCTGTTTTTGTCAGATTATTTTTATTTTTACATTTTTCTTTTCAATTTCTTTTTCAAAAGAAAAAAATTTGTAGGTGTTATATATAATTTATATTTTATATACAATTTTGTTTTTACAATCTTTTTTTCACTTTTTTTCCTCAGATTTCTCTTTTAAAAGTTTGCTGAAGTGAAGAGAATGTGATCCTTGAAAAGCAATTTGAAAAGAGAGCAATTCATCAAACTACAAAATAAGATTGAACAAATTTTGAAAATTTGTAAAAAATAAAATAAAATAAACTTAAACAAAACACTTCACAGATATAAAATATTTGAAACAAAATTTGGATTTGCTTTCCCATCAATTGAATAGGAAAAATAAACTTTAAAAAAAGAATCGATTGAAAGAAAATCTGAGAAAATAAAAAAATTTTCTCTCAAAACCTTTTTTGATTAAAACACTTTGCAAAGTTTCATATTTGAATAATTAATTTTTTTTTTTTCAAATTTTAATTGACCAAATATGTTTTTTGCTTGCAACAGTAATGGACCAAAATCTATTTTATAAGAATGTGGATGAGTGACACAAAGATGGCTGGCGGAGCGATAAAATGGCAGGTTTTTAAATTGAAAATAAGGTTTATACATTTTCATGAACTATAAAATAAGCTTCAAATCAGACATAAAACATTTATTTATTTACATTATTTTTGTTGCATGAGTGAATCCCGGCAGGTGAAGAGGAGCGGTTCTCTCATGATGATGTCACATCCTAGACTAAGCCAATAGCAAAGATTTGCTGTAGTGACCCATTTTAACCCAAAGAGGGCGCCAGACAGGCACTTTCAGACACAAAAACGGGGATTGCAGCAAAGTGGTTGTAAATTGTTAATACAAAGCCAGGGAGCTGTAGACAGCACTAAAACTTACATCAGTTTATAGTTTTTCAATAAAACATTTAAAATTTGGGGGGTGAGTCGTCCGTTAATGTTACTTGTTGAATAAAAGTAGTCATGGACCTACTCTGAGTCTGATACCTTATTTAAAGATTTTAACACAGGATGAAGTTATTTTTTTTTTAATATAAAGATAACCAATTGTAAACTGAGGACATGGATGTTAGAAAATACGCCCAAACTTGAAAATGTGTATTAATCTTTTTTATGTACTACATTTGGATCTACATCCACTCAGTTCAGTGATTTGCTTTGGTTTCTTTTAAGCATTAATCAGAGATTCTGGTTCAGGACCTTTGTTTGTTTTGCTAAGGACCATTTGGCGCATCCAAAAACCAACAGTCAACATTAGTAAAGAAACAGTAATATTCATAAGTTCTTATGTCTGGGAGCTAATGACAGGCCTAAATAACAATCCAAACCCAAGGAACGCCTTGCAGATAACATTCTGCGCGCCTTTAATTACTGTAGATCTTTAGTTCAGCAACTTTAAATCTATACAGGCAAAAATTACTGGACTTTCCTCATACTCTCATTAAACGAGGAAAGTTATTCAGCTACTCTGACCCAAGCAGCCACTGGAGTCCTGACCTGTTTTAAATCACATCAGCTTTCCTGCCATCTTTGCCTCACTAACTACTTTTGTCATATTAATGTCTTTTAGCCCAAAGGTATATCTGACAGCCCTCATATTAAATGCATCTTACATTGTATTGTCCTCCATCACATTTATGTAAATTTGGAGGCCAAAGAAAGAAATAGAAAACCTAAGCATCTTAAATCTGGTCTCAAAGCAACAACTGTCTGAGGAGGTGATGCTTTCAAAATCAGATATAGAAAAAAAAAAAAAACTGACATATACTGCATAACAAAAAGATAACATATAATAATGGTGCATTTTATTTAAAAATGCCTTTAAGAATCACTGCACAAGATCATAAAAAAAGAACAGCAAAGAGGCAGGGGGAGAGATGAGAGGGGTATAATGTTGAGGATGCTTTCATAAAGATAGAGATGGGTATCATCTGCATAGCAGTGGAAGTGAAGATGGAACCAACGGAGGAGGTGATAAATAATAAAAAAGGAGCGGTCCCAGAACTGAGCCCTTTGGGATGCCACAGGTGACGGGAGAGGGGTTGGAATGGAGCGTTTTCAGTAGAATGAACTAAGAGAACTGTTTACATGTATGTTTAATACAACTATTCCTTATTTGTGCATATTAATTATGTTTTTGATAGAAATCCTTTCGCCAAAATGCCATCAGAACGCTTATAATATTAAGTATACTAAACATGGTTATCCTGAAGGTTGTTTGCCAGCGTTAAACGAAAAGATGAAAAACAGAATCATCAGACAAACGTTTTCGCTTTGCTAAAATGTTTTCAACGCAGCATCAAAGGTTCTGTTTTCCTTTTCTTCTTGATAAACAAAACAACCTGCAGGTGCACTACTGCCACCAACTGGTAGGGAGTACAATAGCTTCATCAGATGGTTGTAGATTCGTACTAATAAATATATGATTCCTACTACTGCAAAGTTCTAAACTTGTATTATCACATAAGGTTTGACAATAAGGAATGAATAGAAAACTTTTAATTTCCAGCTGAGGACTTCCAGAAAAGCTCCAACTTTTTTGGTTGTATTCTGAGTTTTGATGAAAAGGAGCTTCGGTCTCATTTCTAATTTCCTGATTCCTTCTCCTCTGCAGCACTGGAGGAGGGCGTTCTGGAACATTTTGCGCCATCTGTAGCATCAACGAGATGATCCAGCAGCAGAACATTGTGGATGTTTTCCACACAGTCAAGACCCTGAGGAACAACAAGACCAACATGGTGGAAACAATGGTGAGAATCCATTTAGATAACAGACATCAGCTCCAATAAGACTCTATAGCAGAGGTCACGGATTAGCGGACCGCGTTCTGGATCCGGACCCACCTGCTGGCTAATCCAGACCCAACCTGATTTAAAACATTTATAAATTACCGCATGTTGTCCGATGACAGTGTCTAATTTAACGTGCCCCGCTTCTCCTGTTAATACGGTAAAGCCCTCCGCAGCGTCCACCACCAGGTTGCACATTATAGAAATTATCCAATGAGCTACTGTCAGTCTGGGTTGCTGCTGCTGCTACTGTTAGACACAGCAGGCAAACCTGCGGCAAGCCGGGCGATGGGAAAGAAGGAGAAGATGATGAGAAAAAGAGAGCAGAGAAAGTGTGGACTGCTGGAAGAACTGCGGTGAACTGGTGAAAGAAAAGTGAAATGGTGCTCAAAGATCACCCTGAACATTAGAGGATGTTTGGCTCAACTTACTGCTGATTTGACCTTGATCAGAAATAAATCTGGATCCAGGCTCAAAATGAGCACCTTGATATGTGCTTTAGAATGGCTTAGTCTCCATTAAAACCCAGGTTTAAAGCCTTGCATGGCAGCATAAGGCCCACTGCTCTCATTAAGACAGAAAAAAGAAGGAAAAAAAAAACAAAGGGTTATAAAATATAAAATAATATATATATTTTTTTTAATGTATAACATTGATGCATAAAAACCTCATTTTATTTCAATGTTAAATTCAGTTTAAAGTAACAGATTATAATTAAAAATGTCTCCAGACCTTTACTGGTTGATTATTTTCTTTATTCGGACCCTGCTGAGTTTTAATTGGTTACCCCTGCTCTAGATCTTGGTCCAGTCGCAACACTGAGTCATATCAAAGGGACCTTATAAATCAGAATAATTTATTATTTCCACTATTTCACATATTGAAAACTGAAAGAGGTCAAGCTAAATGTGCTCACGTGACGACTTCAAGGTAAAATGTCAGCAAAGAGAGAGGAATAGGTCAGAACATTGAGAAAGAATCAGCAGACAAATGAAGTCAGTGTTAGCAACCAAGGTTTTATATCCCAGCTTTTTTCACAAGTGATAAATGAACTTTCCTGTGCTTTTATAAGAGGTCAGAAGTTTATAAATGTTAGCATCTGACTGATGAGGGTTGGATTGGATTTGAGGAGGCGGGACCTTGCTCTTTAAACCTTCCTTTAAGCACCTAAACTGACTTAAATCCTTTGTTGTACCACGAAGGTCACAATAAAGAAACTGTTTTATGAGATCACAATCCTTGGCCACAAATACCACAGTAAACTACAGAACAGAAAAACTAGGGTCCTCTCACCATTAGTGAAACAGACCGAAAAGCCAATTCTTCTTTCAGGCTTTGAATTCATTTTTTTTTTAACTTCAAATTATTTCTTGACTTCATAAAATTTTGTTAGGAGAAAAAATAGAAATACAAAATTATCCATTTCCCTAGCATACATTATTTAACTGATTAATACCTTGGAAAATAAACCAACATCTTCTTAAAGACCCCAAGAAACTTTATTGAACAAATTTGAAATAACATTTCTATAATTCTCAATAAATAATACATCAGTATCTATTACAGCTGTTTTTTGCACATCTTACAGATACAAAGAGGAAACGAAATGCAATGAGAGCTGTTTTATCCCTTCTATATTCAAAACTTCACTCAGTTATGTATAACTGTTATTAGATTCATTTTTATCCCCTTATAATTATGTTTACATGTAGGGTTAATACAACTTTTCCTTATTTCTGCACATTAAATATGTTTTTGAAAAAAATCCTTTAGCTAAAATGCCATCAGAA
>NW_015150466.1:2599496-2601893 GCF_000732505.1 Cyprinodon variegatus
AACAGAAACAGAAACCTGACAAAAACATAGAGAGGAAAACAAGAAGAAAAGGAACAAGAAGAGAAGGACACAACCTAGAACAAATAATGCATGTCTATTCTATTAACATTTCTGTATCTGCATAATGGGTCTGTTTTATGTGTTGTCTTCTCAATTCATAAGGGCCCCTGCCTGTCTTTGCCTAGGGCCCTATATTTCCTAAATCCACCCCTGATGAGTCCAGTATTCGTAGTGAGAAATCCCAAATGTCTACAGAGAGTGTTTGTGAGATCATGCTTCTATAGTATATTAATATTTAATAATCAGCTTTTTACCAGCATGGTGAACAACTCTGGATTAAAATATGAAAAAAAACAGATTTAACACCTGTCTTTAAGTAGAAAACTTTACAACTCACTGACAGTTTTTATTTATGGAGTTTTAAGGGGGGGGTTTGAATCTTTTACTACTAAATAGAAGTGATGACTGATTTCCTCTATGGCTGCTCTTCCCCTCAGGAACAATACAAGTTCTGCTATGAAGTGGCTCTGGAGGCCTTGAACTCCTTCTGATGTGACGGCGGCTCCAACTGTCCCTCCTGCTGACGCCGCCCCTCTTCCTCAAAGCAACGCTGACACACACAGGAGAGCGAGACGGCTTTGTGTGGAGCTGAGCTCCGTCCCAGAGTGGGTGGGTGCGTGTGTGGGTGGGTGGGGTGTGTGTCTTTTGGTAGACCTGTGACCCGAACTGTGCTGGGGAAAAAAAAAGGACGCCAACATACAGACTCATTGTTTTGTGTGCATTTGCTTCAGCAAAACCAACGGACTTTACATGCTTGTACAAAGAGAAATTATGGTTAAAAAAGTTAATAAGATGTTTAAAAAAAAGACAATTTTTTCCCCCTTTGTTTCTGCCAGGCTGTGATGTGACTAATGTACAGTATTTCCTTTTTAGATTTATTCTGCGCCTTGAATGTTGTCTCCTGAAGGCTCGAAGCACACTGGAAGATTTCACACAACTCAAAAAAGACAGATAAAAACTAAAAGCAATCTTCAAACTGCAACAAAAAAATATACTCTGATTTTTCTATAGTATATTTGTAAATTGACGAAGCAAACTGTAATCAATGCAACTAAACAGAGCTGCAGATCTTAAAGATTACGAGCGCTGAACGTGGATAAAGACGTCCTAAATTTAAAGGCCGAAGGAACGATGAATCTGTTCCCTGGAGCTGTGGAACAATGCAAGGTGAATCTTCCAGTGTGCGTCCTCTGTTTCTGTAAATAAGATAAGACAACCACAATCAAACAAACAAACAAACAAACAAACGACAGAACAGGAAGATTCAAATCACTGCAGCTTTGAAAAGCTGTTTGTCATTTTCACTCAGTTCTAATTTGATGCTTGATCTTGAGCCTGAACATGTCTGAACCAGAAAGATTTTTTGTATTTTGCATTCTGCCTTTACTGCTCGTTCCGTTCTGGGCAGCTCTGGTGGGGGGGGGTGCTTGGTTATTGTTTTAGGCAAAAAAAATATGTATTTTTTGGACAGAGAGCTGAACTGGAAAAACTTACTCAAAATAATTACAAAAAAAAGTGCATTTGTTCTTGAATTGAGGAGATAAAAGAGACATTTTGCCAATGGAACGAGACAATTTACATTTAATATAAGAAAACACAATTGCATTGTCTTATTTCAAGTGCATATTATCTAATTATCTTATTTTAAGAGTAAAAATACTCATTCTATTGGCAAACTATCTCATTTACCTGCTCATATTAAGGGTAAATCTTGACTTATTTCTAGATCGTTTTTTCCAGTGTGAATTCAAACTGGCGTTTCTGTCTTTCAGCGAAGCGTTTGCATGTGTGACACGACAAGCTCAGCTGAGCAGTATTAGCCTGTGGAAAGATGTAAATATGGAAAAGGGAACCTTTTTTTGCGCACTATTTTTGCAATGAAAGACGGATATCATCCTGTGTTCAGATAAATGCTCGCAAGTCTGATCTGTGAAGAAGTTACTGTTAAGTGTCCTTGATTTTCATCCAACTATAAAGCCATGTTTAAGGAGTAAAATGTCAGATTAAATCACTAATGTGTTTTCAATCATCATAACGACAAAGATATAATTCACCTATTTCCTTGCTAAACGATCCCAGAGACATCTAAGGTTTGAAAGATAACCAGCTTTATGTGAGGCTGCAGTGACAGACAGGAGAGGGCGGAGCTTAGGATTCCAGGGTCACTTTTCACTGGGCTTAGATTGACTTTTTTTCACAGATAGGAGAAAAGCTCACAACACCACTGATATAGAAGTAGAAAGCACAGATTTTACCAACATTGTTTAAAGGAGAAGTCCGGTCAGCGAGGAATAATCAATGGATCCTTATTTATACCTAAAACTAATACGTTAGCGG
>NW_015150466.1:2602802-2604590 GCF_000732505.1 Cyprinodon variegatus
GTACTATTAAAAGTTTGAATCCTGAATATGACCGGACTTTTCCTTTAAGCCGTGTCTCATCCAAGAGTAGCATTCATTTCTTTACAAGACTTATTTCACAATTTGTTAATTGTAGTGATTTTCATAGGCCAAATCATACGACACCTGTAGGTGTTTGTATTTCTTAAATCCTCATAAGTAGAAGCAGAATGTTTCCCCATAGGTAAAGAGAATGTGTAGTATACGGTAGTGAAAAATCAGGCGGATGACATTAAATGATGCAATTATGACATGCGACACCATGAAGACCTCAGAAACTTAATGCCCTCGCATATTAATGCAAGACTGTGTCCGTAAAAGTTTGCACGGAGGTCCTGCTCTGCGTTTGGACTGTTTCGCACGACACGGCGGGCGCAGTGTGTAGTGAGCATTTAAGCGTTGTTGCAAAATTTGAACTTTTGCAGCTTGACCCAGCGTGTAAACCAATCAAAGAAGCTGATCCCATCCAAGCTGACACATTTGCTCCTGTAGAACCGTCAGAATAAAATCCTCAATACATTCAGTGAAAGGGTGGAGTCAGAGCAGAATTACAGGGTCTGACCAGGAGATGACGATTCTCTTTCGATCTTAATGTCCACAAATCATGAAAGAAAGAATATTTTCGATGTTTAAAAACCAATTATAGGGGACCAGCCAATTTCCCATGAAGTGAGGAAATCTTTAATGGCTACCACTGTAAAGTCATAATGTTACGAGAATAAAATCGGCGCTTTATGAGGAAAAAGTTGTATTTTATGACAGCTCTTACAAGATGAACTGTCGGAACGTTGAGCATCTTTTGAAGTTATAGTCCTACTTTGGCTTTGGCTTCACAAATAAGAAAATATTAAGTCTTTTAGCAAACCAGCATCAGATTATTATCAGTATCATTGCTTTAACAGGATTCTGCTTTATCCTCGTAATGCTACGATTTTATTCTTATCTTATGTTATGGCTTTATCCGCATATAAAAAAAAAAAAAAAGAAAGTCTAATACTCCATCATAGTTTTTAAACGCTTAAGGGAAGTTTTAATGAAACCCGGGTTGTTTTTCTGATGTCCTGAAATCTAAAACAGTAAGATTAAATCAGGATTTTCCTGTTTTTATCACCGCTCTAACTTCAGCCTTTTAGGATCAGCCAAATGTTTGATTTATGATTGTTTTATTTATTGGTTTATTCGTGAATTTCTCATGATTGTGGTTGATTTGATCGAGGAAAATGTGTCGCTGATCATCATGAGAAGCAGCAAAGCTGACATTGTATAAAGGAGTTTGACAAACTGTTGGCTCTTTGTTTAAGCTTTTTTCTTTTCACCTGAGTCCAGTTGGACTTTTTTTTGGACCTAGTGGGACAAAGACCATAACAGTTCTTTAATGAATATCAGAAATCTTTATCCCTTTTCATTTTTACAGAGTCTTTATTTATTTTCTTTGATGTGTTTGGTTCGCAGGTCTTAATCTGTACTATATTTTATTTCGGATCCATTCATTGTGGAATTTTGTCCTGAATTTGTACATTTCTTTTGTAAAATTCTTACTCTGATTATTTGTCCAGCAAAGTGCTGTTTAAAACTGGTGATGCCATTTTTTTTCATTGGTTGTTTAGTTGTTTGAAATGTGGTTAAAAGTAAATAAAGGGACCAAAACACTGAAAGTAAACTGCCTCTTTTTTTTAACCTCTCTGCACCAATAAACTAACAGACAGGGAAATTCAATTTAGTATTAAAGGAATAGTACACCCAAAACATGATTAGCCTTCATTTTCTACT
>NW_015150466.1:2607282-2609833 GCF_000732505.1 Cyprinodon variegatus
TAAGGGCGAGAGGCGGGGTCCACCATTAAGGGCGAGAGGCGGGGTCCACCACTAAGGGCGAGCGGCGGGGTCCACCCGGACAGGTCGCCAGTGCAACACAGAGACAAACAACCATTCACACCTAAGGAGAATTTAGAGAAGCTAGTCAACCTAACAGGCATTTATTTGGACTGTGGGAGGACAGAGTACCTGGAGAGAACCCACACATGATCAGGGGGAACATGTGTCGGTTTCATAAAATGTAGGTTTTTGCTTAAGAAGAACTGAAATACACAATTTATGGGTACAATTTCTGCAGAGAGGAGAGACAGTTGAACCCCAGACTCAAACATACTGTCTCCCACTGGACCTCCTCCACAGAGCGTTTATTAACAGAACATGAAACATGGTTACAAGTATTGATCTGACAGAACAATTGATCAGTTCATGAAGACAGAATGCTCCATCAGAATGACAAGGCAGGATGGTCTCCTGACTGGATCATGAGACAGGAGTGGAGCATCCCCTCACACAAATGTTTTATAAGCACACATTAATTTTATAATCATCATTGAACAAACCTAACAACATGCAAACTCCACATTCTCATACTACACTCAGAAAGAACCTGGGCCGCGAATCAAACCCAGAAGCTTTTTCCTGCAAGGCAGCAGTGCTACCCACTGCATATTTCCCATATTTTTGCACTGACATTTACATAATCGTGCTTCTAATTGTGCTATATGCAGTACAAATTATTGTACTGCCTGCACGTTCTCACTCGCATTGAAAAAAACACCACCAAACATGGTCTAAAATCTGGGACAATTTATCCAACTGGTGGGCGTCCATGTCCAACCATCTATATCACGGAGACTTCAGAAACTTCCAGGAGACTTGCCAGTAAAACCACATTATAGAAGTCTTGGTGATGGTTGTCATGTGATGCTCGAAGATAGATTGGTTAAACCACAATGTGTATTCGTATTGTGTTTCACATTTGAGACACACGCGTTGGACTATGCTTTGCAGTTGGGGTGGGGGTGTAGATGGAAAATCGTTCCCAGTAGGAGTCTGGACAGGTATTTCTATTTCTAAATACAGAACAATTCTATTTTTCAAGGGACGGTTGGCAACCCTGCTCTGACGTCACCACATGGAGATCTGTTTTAATGGCTGTTCATCAGATCACCCCGTGGAGCTACTAAATGTAGGACATTGGTGTTAAAAATAAGCCTGTTGGATTCATAATAACTCAGAAGCACCGGATGTGTCCAGCTGCAACCTTTTAATGCAAAATTACATGAAATCAACATCTTCTTGAGAAAAACCTGAGAGCAACGAATAGAGTGAAGATGGCCGGTCTTTGCTTCTCTCATCTTCCTTGGAGGAAAAGGAAGGAAAAAACAACGACATGTAAGCCCAGTTTAAGGAATAATTCATAATTTTTTATTACTAATCAAACTAATAAACAGAAACGCATCAAATCAACAGGACGTCAACTAGAGTGACTTTACTTAACATCCTCCCATCATGAGCTCCCATCATGATCCTTTCAGTAACATAAAAATCAAACCTTTGGTCTTTCCAGGCTGATTTTTTTAATCTTTCTAATCAATCAGTAGGTGATCACCGCAGCTCCAAGCCAACGGCCTCATCCTTTATTTAGCTGCTTGATTCCCAAGGAGCTCTTAAATATGCATGAGGCTACGATTAGCATAGGCACCAAGGACGAGGCCTGTACCTCGGCATTATGACGATCAATCAAAAACACCGAGGGGCCCTACAGAGAGAAGCTGTCTGTCAGTTCGGCTTTGGGCTCAGTTGATGCTCACATCCACATCAAAAAAAGGTATTCTCAAAGCAAACAGAACACACACCTCATCCAGGTCGACGAAAGGCTTAGAGAAACCCACCAGCCTCTTTCAGCGTCCTTGCTTCATCTATCAGCTCCCATTCTTTACTCACTTTCCTGTTTTCTGAGCTGACTTTGTAATGAGTTTGAAAATTGGCCCATTTCATTTGCTCTCACTGAAATGTCATTATCTGGCTCTGAGAGGGAGGGGTCCGCGCTGCCACTGTAATATATTTGTTCCACTCAAACAGGGTTATTAATATTTTTTCTTCCCTGGAAATGTGTAACAAGGTTATTGGAAGTCTGCAGCACATCCAATTCATCTCCCTCTGTCGGTTTAAGACTCATTGTGAAAATTTGATTCCTCTTTAATTTGCCCGACGCTCTTATACACTTTTTATTCTGTATCTGGTCTCTTGCTGCTGCAGAAATATCCTCTCAAGGCTTCTTGGAGACATTTGAGCAGATTTCAGTCAGACCTCAACAAACCTGGTCGACGTAAAGCCTCTTCGGAAAGTCCTTTTCTGAACATGTCTGTATTTTCATGTTAACCTGAAACTAGTACATTGTTTCATATCTTTTAAACTCTTGTGATTTTAAGATGACAACTACAATCGCATTTTATGTGACAAACACAGTAGAGAACATCATTGCTACCATATCTTTGCAAAGTAGCTGAAATCCTACTGAACTCTGGATTAAAGCAACTTTAAACAT
>NW_015150466.1:2610800-2612144 GCF_000732505.1 Cyprinodon variegatus
TGAGTTTTTCCTCACCACTGTCACTACAAGCATGCTTAATGGGAGGGATTGCCCGCGAGTCAATGAGTCGATGCAATCAACTGGTTTTCCTTAGATAGAAAACTTTCAATCAATTTGACTGGATGATCTGCTGAACTGTAAAGTGCCTTGAGACGACATGTGTTGTGAATTTGCGCTATATAGATAAATGGAATACAAAATTGAATTAATATATTTTTTATTAAAATAAATTATTAAAGAGATCCAGAATATTTCAAATTTATATGTTAGTAAAATTGGTTCATTGCTTGTACTGTATATCAAAATAATGGTGATTTTGTATGTTTAATGTTTGTTCCTGGAACCTGTGACTACGACATTTGGTTAAATGATCACACAAAGATTCCTGCTTCTGCACCTCAGTTCATGGCTTTATGAATTGTTTTCAGTTGACTTTCACTTAGTTTTCTTGCTGCCTCGAGGCGCCAAGAAAACAATGAACTTGTAATGAGAGTAAGTCTAATTAGACAGCAGCTGCGGCGTCTGATGGTTTGACTGCTCACTCTTGTGACACCGGATATGGTTGGGAAAGAACAGAACAGCTGCTCTGGTCAAATCGAGTCCCATTTTTCTCCTCTGCAGGATGGCGATTAATTAAAGCAGGAAGCCTGTCAGAATGAACACAGAAAAGTAATTACCAGGCGTTCCGTGCAAAAGGTTGCAGCACGGATGTTTGGAAACAAGAAAAACTGAGTTTTCTTCCTCTTTATTATACCTAAACAGATCAGCTATGAGGAAAACAACATTAGAATGATATGTTACAATATTTGTACATATTTCTGTGCCTTTAACCATGTTTAAGATTTAACAAAATTCCTAAATAGCTAAACTGTGAGAGTTACGTGTTAATGTTTCAGTGAATAATATTAATGTGTTCAGTTTCTCAGCCATGACATACATGTGAACATGGTTCGCACCAACACTGCAGCCATCAATACCTTCGTTTATAGATGCTGGGGCTTGGCATGTTTTTCAGTGTAGTCCTGTTTCTCTGACTGTGACTGGCTGGATGTGCTCTCTTCATCCTCTGACATGGGAGCTGGCTCGGAGCTCATCTGCCTGGCTGTGTATTTCCTGGACGGGGCCGCCTGTGGAGCTGGTTGACAGTTGCCTTTTGTATCTCTGCTTATTTTTCTATGTCTGCTTCTGTCTCCTTGAACCCCAGTCGGCCTCTACAGATGAGCCTGGTTTTGCTGGAGGTTCCTTCCCGTTAAAAGGAAGTTTTTCCTCTCCACTGTCGCTACAAGCATGCTTGGTGTGAGGGATTGCCTTTGAGTCAGTGAGTCGATGCAATCAACTGGTTTT
>NW_015150466.1:2617482-2618745 GCF_000732505.1 Cyprinodon variegatus
ATAGCTAAACTGTGAGAGTTACGTGTTAATGTTTCGGTGAATAATATTTATGTTAATGTATCGGAGCTCGTCTGCCTGGCTGTGTGTTTCCTGAAAGGGACCGCCTATGGAGCTGGTTCACAGTTGCCTTTTGTATCTCTGCTTATTTTTCTATGTCTGCTTCTGTCTCCTTGAACCCCAGTCGGCCTCTACAGATGGCCGCTCACACTGAGCCTGGTTTTGCTGGAGGTTCCTTCCCGTTAAAAGGAAGTTTTTCCTCTCCACTGTCGCTACAAGCATGCTTGGTGTGAGGGATTGCCTTTGAGTTAATGAGTCGATGCAATCAACTGGTTTTTCCTGACATAGAAAACTTTAAACCAATATGATCTGGTTAAATTGTCTCTGTAACGTGCCTTTAGATGACACATGTTGTGAACCGGCAGGCATTGGAACAGCTTCTTCCCCACAGCTGTCATGCTCCTGAACGCCTCTGACACCAACTATAAGGACTGTACTGTACACAACAACCTATGGTTCCAACACCACTTACACGTACTTCTAAACCATAGCTGAATATAATCTGTAAATCATTTATCTGCTAATATTGGTTGTTATTTATCCTGTATTATGGCCCCTCTATTCCTGTATAACTTTCCCGTATAATCTCTAGCTTCCATATTTATTTATTTTATAGCCTCTTACAATTACTCTGTTTATATGTACCATTTATAGTCCATACATACATAGTCTCTGTGTGCATGTAAATAAATATTTATATCCTGTATAGCACTTCTGATAGATGCAAACTACATTTCGTTGCTTTGTAGTTGTAACAATGTAATTACAATAAAGTTGAATTCTATTCTACTAAATTCTAATTGGAGCTATATAAAAAAAAAAATATTCGAAATTGAATTGGAACGATGATTAAAAAGTATGGCTTTAATCAAGATACATGGACATGGACCCCTCTCTAATTCTCTAATTGAATCACTCCTGATTTTCCAGAGGTTTGAACTGTTGGAACACCAGCCAGGATTTTAAGAGAGGCCAGCGGTTGGGTTAGGGATTTGGTGGTCGAACCTTAAGCACAACATGCAATAGACGATATAGTTATATTTTTGATTTGGTTTTCTAAGCATTTTAGATCCCTCCTCTAAATTCTGTTTGTTTATTAACATTTCTTTCCTTTTTTTTTGTAATTTGCTTGTTGGTAACTGTTCTCCCCTCCTGTTTACTCATTATGAGGGAGAGAATCCATTTGCTTATTGTTAGCATCTCTTA
>NW_015150466.1:2620210-2624494 GCF_000732505.1 Cyprinodon variegatus
TATTCTCATGTTAATGAATTAATTGTACCCTGCTAACCCAATAAAAAATATATATGAGAAATGAGAGAGAGAAATTGAATTGGAATGATTGTGAACACGGATTGCACAAGAACAACAGACCATTAAAACAGTTTTAAGAATTTTTTTCAGCTTAACCAAAAACCAGATTAAACCCGACAGTTGGCTTTTAATGGCAGTGGGAACAGCTCACTGACGCGTGTCTAACCGAATCCAAAAACTCGGCAAGAGACCAGCGTTAATATTGCCTCAGCTCTCGGCTTGCTGTGCGAAGACTTATTTATGTGATAGCATTGAACACAATGTACGAACGTCAGGACTCCATGTCAGTCACCTATGATCTAACAAGCTGAAATAATTCTGTTTCCATTCGATTAACATGGGGCAACACTGGTGAGAGGGATTTGGAGGGACAAACAAGCGATAATAAGCAAGAAACAGAAAAATACTTTGGTGCCGCAAATACCGGACGAATTAAGACTACAACCAAATCTGATGATAAAATGACAAGCAAACTGAGTTTACAAAAAGCATGACTGCTGAATTACTGCCAGCTCTGAAAACATTTTAAGTATCTCATTAAAGACTATTCATTCCCTTCTTGTTGAATAAATACTTTTAATTATGCACATAATCAACACATGACATAAAGCACACATTTAATTATCTTTTTAAATAACCACCTTCTTTAAAGTGATGGCTGTACCAATAAACAATTGTACATTGTCATTTTAACCAAAATATATGAACTATTGAAAAATATATATATCATTTTTATTTTTCTACTCCCCTCATATTTCCCCGAGTTTTAAATTCAGGCAGATATTATCCCGTTTACTGGACACCTACAGAAATCTCCTCTCACACTAAAGTTAATTAGCCTAGGGCAGCGATGCAACAGAAGCTCAAAGGAACTGTGGTTGGATGCATAATTATGCCGGGATAAGGAGAATAAAAACACATATAAAGACAACAACATTTTCTTCTAAATTCATTCCAGTTATGTACAGAAAACCAGCATGATTGAGTGGTTAAGCTCTTTGACAGTAATGTGAAGGAGCCAGATATGAGTCCTAGCTGTTTTTTTTTAAGGGCATCCAGGGTCTATGTCAGTTTTTACAAAAATCTATAAAGATGGATAAAATTCAAACCTTATTTTGCATCTAAGTAAATAATAGTTCTTCTTGCTGGTGAAGATTCTCAGTCATCCAGGTCATTGTCATTCNCAGATATGAGTCCTAGCTGTTTTTTTTTAAGGGCATCCAGGGTCTATGTCAGTTTTTACAAAAATCTATAAAGATGGATAAAATTCAAACCTTATTTTGCATCTAAGTAAATAATAGTTCTTCTTGCTGGTGAAGATTCTCAGTCATCCAGGTCATTGTCATTCAAAAAAAAAAAGTAAAAAAAAAAAAACAATCCACTGGACTTTGTTTTCAAGTTGGAAGACATTTTGCTCCCATTCCAGGAAGCTTTTTCAATCAAAATGTCAGAAATGGCATTGAGTTTGAAGCTATATGGAGTGGACCAAAAACAAAGCCTTTTTTTGGCTTAAAAATGCAAATTGAACTAGACAAACAGGTCCGCTCCTTTTGAATGGGGGTCGTTTGGGATCTTTGTTAGTCTGTATTACCCAATACCTGTCCATGTCTCTGAAATGGGGGTCGTTAAAGGCAATTGTAGGCCTGGCTGAACAGGCGAGGTGTTCTGGTCCCCTTTAATGGGACCAATCGAATCTATCGCTGCATACTAGGTTTTTGAACAATGAAATCTGAGCCCACCCCCTCTGTTAAAGGTTGGTTTTTCTTTTTTAACATAGATGGTAGTGATGCATTTCGCCGAAGCGTGTGTCGAGGCGTGATTCATTTAGGGGAGGGGCCAAAATTGATGACGGCCGAGGCCACGCTACTGTGATACCAGGTGACCGCTTTAGGAAGTGGTTCAGAAAGTGCAAGAACATCAACAGGCATTTAAACAGCCTCAGTATTCAGTCAAGATGTGGGAGTTTGTAGGAGAGTAACTGTCATGTGGATAGAGTTTGGATAGATTCTAAGAATAGATTGGTTGGAAAAACAATCAATCTAGTTGGTTAAAACTATTTTAGTTAGATTAAATAATGTATTGATCTAAATCTGAGGAAGCCACTGGCCACAGTTGTAACTTTAGTATGAAGTACTATTGCTGTCTGTCACCAATAGTTACCAATGTTGATGGAGTTTATGGTTTGAGACCCACCTTAGACTTTTGAAAGTCACGAATATATATTTAAGCAGTATTTTGGCTAATTTGACTAATTTGTATTGGTTTGCCCTAGTACAAATATTGATTGGGTAAAAACCTTGTCAAATTAGATTGGTTGGTTTAGCCAAAAGGTTGGTTGAACACATGTCTTCCAACCCGATTAAAACCAATAACTATGGAAAAACTATTATGTTGAATAAAAATGACTAACACCTTTCATTTTGGTCATCATTGCCCAATTTGCACAAAAACTTTCACTGTCTGCTTTGACCTTAATTTTAATAAAATGGCAGAAAAACTGTGCGCCTTAAATGATTGTTCTCATCTAAGACATTTTACACTAAAAAAAAACTTACAAAAGATTTCATTATACACACCAATCATTAAAAATTNACTCCAAGGTGCAACGCTAACTGAACTGTCTCTCACGCAGACTCCGGTGAACCAGTTTCCAGGCCCGAACCAGAACCAGTCATATCAGTGTGCTTGTGCCAAAATAAACTTGTTAAACTTTTACTCCTGTGTCCGTCTAGTGGTGTTCTGCATATTTGGGTCACTCTCTGTGCACCCATCATGACAAGCGCGTGTCGAGGCGTGATTCATTTAGGGGAGGGGCCAAAATTGATGATGGCCGAGGCCTCGCTACTGTGATACCAGTTGACCACTTTAGGAAGTGGTTCAGAAAGAGCAAGAACATCAACAGGCATTTAAACAGCCTCAGTATTCGGTCAAGATGTGGGAGTTTGTAGGAGAGTTACTGTCACATGGATAGAGTTTGGATAGATTCTAAGAATAGATTGGTTGGAAAAACAATCAATCTAGTTGGTTAAAACTATTTTACTTAGATTAAATAATGTATTGATCAAAATCTGAGGAAGCCCCCGGACACAGTTGTAACTTTAGTATGAAGTGCTATTGCTGTCTGTCACCAATAGTTACCAATGTTGATGGAGTTTATGGTTTGAGACCCACCTTAGATTTTGAAAGTCACGTATATACTTAAGCAGTATTTTGGCTAATGTGACTAATTTGTATTGGTTTGCCCTACTACAAATATTGATTGGGTAAAAACCTTGTCAAATTAGATTGGTTGGTTTAGCCAAAAGGTTGGTTGAACACATGTCTTCCAACCCGATTAAAACCAATAACTATGGAAAAACTATTATGTTGAATAAAAATGACTAACACCTTTCATTTTGGTCATCATTGCCCAATTTGCACAAAAACTTTCACTGTCTGCTTTGACCTTAATTTTAATAAAATGGCAGAAAAACTGTGCGCCTTAAATGATTGTTCTCATCTAAGACATTTTACACTAAAAAAAAACTTACAAAAGATTTCATTATACACACCAATCATTAAAAATTCCAAAGGAACTTAAATGAAAAAAAAAAAAGAAAAACAATGGCAAAACATCCCTGATTATATTGCTAACTGTAGTTCTGCACTCCACCAGTAGGCGATGAAGCGTCTGAACTGTGGGGATCGTCGAAGCATTTTGGCCAAACGGTTCAAATGCCTCATGACGCTCCATCTCACCATCACGCCCCTCTCAAATACCTGTCTTCTTTGTCCAAAATGTGAACATTCCAGTCCTTAAAAGAATGTCCTTTTTCCATAAGGTTGTAGTCCATAAACCAACTTCTTCTTGTTAAGGTATATGGACACAAATTCTCCATTAAAACACAGCTAAGGTTTTAAACTGGGAGGCAAAGTAAGTACGGAATGGTCAGTGGACAAAATGTCATGAAACATCAGAAAGTTGCTAAGTAAAGTTTTAGGATTTCCATAAAAAATCGAAAGACATAGTGAAAATAACGTTTACAATTCAGGGTAAAGGAAACCAGCAGCAACACGCCAGAACCAATTGAAGGAATGAATGAACTGTTTCATTAAGGGTGTCAAAAATGATGCGCAGCAGCATTTGGGAGTTCTTAGAAGGGTCAGAATGATCTGTAAACTATAAACCAGGGGTTCTTAACCTTTTCGACCTTGAGGCCCAATTTTTATAGTACAAAGTGGCCC
>NW_015150466.1:2625209-2628436 GCF_000732505.1 Cyprinodon variegatus
TAGCTCTTACCTTTCACTACTGTGTTCGTCTTTTACGCCGGACTGGTTGGCAAACCAACTTTGGGCCGCTGCCCTATGGTTAAGAATCACTGCTATAAACCATTGAAACTGTGAGACTGCACGTCTACTTCAACCCTGAATTACAATTTCGAACAGCCGTCTTCAACTAAGTGAACATCTGAATTGAATAACTGTGTGGAAATTAGATTTTTAAGGCTGAGAAAGTCGGAGAGATAGAAAAGGTAAATATGATCCTGTTCTAATTGGGTTACAGTCAGTGCCGGTGTGTTGAATTTAAGTTATCCTCTCTGAGTCACTCTATAGTTTTCTGCTTTGTTAGAGACGGACAGCCGTGATTATCATTACTCAGACAAACTTTCTGGAAATGGAGCTGGCTGACGGGGCTTAGTGGACAGTTTACCGTCTCCCTTTAAGGAGCTCAGTATCACAGAGCACATGCAGCTGACGTTTTCAGAGTCGGGGAGCTGACAGTGAAGCCTTTGTGCTGCATAGGTGTGTATGTGTGAGACTCCAGTACTAATTTCAGAGAGCTTACTTAGGCGTGCCGAGCTTAACGGAGCGTATTAGCCTATGGAGGAACCCTTCAGTAGTAATTGTTGCTCAGAACGATGGTGTGTGTGTAGTTTATGTGGAAAGAAGTGAGTCTCTGAGAGGCAAAGGTTTAAGAAAATAAGACGGATTGGACTGAAACGAGACATAGATTGGGACAAACAGGATGAGAAAATGGGAAAAAAGAGATCAATTCACTCAGAATTTAATGGCTTTCAAACAAAGACTTTCATACTCATACAAATTTATCTAACTTCACAACTTCCTTCATTTTTAACACTTCTAAAAATGAATCACTTTTTCTTCATTGTATTTTTAGGTAAAGTACACTGGAAACAGAAAAATGAAAAACATTTTTCTCCTAGAGAAGCCTTGTAGATGCATCATTCTATCTGTCGCTACATGCATTCTTATTGTGAGGGATTGCGTTTGATTCAATGAGTCAATGCAATCAGTTGGTTTTTCTTAGATAGAAATCTTTGAATCAATTTACCTGGATGATCTGGTGAACTGTAAAGTGCCTTGAGATGACATGTTATGTGAATTGGCGCTATAGAAATAAACTGAATTGAACTGAATAGATGGTCGGTAGGTGTGTAGTGCTCCATCAAGTCTAAGGACCCCAGTGTTTAATTTACCAACCAAACAATGACGTTGGTAAGCTACACTGTAACCGCAGCGGATCTGGGGCTGACAGTACAATTGGCCATATCTTGCTTATTTATTTATAATTTTTGGTATTTATATTTAGTTTAGAATTTATTTTTTTCAGGCATAAAACCTTTATTACCATTATAGATCTTTTTTACCAGTACTAAGCACTTGTGTCTCGCTTAGCATGTGTAACCCTGCCGCAGTAACCTCCCCCTTTCCCCAAACATTGTAAAGAAGGAAGTTGATGCAGCTAAAGTTCCCTCAGTGACAATATATTCGTGCAAAAGGGTTGACATTGACATTGCGGCTCCTTCCAGTTGGGATCTATACATATCTACTGTGAAATTATCAAACATAACATTATATTTTTCTTTTTCAAGGGTGTAAACTCAACAACACATCAGTTGCTGACGACAGGAATACATTACAAAACCAAAGTTGATTTTTTTTTATTCTCAACATCGTCATATAACATTGTTTCTCCCCGATTCGATTAATTATCTCATGGCCCTTCATCTTTTACAGCCACTGGAAACAGAAATGTAGTTAAACCCAACTGCATGCGACCAGAGAAGGATTTTACATTGATATACGCTGGTCATCATGGGAAATGCTGTCTTCCTTCAAGCAAAACAATCCAGCTTTTGTCCAAATCGTCCAAAAGTTCTTTAGAGCTGCTTTAAGTATTCACTATAAAAATCGAAATGTAAGTCAATTTTTCTTCAAATAACTGTATTACTCTCAATTTGAGCAGATAATTAAGACAGTTTGCAAACAGAATTAGATTATTTTTGTTTCAAATAAGAATAAAAATAACTAAATTTTCTGAAAGGTACTGTGAAGGATTTTAGTACATTTTTGAATGTACATGCAAATGCACCTCCCTGTACCTGCTCCGGAGAAGGAACGCCTATTAAACGCGTGCAAGAGCGTGCATAGGCCAATTTGTTCTTGTGCACGCTTTGTTTAAAAGTTTCTGTTCTTAGTTCATACAAGTTAACATACCTGAACCTCCGCACTAAACCTCAAATCCCTAAATCACTATAAAGAGCGAGGACCAGAGCATGTGAGCGGAGCAGAGCGTGGAACGAACGGTGGAGCGGAGCAGAAGAAATATGGTGGAGCGCAGAGCGGTTTTCAATTCAAAGGCCAGAGCAAGGATTTTGCTCCGCTCCCGTTCGCTTCAACTGTATTTAAATTCATGTTTGACTTAAAACCTAGGCCAATGCCTATACTGTAGTCTGTGCCTATAATCTGTTATAGTCTATGTTTCAACTTTACCACAGAATCGCTGCAATGAGGATGGCATATTGTGTGATAAAAAGTGGGATAAAATATCATAAAAACGTACACTAACTATACTTAACAATACAGATTGGGTTTACATAAAGTGGTTGTTGTGGTAGGAGCCTGTTTTTGTAAATGGATCACATAAATGCATTATACGTGTGTGTTACGTTCACAGCTGGGAAACAGTGCAATAATCTAATGTATCAATAACATCATTACATCAATCGCCATGGTTCCCTGGGCCCTGGCAACATTACATGAAGGAAAAATGTCAGAAAATGCCTTCTCCTCAAAATATGAGTGAGCGTGGAGCGGATTTTGAGCGGAGCGTCTTGGCGCAACTTTGAGCGGTGGAGCGAATGAGAGAACATCCTCTTGAGTGGGGAGCAGGAATTATGCGGCGCTCAGCTCCTTTCACATGCTCTGGCGGGGACTATAGTGGACTTTATAGTGAACTCAGTTAACTCACCCTTGGCGACAGATGATCACTACTTTTTACTCCCCGTTGGTCACATAACTTCTCCCCCACTAGGCGGTGCATGCTCCATCTTTGTTATTAGTCGCCATTGCTGTGACAGTATATCCCAAATGCTTTGCAAGGAGAGCTCTCTGTGCAAAGCATTCTGAGATACACTCACCGGCCACTTTATTAGGTACCCCATGCTAGTAACGGGTTGGACCCCCTTTTGCCTTCAGAACTGCCTCAATTCTTC
>NW_015150466.1:2632312-2634362 GCF_000732505.1 Cyprinodon variegatus
TCAAGGAAACCCGTCCAAAAAAGTTTAATCTGCCCACAAACTTTAGGAGAGAAGGGATATAACCATTTTACAGACCTGTAATACAGTCCATACATTTTACTGTTCCTCTGCTCTCAGCTGACATCCACAGGTCTGCTAGAAATGAATAAAAAAAAACTAGCTGAATCATATTTTTATTCTTGTGGTTCTAGCATTGCCCGTAGGATGCAGCATAATACATGCTTCCCTGTGGTCATAGCCTTCAGCTTTTCCCCCAGGAGCGGCTGCTGCTGCATAACTCTTCCTCTGTCAGTGTGTGCACTGACACTGGGTAAACACTGTGCCACCTTACGTAGCGGAAGTAACACTTTTTCAGAAGGTGGGCATACTTCTTTAATGAAGGCCTTCTCTTTAAGGTTGTGGATTTTAAAATTTTTAAATGTTTTGTTTGTTTTTCTTTATCATTTAGATAAATTAAACTATTTCATTGGAGCAAATACATAGAAAAGACTAACTACAATTGGTTGTAAATATATATATATTCTTCAGGATTTCTTGTAGGTTTATTGCCAAATAAATAGAGATGCAAAATGTCCTTCATGCTCAAAGTGATGCTTCCTGTAATTTAGCTCCTTCTCCTGGGGAGGAACACAGTGCCACAGCTAGATCATTGGACAGCATTGGTTCCCAAAATGCCAGGTAGATTATTCTTTGCTGCAGGCTGGATAGTAATGGAAAAGGGCAGAATCAGAAGGAAATGAAAAAAAAGATTAATGTTGATACAGTAAAAGTTCAGTTGAAGCTGAATCAGATCCACACTGATGCTTAGTTTTATATATATCTGCCATTTGTGTAATATCACTGAGAAAAAGCTTTATGAGTTGATTTGGCATAAATTGATGGGATTAACAACGATCTGGGGTCTTATTTATAAATTCATCTAAGGAAAACAATCCACTTATTGAGCCTCAATGATTTGTTCTTAAAGGAAAAGTCCGATCAGCTAGGAATAATCAGTGGATCATTATTTACATCAAAAACTAATAGGTTTGCGGAGATTTAATAAATTTAGCATTAATTCATCATTGCGATCACTGAGTCTGGGAGCGGCCATTTTTGCCCTTACACTGTAGTAACACTTCACTCCTGCCATTTTCCGGCAGTGATGTCACGGTGTGGAAAGCCTAGTGCCATTCTGTAAGAAACTCGAAACCTGGGATCGAATATTCGAAACAGGCAGATCTGAATGAGTTCAAAAAGTCTTTATTTCTCTAACAGTGTGCGTCTGCTCGTCAGCTGGAGTGGATAATCTGGAACAAAAACTCAGGTCTGTGACTTAGAATAAAGGGCTGACCTGGTTCAGAGTTCAGTCCGATCCCAGAGGAAGGGGAAGAATCGGAGAGGGAGATGTCCTCCGCTCGTGGCGGGCGCCGCCCCCTGAGCTCTGGGTGATGAGCAACAGTGCCCCGAGGGAAATATCCAGAGCCGAAGTCGTAGCACAAGTTCATGAACCATAAGATCAGAGAGCCAATGTGGTACAGAAGGAGAATCCAAGCCGGTCAGCCAGTAGAATCCAGGAATCAGTCAGAGCAGATTAACAGAGCAGACAGGGACAAAGCAAAACTTGGGATCCACAGGGCAGAAACAGGTCACATTTAGATAACCAGAACAAAGATCTGAAAGATAGAGAGAACAGCGTGAATAATCTGGCACTGGTAACTGGAAAACATGCAGCATATATAGGAGCTGGAAACAGGTGGCTCAGATAAGCAGTAATGAGAAACCAGGCAGATTCAAAGAGGTGAATGGAATGAGCAATCAGGCCAGCCATCAGCGCCAGGACCATGACACATTCTGCCCGCTTTACATGAAAAAACAATGGGAACTACTAGACTACTAGACACATACACTCACCGGCCACTTTATTAGGTACACCTGTCCAACTGCTCGTTAACACTTAATTTCTAAGCAGCCAATCACATGGTGGCAACTCAGTGCATTTAGGCATGTAGACATGGTCAAGACAATCTCCTGCAGTTCAAACCGAGCATCAGTATGGGGAAGAAAGGTG
>NW_015150466.1:2635347-2637511 GCF_000732505.1 Cyprinodon variegatus
GTCAATATGGACCAAACTCCCTGAGGAATGCTTCCAGCACCTTGTTGAATCTATGCCACGAAGAATTGAGGCAGTTCTGAAGGTCCAACCCGTTACTAGCATGGGGTACCTAATAAAGTGGCCGGTGAGTGTATGCTATTAGCTAAAAGAGCAACACAGAGCAGTAATTCTTGAAAAATTGTTAAAAAAAATGTAAAAACTGCTTTTAAATCAAAAAAAACTTTTTCGTCTGTGAATAAGCTCTCCGCAGACATCTTCTAATGGCAGACTTTTAGCTTCACTTGGCTTTAATTATGAATAAAATCTTCTTTAAGGCACCTTTTGCTTTCTGATTATTAATGGGATTGGGAAAAAAATCAAATCTCTAGGTCCTCTGCTGTCTGAATGTGAATTTTGATTTGGCTTTTTGCTTTCTTCCATCATGTCAGGTAAAATCTTTATTTATTTTTCTGTTTCTGTTTTAGCTGGAAGCAGCAGCAGTCCTACACAGTGATCTAGAATACACGAGTAAGTATTGGAAGGTCACAGGAGTGGATGGAGGGGGTGAGCTTTACAGTAAGGATGGAAGGTGTACAGCAGGGAGGTGGAGGAGGCCAGCATCATTATCATTCAGAGTAGAAGCCTGACTTATCACCTTCTGGTCCCCTGCTACGTGCTTTTCGGCCCATACTAATGTGTGCACGCAGCCTGCTGCACCAATACGCCCTCAGCATCGCCGCCGCAGGTGGAAAAATGACCCCTCTTCCTGCTGCGTGAATCACACCGCACATGCTGAACACAAATATGCTAATATATGCACAATCCTTCACATGTCAGATGTCGCTACACTGATGATTACTCAATTCTGCAAAAGGTGAACACACACACAAACAGACGCAGAGTGGGAGATAAACCAGGAATGACCTCTGACCTTCGCTGTTGCAGTGATGTCATTAGGAAAGCAGCAGCTGCTTGTTTGGGGGAGATCATTCAGTGTGTGTAAATCCTGCTGCTGTAGACGCGTTCAGGTTCCCCTCACCTGTTTGGACATCAGGGTGACCTCCTGCTCTTCCTGTTAAGGCCTCTTGTAGCTGCTGGTAATAGAAAAATTGGACAGATGGAGAAAAGACCAGCGAGCCTCCCTGACGGCTCAGCAGGCTGTTTACCTGACAGGTAGCACAGAGGATAAGTTCAGCTCTGACGGCTTTAATGCTTCACCTAAAATGTCGCCATGTTGCCAAAACTCTGTAAACAAGCAACTTTTCTGTTAGGAAGAAATAAAAAAATAAATCATATTATTGTTTTGTTGTATTAAAAAAGAAGAAGAAGGTAAATGAATGGGCAGATTTGAACCTTTAAGACAAAGTATTGGTTTATTCATAACAGGGGGTGTCTGGCTACATGTGTCGACCGAGGAAGGTGGTTGTTACTTTATTTATTCTTAAAATATCGGTGCCATCTATCAGACTGTGACGTAAATGTATTTTATCATATCATATATCGATTCTGGGATGAAGTTTGGGGCCCAAGGTGAAGGCAGGCATGGGGCTCTCTGGAATGACAAGACGGTACACAAAAAACCAGGTCATTACCACAGAAACAGACATTGGTAGTTTTGTTTTACATTTTTTTCTTCTACTTTATGTGAGATTCTTGAAATAATCCAAAGAGCAAAGAGGTCAATGATATGTTTTTTTAGAAATTTTTTCTCCTCCTGTTTACTTCCGATCCTTTTCATCCTCCTCCTCTCCCCAATTCTTTATTCTCTTCCTGCTTTTTGAGGACCCCAATGCAGAGAGCAGGAGGCAGAGGTGAGTCGTGCAAATTTAATGAGGCCACTGAGGTAAAATCCAAAAATCCAAACACCTCCTCCATAGGTTGTGGTCTTATCTTTACAAGGAACTCCATGGCATTTCATTCTGCTGATCCAAATTGGTCTGCTATCAGATTCTATAACATAGAGGAAGACTGGTACCTTTAGCAACAGTGCAGTGTCTCCAGTGGCCTCCAGGAGCGCTAAACCTGGAATACGTCTAGCGCCCCTAGTGGCTAAAGTTATTTTAAAGAGATCCACGACTAGGTGATCATTTTGGCTTGAAAATGTTGGAATCTTCTTATTGACTTAAAAATTAAGTAGACATAATTACTTCAGAATAGAGGGGGCCGCCTTTTACAGCTGCCTTTT
>NW_015150466.1:2638831-2645677 GCF_000732505.1 Cyprinodon variegatus
CCTTAAGATGCAAGTTTTGTGAATTGGCGCTATAGAAATAAACTGAATTGATATTTATTTTTTAAAAGGCCGCCCCCTGCTCCTGCAGTAGGAGGCCTCTCCTTTAAATCACTCTTTCCCATGACTTTGTGTTCTCTGTGAAACCTTCTTGAGACAAACCTGAGAACTTTAATCTGAGAGGATGTTTGGTGCTCTGTCACTTGCTGAAACAAATTTCAGTCTTTTGGAGCGTTAATGGTTAGATTGCAGTCCCAGCCTCATGTTTGCTAGTCCATAACTTCAACCTGCTGAAGAGGTTGTTGTCCTTAAACAGATGTAGGGCGGTGATTGCTCCCTGTCAGACAAATTTACAGCGATGAAGGTGGCATGTGTTTGTCCCGTCCCATCTATATGATAACAAGCTGTGCTGCTAAGATATTGTTATTCTGAACGCTGCTCCCTTTGTAACCACTGATTACACTGATCTGTCATCTAGAAAGACATTTGCAATTGTTTTTCCAGCCGACTGCAATCAACAGATGCTCAGGCAAGTCTGCATCCCAACATTCAGGTTTTACCCAAAGCACCTGATACATGCATGGTAAGGTCCAGTTCACACGGCTAAGGTCAACAGCAAACCCAAACACCTGCTGAATTTTATGTGGAAGAATAAATTATAAGGTTTATTTTTTTAATCTTCTGTTTAGATTAAACAAATAGATTTTTTAAAAAAATCAGGATTTACATACAAAATCCCTTTAAAATGTGTATTTATTAGTTCTTTTTTTAGGAACAATATAAACAAGATTTTTTTATTCTATTTTTCTGTGGTTATGAAATTAAAGAGCAATGAAGACATACTGCTCCAGATGCTTTCGGTAATCAAAGATAAGAAAAAAATCAATACTCAATCATCTTCAGAAGATTGACTAATAACTTGAAACTGTGCAAAGATAGCTCAACAAAGCGATCTCCACTGCATATATTTGCACGGCACATAAAAGTATCTGGGGAAACAATAATACTACCCTGCTCTTTGGTCACATCGAGAAATTTTAAATCTGGTTAGTTTTTATTTTAGTTATTTTGAGACACAAAAATAATCTAACTTGTAAAACGCCTTGCAGAGAAATGATACACAGCAAATCCAAAAATGATACGAACACACAAATGTATGCAAAGAAAAAATGCCGCAAAGCAGAAAAATCCCAATAACAGATCCAATTCAGAAGGTTGCAGCTTTTCTCCCTTTTTTTCCTACAGTCAACATTTTTGGCTGTCAATTCCTTTTTCCGCAGGTTCATGTTTTTCGCTTTGCTGCTCTCTAGTTTATGTGATTTCAGCTTTTCCCCTTTGCAGTGTTTTTTTGTTGTGGGTTTTTTGTGTTGGCTAGTTTATTTTTTATTTTTATGTATTTGTCTCAGTGTTGAGTGGGAAGCACTGCTGCCTTGTAGCAAGAAGGTTCCTGGTTCGATTCCCAGCCTGAGGTCTTTCTGCATGGAGTTTGCATGTTCTGCACCAGCATGCGTGGGTTCTCTCCGGGTACTCCGGCTTCCTCCCATAGCCCAAAAACATGACTGTTAGGTTAATTGGCTTCTCTAAATTCTCCTTAGTTGTGAGTTTGTGTGTGAATGATTGTTTGTCTCTGTGTTGCCCTGCGACAGACTAGCAACCTGTCCAGAGTGTCCACCGCCTCTTGCCCGTAGACAGCTGGAGATCATGGTTTTGCTTGTTCTCCCCTGTGCCGACAGGGATGAAACAGGAACAGATTTTTCATGTCAGTTAGAAGTGGCTCTAATCTAAAGAAGCTTCTCCCATTATCTCAACACCTACAGCTGTCACTGCTACCTTTATCAACAGATGTTATTTACTTTCTCACAGTTATACTGATTCCACTTGCATGGTTCACTTGTTTTCACACAAATATTAGGAACATACAGTCCTGCTGTTTTTTAAGTAACAGTGTAAAGTCTGTTTATTTTGAATATGCAGTATATATCGTTTCCATTAAACTGCTTGTAAAGCATTATTTTTCAGCTTCAAACTTATTTTATAGCCAGTTGAAGGCTTTGAATGTCATAAACGGGACAGATGCACCCCGTATTCACCTTGTCAGTCAAGGTGTCAGTCAGTAGGAAACTTCAAAATGTTTATTAAAACACAACAGACAAACAGAACTGAAGTTCTGAGCTGCTGTGGATCTGCAGACAACAGCGGCTGCAGGGGGCAGAGCACAACCCATTACTGACACTCTGGTTTACCAGTTCAGTCCATCTCCTTTAGAGTGAGGTAGAATCCGGTCGATGGACAGCCAACTAGATGAGGCGTGGAGCCGCCCAGAGTGTTCCTGATGCAGCAGCCTCCTTGGAACCAGCCAAGACGGAGCCAGGTCAGGGGAACAGTCCAGAACAAAGACAGTTATGAGATCCAGAGTCCTCAGCTCAATCAGGGGAGCTCGATCCACACAGGAAAGAATGGAAACAGGGTTCCAGGAATCCACAGAGCATTAAGGCAGGTTCAGAATCCCACCAGTCTAGAAGTGTTTCCAGAAAGACACAAAGAGATGCAGGCAGGCGGGCTCAGAAGCAGACAGGCAGGCTCAGTGGTTGAGGAACAGAGACAAGATGTGGTACAAGGATTTCTGCAGGACTTTAAACTGCTCTCCTCCTAGACGCCAAGTTATGGTAATAAAACTGATCCTCCTCGCATTATGAGCCAACAAGCTGAGGGCTCTGCAGAGAAGGGCCAGGACACGATCTGAAGACAGGACAAACAAATCCACTGGACATCAGGAAACAGGACATGAACCTTGGAGCAGACATACAGGCATGAAACAAACAATGATCTGGCCCCGGTAGCTGGGCTGAGCCGAATATAAAGCAGAACCAGCAGGTGGATGAGATCATTAATAATTAAGAAACTAAAACTATAAATTTCTAAAAACATTTTCAACAACAGTTTAACAACTATTTTGTTACTGTTATTAGAAACAAAAAGCATCTAGATAATGATATTTAAACGCATTTGTCCAATCACACACACCAATATGTTGCAAATTCAAGCCCCACTCCCACATTTGCCATTCTGGCTCTCTGAGCAAGACCCCTAACCCCTGATTGCTCCCATGGCACCCAATGATGGCAGCCCACTGCTCCCCAAGGGAAGGGATAAATGCAGAGGTAAATTTCTCCAATGTGAGATCAGTAGAGTTAAATTATTATAATTTTTTAGGTTTGTGACACCATATTGGACCATACAAAACACAGGTTCAACTTCACAAAGCCTCAGAAGGGCAATATTTATGTAGTTGTTATAAATTATGTTTTGTTTTTATAAAATATTTTTATAATGGTTTTTGTTGTTATTAATATAAATATACAGGTGTGATAACTTAGCATATGTTTGATTGGTTTTTGGTATACATCTATTTATAGCCCCCCTGGAGAAAAAGTCCACCAGCCGCCACTGTTAACAAGTCATCTCAGGTCACTTTACAGATGATTCGATCAGATCATCCAGTCAGATTAAAGGTTCAAAGTTTCAAAGTAAAACCAGTGGATGTCATCCAGGCATTGGCTTACCAGGATTGTATCCTCGTGGATGAGCAGGAGTCATAGAACTCAGAAATGGAAGAACTCAATAGCAGACTGTTGGCTTGGTTTGAGGTTCATTTATTTAAATCCTGTGACATTCACCAAAAAATTAAAAAATCCAATAACAGAAGAAGTTTCAAAAATAAAAAAGGTTGAAGGCCAAGGAGGCAGTGAAATGGCGACAGTCCAATAGAGGAACAGGGCAGTCTGTCATGGGCAAACCCCACCCACATTAGCTGCCTATTTTAGGTAGAAGAACATCTAGAGGCCAGGATGTGCAGACCAGTCTCTAATTCTTGATTAAGCTGTTCCGACTGTCCATTGCTTTGAGGATGGTAACCTGATGAAAGAGCATCCCCGAGTAGGGATAGGTAGTGGCTGCAATAGGGTGGGTTGTGGAAGGCTTTTGCTGGGTGCAGACAGGACAGGCTGCCACATACTTAGCAACATCTCTCCTCATAATTGACCACCAGAACCGCTGTCGTACTACAAACAGTGAACGTTAAATCACTGGGTAGCAGGAGAGACTGGAAGTACGCGGCGAAAGGATGACCAGGTAACTTAGCTCTCGGGAAACAAAAAGCCGATGCGGGGGACACACGTCCGAAGGTTGAGCCCCGGCTGCTGCTTGCTTGACCCTTTTTTTCCAAGTCAGTCCTCCCGCTACACATGAAGATGGAATAATATCAGCAGGAGCCTGAGGGGGAGAGGGAGGCAGGGCCATGCAGGCAAGACAGAGCATCAGGTTTGGCCTTCTTTGAAACAGGTCGATAGGACACAGAGAAGTTAAATAGGTTAAAAGACAAAGCCCACCTGGCTTGATAGGGGTTCAATCTCTTGGCCAACTGAAGGTACTCCAAGTTCTTGTGATCGGTCCAAATGAGAAATGGCTGTTCAGCCCCCTCCAGACAGTGCCGCCTTTCCACCAACATTCATAGAGTCTTTTATCAATCTATATTGCCAAGACGTTAAGGAAGTCCAAAGCTTTATGTAAATGTTTAGAGATAGAATGAAGCAGAATGATGAAAAGGGGTCCCTATGTCCTCCAGCAGTCTAAGCCTATAGCAGCATAACTATAGAGATAGCTCAGGGAGACGTGAGCCTCTCTAACAATAAGCTTTATAAAAAAAAAGGAAAGTTTTAAGCCTAGCCATAAAAGTAGACAGGGTGTCTGCCTCACGGACTGAAACTGGTAGTTGGTTCCACAGGATATGAGCCCGATAGAGTAGCAGCCATTCAAAATGGCACTTCCCAGTCAAAAGCCAACTGAATGGCATTCAAATTGCAGCAAAATCCCCTTCATCCAGTGGCTTTTTCATGGACGTGCATATTTTTTTTACACTAACTCCACCCTTTCACTGTATAAAAGGGTCTGACAGGGAGATGACGCTTCTCTTTACATCTTAACATCCACAAATCATGACAGAAAGAATATTTTTGATGTTTAAAAATGAATTGTAGAGGACCAGCGAAGGACCCATCAAGGAAAGTGGGGAAATATTGAATACCTACTACTGTAACTAAAAGATCTGTCTCCCATTTTATTGTCAGGAAATCTAGGAACCACTAGTAAACTTGCAGATTGAAAGGAAAGTGCTTTGTTAGGAACATAAGGAGCAATCAGATCTCTGATGTAAGATGGAGTTTTACATATTCTTGATAAACTAAATCCTTTGAGACAGTATAGCTTTTACTATATGTAGATTGTCTTCATTCAATTTACAAACACAGCAGCATTTTCTGCAGATTTATTCATTTTTAAAATAAATTTTTGTTTTTGTGTCTTGGTTCAATTGCTCTGAATCCATTACCATAGAGTTTCAATTAGGAATAGAAACCAATCTTGATAAAGCAAAAACTGCTTTATCAAGCACATAAATTTGAAAATATGCAAAATCCATCTCCATGGGCAACAGAAAAAGATCAGTACAACTAAAAACTTTCCATAGAACGCATTTCACCAAATCAAAATACTGTACACAATTTTTGCTATGTCAAGTAATGCAAAAATATTGGTCTAATGTAATTTGTGAAAAACAGAAGATATTAGGAATACAAGTGCAAGAGATATTTTTATTATACTTAAGGTATAGAGGATGATTTTTTTCTTTCCGGGTGGATCATCTAATCTAAATAAGTGTTCCTCCTAATTGTCAATTGTTCTGGTGATTTGTTAACGTAAGGTTGTCCTATGTGGTCACTCGTTTAGCTATGTTTTTTTGCACAGGCACACTTTCAGGCGTATATCTGTGGTGAGCTACGGTTTAAGACAATCAATGAAGCTCACCTTTCTCACCGTGGTTCTTTCAAAATAGCCAAGGGTCATAAGAGAAAAAGTCTCTATGAAGTGGATGAGAAGAAGAAAAAAGGCCTCAGAAGAGGCAAATACGTATATTCCAGAATGCTTTGCACAGAGAGCTCTCCTTGAAAGGCATTATTGGATTTGCTGTCACAGCTGCCCGCCATCGCCATAGGCTGTCACTACCCGACAACAGTGACTACTAAAAAAGCTGGCCCAGGCACCGCAGAGTGAAGGAGTTACCTCACCAACAGATCACAAAGCAATGATCATCTGTCCAAACGGTCAGTTCAGTATAAAGTCAACTATATAGTCTGCGTTTTTATAGTGATTGAGGGACTTAGGGGTTAGGGCGGACTTTCAGACACAGTATGCTTGTATGAGCTATGAAAGCAGCAACTTTTAAACAGAGCGAGCTCGAGAAGAAATGGGCTTGTGCACGCTCTCGCTTGTGCATGCTCCTGCACGTGTAATTTTTTTCATAGTGGAGACAAAGGGTGTTTTAAAAAATTCACTTTATTGTATCTCTTATACTATATTTGGTTGTGCTGTTCTTTTTACATCTCTTTGCAGGCGATGAAGCAGACTGAAGATGTTTTATCATTGTCTCCCTTTTATCTCCTCTTTCTTTCATCTTTTCTCCTTTTTCCTGTTCTGTTTACATTGCAGTATCCATATAATCTGTAAAACTCCCTGCATGATTATAATAAAGCTATTTATATGCATAATTGAAGCGGAACACTATGGCGATAACCATGCTGCTCCACTTGTGAGAGTAAAATCTGTTGGGCTCTTTTTGGCATCAAGACAATTATTCTTATTGCCACATTGTCAGACAGGACACTGTTTAGAAAAAAAAAAAATCAAAATTCACCAAAATTCTCCACAATATCTTTAAGGACTACCTGATAAAAAAAAAAATTGGCCACCAATAAAAAGACTGTATCGTAAACTAATTTTTGTTGCAAGGAAAAA
>NW_015150466.1:2646062-2649358 GCF_000732505.1 Cyprinodon variegatus
GATTTTAATCTGTAATCGTATCCAAACCACCATGACTTAAACGTTTGGAGCTCCTGTGTTTTAATCTGAAGCAAAGATATTTTCCCTGAAAAAAAGTCTAATATTTATGCTTGTGTTTTTGATACTTGTGACCCTCTCTTGCCTCCTTTATGGATAAAACATCTTTGTGAGATGCCCCCCCTTCTCACCACATAGCTGTGAAACTGGTGATAAAGACCAAAAAAAAAAAAAAAAAAATGCACATTGCTCTGTGTAGATAAAACGTCTCTCTGTGTTCTTTTGCTATGATTTAGAGCAGATCTAAAACAGGTTCAAAGCGGTTGTTTCCGATGTTGAATCGGCTCTGATTTTCCAGCCCGGAACATGGCTGAAAGGCTTTTAGATATAATGTTCTGATTCAACTCTGTTGTTTACGTTGTTCACTGCATCGCTGCTCTGGGTGTAAATCATGTTCATGGTGTTCAGCTCTTCTTCAACTCGTCTCACGTTGGTAATTTGCTCATCAGCTGCTGTACTTCAGTTTTCCTATTTAGTCTTTGGCACAATAAATGCACGCCACAGCTGTGGCTACAGTTTGGTCCCATACATTAAACAGTAGGTGATGACAGCAGACAGATGCAAAAGCCATTTACAACCAATTTGCAGCTCAATCTGTGAGTATTAAGAGCGACATGTTTTAATTGGCTTGGCTTGGAGTAAGAACGTGCAAGAACTTCAGCATCCTAACCAAGAAAAACAGCATTGGGAACTCTATGGAGGGGAAAGGAGTTTTTCCAAAAAACTTGAGAGCCTTAAAAAATATATTTTAATGACCACAACTAAAGTGGTTTTATAACCCATTATATCTTGCAATTCATGGTTTTTAGAATCACACACAATGCAGTTTTGACGATGTGCTGCTCTGGAGCAAACTGTTGTGTTATAGTAAAGTGAAAGACAACCTAAAGAAACAATTGTTAGTATCCATTCATTTGAGTAAGGTTCTAAAATCGTCCCACATGTTAAAGAGAGTTTTTTCACAATTTTACATTCTTCTGTCGAAAAAAACCCAAACGAGAAAGAAGCCAAGATGTTATGTGGTTAAAAAAAAAAAAAAGCTACTTTTTTAACATTTTTTTGAGCATGAGTGAATCTACCCCGTAGTGCCATGGGTAGAAATGTGCCTTTCAATAAGAAGATCCGGAAGTTTTATTAGCGGTTTGGGGGTGTGATAGGTTCTTCTGATCGGTCCAAACCAGCACGGGTTGTTCTGTGCCCTCCTCCTGATGCCATTCCTCTAAGGCCGTATTTGTGCCTGAAGGTTCTTGATCCCCCTCATCATAATTTCTTTCCCTGGGTTTCCTTCATGGGGAAGTTTGACATTTGAGTCGGAACGCTCTGACAGGACGGCGCCAACCCTAGTATTAGAAGCATCCATTTCGAGAACAATCTGGAGGGGATGAGAATGGGGGCTTGTTAAAATCTTTCCTTCAAAGCGATGAAGGCGGTGTGGGCTTCAGGAGTCCAGGTGAAAGTTGTCTTGGTGGATGTTAAGACAGTGAGTTGGTTGCTTTCATTTTTCTCAGATTGTCAAGCAGATGTTTTTTCTGCCTTTTCTTTGGTACAGCCATACATAAGCTGGTAAGAGTAGTGCCAGGACAAATATATCTATATGTTGTCTTGTGTGACTTCTTTATTGAATTGCCATATGAGTGCTGTAAAGCAGCTTCTTTTATTACAAGATTTGTGTCAGGTTGGCACCAGACAAGCTTGCAAATGCTTACTCCATAAATATCTTGTTTACCCCCAGATGGATCCGGAAAGGCTTTTATTGAAGTAAAAACTTTGCTTAGTGTTTGAATGAAAGGGTAGAGCCAAAGGGATTCCATTTCAAATATCTCCTAATCATTCTGACATCTTCAGTGTTGTTGAGGTCCAAGTATTATTTTAAAGCTTCTTAAGAAACTGTTTTCATCTTAGAGATGAAGCAGATTTTCCAAAATGTTTTCTTAGACCTAAATTTCTGTTCTAAGGAACACTGAAGATCTTGGAAGGCTTAAAAAATGTTTTTCTCTAATCTGTCCAGATATGCTGACGGCCGTGAGCAGATCAAACAGATTGTCTTTGTGATGGACCTTCTTTTGAAAAAGGGCAACTGAAAGAATATTAAAGGAGAGAACGGGCACCACGCAGATACGTCTGCCTATGTGTGAGTCGGGATGTGGAGAGTCTTTTAAAAAATAGATGAAAGTGCTGACATAGGCAGTCACACTACCCTCCTTTACACACTTTTAAATATGCATTGGTCATACACACTGAGACTTCCAACCTGTCTCTCTGTCTCGCCTGCTCGCCATCCTATGGATGCTCAGAGGAGCTTAGCTGAAACTGCTATTATATTAATACCATCTATGAATAAGACTTTTTGCAAACTATAATTGAAAAGCTTTGAAAATAACTTTAAAAATCAGAAACTATGTAGATATCTCACCTTGATATGGTGGTTTACCTGTTCTAGTCAGTTACACAAAGCAGTATGGTATGGTTCTCCCCTTTTAGGACTTGAGTTTTTAGTTTTTAGTTTTCAGTTATTCTATTTTGTTGGTCTTTGATTTATTTTCCTTTATATTGAAGCAGGTGTAAGTTACTCTCTGTTGCCCCCTTGTGTTTGTTTCCTTTCCCCTTGGCTTCCTTCTAGATATTCAAATCTGAAAAACTCACACAGAAAGAAAATAAAATTAGAAGAATTTTATTGATCCAATTGTTTTGGTCTTTGGTGCTCAGACCTCTGCAGGAAATATTAGCGCTGAATTTTGCAGGGATGTTTCCCCGCAAGCCTGAAACTAGTATCGCTCTCTGGGGAATCTGTGGCAAAAGTCCTGATTGGAGCATCACTAAATGTGGCTTTTGTTGTCATCTGGTCACATTTTTGATTGTGTTGTGGCTTTATTTTATTGAACCGTTTGCTGGTTTTTGTGGTCGTGTCATGTTGTAATACTGGTTGTGGTATTTTGGCTTTTTTCTGTTGTCGTCTTGTGGCCTTTGTGTTGTTGTTTTATCGTCACATTGAGTGTTTGGTTGTTGTTTTGTGGCATTTTTGGTCATATAGGCTATTGGCTCTTTAAAGTTATGTCGTAATTTTGAGATAGAGTTGTAGTTTTTCTGGTCATGTTGTGGCTTTAGTTTTGTTGTACCTTTTGCTCTTCTGTTGTGTTTTTTTTTCTTATTTTGGCATTTGTGGTCTTGTTTTGTTGTTGTGCTGTGGCTTTTTGATTCTGTTGACCCCTCTGAGCCATCGTCCCAAAAAACCCAAACGT
>NW_015150466.1:2649380-2654158 GCF_000732505.1 Cyprinodon variegatus
AGTTTTTAGTTTTCAGTTATTCTATTTTGTTGGTCTTTGATTTATTTTCCTTTATATTCAAGCAGGTGTAAGTTACTCTCTGTTGCCCCCTTGTGCTTGCTTCCTTTCCCCTTGGCTTCCTTCTAGATAGTTAAATCTGAAAAACTCACACAGAAAGAAAATAAAATTAGAAGAATTTTATTGATCCAATTCTTTTGGTCTTTGGTGCTCAGACCTCTGCAGGACATATTAGAGCTGAATTTTGCAGAGATGTTTCCCCGCAAGCCTGAAACTGGTGGTGGAGTGGAGACAGATGAAGTTGGTTTCAATCCATAACTGAGATCCAGAGGACTGTGTGAGTTGATATTAGTGCTTGACTAGAGGACCTGAAGATGGAGGCCCTGCTTGGATAACACAGGTTGCACGAAAGTCTTCATGATGAGCAAGCATGAAGCACACAAAGCGGAGTATGACGTCATCCGCGCTCGCCGGCCACCATTCATTCATCCTGTCCGCTGAGCTGCTGCTAGTTTTACTCACATGCCTGGAAGATGTCTAGTGCTACTACCACAGATGATCTCGCTCTCCAAATGGAATTGAACGATTCATATTAGGTAGCCGAACGAATAGAAAGGGTCGATTATAGCATTTCTTGGATATAACAAAACCGAATATCTTTGGAACAGCTCCAAATGACACAAAACTCATATGGGTGAGTAGAACATGATGTATTAACGTAAATCAAGGTGCCAATGTAAAAACACCTGTTGTTCCCCGTTAAAAGCTTTCTTTGTTATTATGATATTATCTGTTTTTTATTATTTATAGTCATGATTGATTTAAGAGATCTGACCCACATGCAGAGAACCACTCAGAGAACCAGGAAAAAGGTTTAACAGGTTTATTGAAAAGAGTGTACAGGAGTTGAATCAGGAACTCAGATAACTGGTGAACCGGAACTGGAAAGTCTGGAGAGGAGATTACAGTGATAAGTTCAGGGGCGGTAGGAAAATTGACTGAGTCTTTAGTATTGTGGAAGAGGGACTCACGTTTGAGGGGGTTCTTGTTTTTCCTTGATCCAGTTGGTGTGGGTTTATCTATAGGAGAGGGAACTCGTTGAAGAGGGGACAGGTAGACATTCATTGGACCCTGAGGAGCAACGGAGCGGACTGTCACTTGGATTTCCGAAAGGGACTTGAAAGCTGCTCAGTGTGAACTCAGATAATCCTTCCAGGGGGAGAAGGCCAGGCATCCAGTTACACAGGAAGGACTCCTGTCAAAAAGGCAAAGACAAAAACAAAGTTAGACTCAGACAAACAAAGGTTCAGATTAAACTCAGCTAAACTCAGCTTGGCTAGAGTACCCAAAACTGGCAAACACTCTGGCGTCAAGGTAGGGACAGTCCGCCGCTCAAATACTCCTCAGTAATGATCCAATGAGCCGCAGGTGTGCAGGGAGGCCCAACAAGGACAAGGTACCACCTGGTGGTGGAGGGAGAGAAAAACACACAAACCACCCGCACAAACTGGATTCCTAACATTTATATTAATTTGCTATCATTATTTGATATTGGGATTTTTCTGATGTTTATATTTGAAAAGAATTTTATATGTACAGTATAACTTTATCCAATCCTTAAATTACACCCATTAGCAGGTTTATCATACCGGTACATCCTTTTGACTGAATACTTCCTGCATTGTGCAAGTTTTTGTTGTTGTATGTTTTATCTGAGTCTGGTGATTTTAGGATTCAACTTCAGCAGATCACAGTTTGGCTTTTATACCTAAATCACCAAATGAATCAGCACCGATGGTATCGCTCTCTGGGGAATCTGTGGCAAAAGTCCTGATTGGAGCATCACTAACTGTGGCTTTTGTTGTCATCTGGTCACATTTTTGATTGTGTTGTGGCTTTATTTTATTGAACCGTTTGCTTGTTTTTGTGGTCGTGTCATGTTGTAATACTGGTTGTGGTATTTTGGCTTTTTTCTGTTGTCGTCTTGTGGCCTTTGTGTTGTTGTTTTATCGTCACATTGAGTGTTTGGTTGTTGTTTTGTGGCATTTTTGGTCATATAGGCTATTGGCTCTTTAAAGTTATGTCGTAATTTTTAGATAGAGTTGTAGTTTTTCTTGTCAGTTGTGGCTTTAGTTTTGTTGTACCTTTTGCTCTTCTGTTGTGTTTTTTTTTTTCTTATTATGGCATTTGTGGTCTTGTTTTGTTGTTGTGCTGTGGCTTTTTGATTCTGTTGACCCCTCTGAGCCATCGTCCCAAAAAACCCAAACGTCTAACGATGAATCTGCTCACAGTTTCTAAATTCTGGACATAACTTTTGATGCAATTTTTATCCTTTATATGAATTTTAATTTTAAACTATAGATTTGTCAGGTTAAAATGCCTCTGACATGGTGAAGCTTGATTGGGAATTCCTGGGTTTCATTTTGATAGCCTAGTCTTGGACTTAGATGGTGGTACAAAGCTAGCGGTTACATTAGGACATGACTTTGTCCAGCATCTTTGAGGGTTAGAAATGCTCCTTCCTGCACACTCAGCAGAAAGATCCTCTTTGCTTTGAATGACATTACTGAGTTGCACTGACGGCTGCATTAACTTCAGCATTTAAATTACCCGAGGCTAAAGTTTGTTGCAGCTCAGCTTTTTTCGCAGAGCGCTCCAAACCTTGTGCAACCATGTGTCATTCAATAACAGAGCTGCTGCACCAATATTTTCAGATCAGCAATTTCAGTCATACCTACATTAATGTAATACATGTACAGAAAAGTAAACACATCGGGTTTGAAAACAAGAAGGTTGCCTGCTGTACATAGCTTCTGGCACAGATGTCTCCTTTTCTATTATTACTTTACACCCAATAAAATGGAATTTGGGTTTTCAGAACAAAAGAATAAAAATGAGTTTCCTTTTAAATGTCCAACTTGATTTTCCATTATCAGCTCAATAAAACCAGTTCAAATACTCCCTGAAATCAGAACTCCAACTACAACAGTTATTCCTGCTGTTATGCATTAACATTACAATTAACCCCAGTGTAATAATGAATAATTTGTTCCTTTTTTCAGTCTATTAATAGCTAAAAAATGAACCAAAAATATTGGAGATGACCTTTTTTCAGGAGCTAAATTAGCAATTGCCACATCCCATAAAAACCCCTAAAAGTTAAAGTACTTATGTGTTACTGAGGCTCATTCATGAAATGTGCAGATTGGGAAGTTGTAGGTACCAGATCTGCTCAGATGGTCAGATCCGCTCAGGTTCTGTGCATGCCAGTGACTTTACGCTACATGATTGGCTGAACGTGGCCACATGATGTAAAACATTCAATCAATCAATTCTTTTTATTGTCAACTACAATTTACATTGTAATCGAGATTTGCGTTTCAGCACAAACAGTTCATCACATACATCACATACATTGGGGTGGGTGCTGATACGGGGGAACGATTTACTGAGGCCATGCGTGCTGCAGAATACTGCCTTTGGCAGGTTCTTATGCCTGCAAAGGGCCCCAACCCGGAGGCAGTTCCCTATAGCTCTGCCTTTATCTCTGTGGAAAGATAGGAGCCAAATTGGGAAGAGGGGAAAAAAAACATATTTCACACTTTATCCCTGACATGTATCCTGTATCCTTGGATAGAGTTTGAGATATCAAAAAAGAAAATCCTCAATACAAGAAAAGCACATGTAACAAGAGGCAAATATTTCAGCAGAAGGAACACATTGGAGGCTGGAGTCGCATGAAAGTCAATAGTTGTGTATGTATGATGAGTGTCCATGATCGCTGTCAACAGGTCATTGTCCTTGATAAGATGGACATTTATCAATTGGCACTACAGTTCTGGATGCACCCACAGATGTTTGCAGGTTGGGGGGGTAGAGCAGTTCTTCGGTGCCCTTCCGCCATAACATCCAGGGGAGATTTTGATAAGGGGTAGGCTGAATCCAAAATAACACTTGTTTTGAGAGTAGGCTGCACAGGAATTTTTCCATCAGCCTTGAGTCTTTTCTTGCTGGCTTTACATGGCGAATCCAATATTACAAACTTGTTTGGTTTTTCCGCCTTGAAGTGAGCGTGCACATCTTGTTAGGAATCAGGTTGTGTGGGTTGTTTGTGTGTTTTTCTCTCCCTCCACCACCAGGTGGTGCCCTGTTCTTGTTGGCTCTCCTGCACACCTACGGCTCGTTGGTTCATCACTGAAAAGTATTTGAGCAGCTAACTGTCACTACCTCGACGCCAGAGTGTTTGCCAGTTTTGGGTACTCTCACCAAGCTGAGTTTAGCTGAGTCTTATCTGAGCCTTTGTTTCTCTGAGTCTAACTTAGTTTTTTGTCTTTGCCTTTTCGACAGGAATCCTTCCTGTGTAATTGGATGCCTGGCCTTCTCCCCCTGGAAGGATTAACTGAGTTCACACTGAGCAGGGGAAAAACATCTACACGAGCCTTTCAAGTCCCTTTCGGAAATCCGAGTGACAGTCCGCTCCATTGCTCCTCAGGGTCCAATGAATGTCCACGGTACTAAAGACTCAGTCAGTTTTTCCTACAGCCCATGAACTGATAACTCTGATCTCCTCTCCAGACTTTCCAGTTCCAGTTCACCAGTTCTCTCAGTTCCTGATTCAACTCCTGTACAGTCTTCTCAATAAACCTGTTAAACTTTTCCACTGGTTCTCTGAGTGGTTCTCTGCATGTGGGTCAGATCTCTTAAATCGATCATGACACATCTAAGATATTAACCCATCTCACATTTGAGTTCAATCACCGCAGCCAGCCTGCGGTAGGAAA
>NW_015150466.1:2654906-2658532 GCF_000732505.1 Cyprinodon variegatus
ATTTTCTTTATTCGGACCCCGCTGGGTTTTAATTGGTGACCTCTGTCCGAAAGTATCGGAGACTTGTTTTTTCTTTAGGCTGGCAGTTTTGCCCTGATTAACGGCCAGACATTGCCTGAAAGCCAAACGCCCTCTGAACTCCTCACCACCTGGTAAAGAGAAGATAACATCCTCTCCATCTCCCTTACGTGCCTCTCTTTCCTCAGCCTCCTCCTTATCGCTCTGAAATCTCAACCGCTCCTCTAACACCCTGTTTCAAAAACCGCACCAGTATTTTTTCTACCTGACTCTCCTTCACCGTCGCACTCGCATCTCTATAACTCTGTCACAGTACAGTATGTGCTCTGCTTTTTTTGTCAGTTCTTATTCCCCTGCTGCTGCACAGATTTAATCGATTCCACAGTTGCTGTGACTTCCATAGCGATGCCGGGGCCAGCCAATTTAAATGTGAAGCATTTAAAATGTCAATTACAAGCTAATTAAATTAATGGCACAATGTCATTTAGCTATTTCGTTCCTCTCACCCTGAGCGACAGGTAAATTGTCTCGGCTGCAGAGAGGGAAAAAAGGCTAAGTGTTTAATACAGCTGCCTCTTTACTCGCACAAACACATGCTTGCACTAAGACCCCACCCGACCTGTGGGGAAATTGGTTTTTAGAGAGAAAGGTACGAGGAGTGGATGGAGAGATTATGAAGGAGTGTGGGGGAAATGTGAATGCGATGACAAGAGGCCAAAACAGAGAGGAAGTCGTAATTGGGAGAGTCGCAAAAGCAACAAAAAATTAAAAAAGCAGCACAAAGAAAAGATGAGGCAGAGGGGGAGAGGATAGATAAAAGATCAAACATGGAAAGCAATGAAAACAGATTAAAGATGAGAGGTAAATTATGAAGCAGGGTGAGGATGAGGTGGAGAGAACAAACACAGGAGGGCAGGAGGAGAAGAGTAAGCAGTGTGTCATAAAATCTTAGCCTGATAAACCAGACTAAATGTGAGATTAAATGTGTAATTTAGTCTGGCCCAGATGAATGAGACATCGGAAGATTTTTGATGAAAACAACCCAATGTTTTTCAAACTGCTTTCTGTGCCTATTGGCCAACGCTCTGACCAATGACCTCAACTGACTGTGATGTAGTAAGTGCCACAGAAAGCTGGCGTGGGAATGTAAACAAACAGCCTGTTGGTAAAACGGCGAATACGTCTTTCTTAACAATGACTGAGCGTAGAGCCTCTTCCTGCTCACGTTTCAAGTCTAATCTTTCCAAAACTGATTCCAAAGCTGAGTCAAACGAAAACTATTCAATAGTTGTCGCCATCTTCCTTGTTGTACTTTCTCCAGCGTCATGCAGCTTTGTCATCACGCCCTCAAAACCCCGCCCGCTTTTCATCCAGAAATTCAAAACACATCTCTGCGTTGTGATTGGCCAGTTCTAGGGCGGTACTAACGGTACTTAAAATCATAGGGTAGCGGCTTTTCCAACCGTTGCATTTCTGAATTCTCAAGAGTGGTGCCCGACTTTGCACGAGTGCATAAAGGGAATGTGATTGGTCGATTATCAAGAGGGCGGGATTGTTGTGGCGGAAGGTTCAAAAGCAAGTTTGATCGTGGCTGGTTGTCGAAAGCATCTTGCGAACCAGTTAGTGACTTAGTGCTAGTAGGTTCCCAATAGAAAATTCCATTGGGACCAAGTAGCACTAAATTGGTGACTTAGAAACAACACTGTCAAGGAACGCTATGGACAGAGGAAACATGCAAGAGGAGGAGAGTTTTGTGTCGGAGGTCGTGGATGAGTCTCCTCCATCATACATTTTTTATTTGAGGAGGAAAGCAGGAACGAAGATGTTGTGATAGAGGATGCCATGGCGGCAGAAGCTTGGTTTGGTTTTGGCCAGTTCTGTTAGCTCTACGCCTGCTTAAGACACAGACGTCCATCCCCATGAACACTAGGACGGAACTCAATGGGAAAGGAAATGATTCTTATTTCTTATTTCAACCGTTGCGTTTATTAGCTGCGACATATGAATCGAGATGCTATGACCGAATAAATTTGATTGACAGATGACCGTTGATATATGATTGACCAAATTTAGGTGTTCAGGCTGACGTATAACTAACTGGCCTGCATAAGATAATGGAACCCCCCCCCCCACAGATTTTAAGACAAGATTTTTTTGAAAACGCATATTTTCTAACTTTTAGGACAATATTGTCTGATAAAGGGTACATTTATATACATGTTTAAACCAAAATAATTTGACATTTAAATATGATTTCCCTACAACTTTAAAAAATGATGTGCAGAAATTATAACCACAGCAAGAAGATGAGAAAAACAAACCCCAAAAAAAGCAAACAAGGAAAATGAAGCAAACGGCACACAAACCAGCGAGGAAGAGGCAGGAGGAGAGCAGTTCGGTACTCCTTACTCAGCTTGAGACTTGTGAGCTCCTGGTAAATGGAGTATTGATTCAGAGGAGATGAGATTTTCAGAGTAAACACATAACCAAACTGGGTCCTCTGATGTGGGCACACTATGCTCACAGGAGGCCAACGTTCAGAGCTGAAAACATCACTATCACTGCTCTCACAGGAGGCAGGTCCACTTCTAAACCCAACACACGTCTCCATTGTCTGCAGGTTTAAAGAACCAAGTTTTATACTGCTGTAAAGGCTCTGCTGCTATCACTGACCTGAGAGGCAAAAGGCTGCAAAGGCCTCTGAGAGATTAATCTAAACTATCTGTCAATAGATAAACAAGCACTAACTGTTCCAAGTTCAATATCATGCGCTTTCTGTAAGACAGATTCAATACTAAAGATAATTTTCCCACAGGAATATATAAATTATTTTGTTTTTTTCTCTATAAGCAGATGGACTGGTTGCATCTCGGCCAAAAGTTTGTATAAAATTGTGCAAGAAATGTGATATCAAATCGTACTTTCTGATCTAAAACCCTTGTTTCTAAACAAGTGTGCGATCACTTACACCATAATCAACTTTTTGAAGAGTTTCAGTCTGGCTTTAGAGCTCATCATAGCACTGAAACAGCTCTGGTTAAAGTCACTAATGATATTCTCATGGCCTCAGATAATGGACTTGTATCTGTACTCATCTTGGTGGATCTTAATGCTGCATTTGATACAGTTGACCATAATTTTCTTTTAGAAAGACTTGAATATTTTGTGTAAAAAAAGGAACAGCTCTAGACTGGTTTATATCATCTATCTGATCGATTTCAGTTTGTCACCTGGTTTCACGTGAATGATAAATCTTCCTCATGCTGCAGGGTTACCAGTAGAGGGATACGTACTTGTGAAAAATTCTGAACACAATTTTCTGCAAATTCTCAGGCTTCAAGGATCCTTTGTGAAAGCACCACATAAAAATCAGATAAAGGAGGGATGAATTATTTATTATAAGGGATCATTCTTATCTTGTGCTTGGTTCTCTTTTACAGTCCCAATTATTGCATTTCCCTTTATTTTGTATTATTAGTTTCTTAATTTTAATCTCCCTATGCAAATCTGTTGTCCTTGTGGCAATTCAATTCAGTTTATTTCTATAGCGCCAGTTCACATCACATGTCATCTCAAGGCACTTTACAGTTCACCAGATCATCCAGTCA
>NW_015150466.1:2658600-2664205 GCF_000732505.1 Cyprinodon variegatus
GAGGCCAACTGGGGTTCAAGGAGACAGAAGCAGAGATACAAAAAGCAGCTGTAAAAGGCGGCCCCGTCCAGGAAACACAGCGACACTGGAAATAAAAAATGCATTTGTTCTTGAATTGAGGAGATAAAAGATACATTTTGCCAATGGAACAAGACAATTTAGATTTAAAATAAGAAAACAGTATTGCATTGTCTTGTTTCAATAGGATGTTATCAAATTATCTTATTTTAAGTGTAAAAATACTCATTCCATTGGCAAACTATCTCATTTACCTATTCAAATCAAAGGTAAATACACTTATTTAAGAAATTTTTACTTACTTCTAGATGATTTTTCCAGTTCAGGTAGAATAGCTCTGAACCTCCCATGTCAGAGGAGGAAGAGAGCACATGTAGTTAATTACAATCAGAGAACCAGGACTACACTGAAAAACAGGCCGAACTCCAACATCTATAAACAAAGGTGTTGATGGCAGCAACAGCTGATATTTCTCTCCAGGATGGAGTCACAGCCAAACAGGAACAGACCAGATGAAGCTATTATGAGGAAAAGCAGAGAGAGCAGAACGTTAGAGGTTGAACTAACAGATTCTGCAGAGTGGGAGAATAGAGATAGAATGAAGCAGAATGATGAAAAAGGGGCAGCTATGTACTCCAACACTATAAGCCTATAGCAGGACTTTTTTTTTTTTACCAGAGATCTACGAATATTTGTAAAAGGAAATTTTATCAGAAAAATATTTATTTTTGAAGTGAATACAACACAGTAAAAATATGGTTTGCTGTTTATTTTGAATAAATCTAAATAAAATATCATCACAGTGATGTCCCCATGCTATTTAAGCTGCGTTGCCTTCAGGTTCTGCAGTGTTAGCTCAATCCAGCCAAAACAGCAATGAGTAACATTAAACCATTTCAGTTTGAACTGGAGCGCAACAAAATTTATTAGAAGTTATGTAGATGGCTGCTGCTAGGAGTCGCTGTTAGGTTCGAAAATGTAGGTTCATAAGAGAGAAACTGAGTCCACACAGAAGAGGGATTTTTTTAACAGCTTCTGCAGAAGGACAGAGCTACATTCAGCTACATCTACTCTCTGACTGACTTCCTCTGCAAAGCCTTTTTATTAGCAGATCATAACACATGGGCTGGGTTACAAAATAGAGTCTTCTTCTGACAAGGCAATTGATCAGGTCATAAAGGACAAAATGCTCCTCTGCTGAATCACAGAATAGAGCGGTCTCCTGATAACTGTGATTAACCTTGCACAAACATCAGCAATTTTCTACCACCGTTGCATGACAGTTTGCAGTAAACAGAGTGAAGCATCTCATTTCTCCAATGTTCCATATGCACACACATTAACTTTATAATCATCATTGAATAAACCTAACAGTCGCTGACCCAGATGGAGAGCTATGCTACGATGGGCTCCAGTTTCTTAGCGGTTATCATCAAGACTAAAACTTTTTCTCTGATATATTAGAAACTCAGACTTAGACAAACTTTAATGTCATTTCGTACACACAGAGTCTATACAAAACCAAATTTCGTTTTGTATACACTCTGTGTGTAAAATCGCAATCAAACTACAATAAAAAAAAAATATAAAAAAAAAGTAGGAGGGTTGCGTTTATAAGTCCAGGCACGAGGAGGGTCACGCTGGAGAATAGTCCATTGCTTCGTACTGCTGCATACCAGCCTGCTGAACTGCTTCTACATAAACAGAACTAGAACAGTGAAGTTAAGATCATGACAAAGGTTATTAACTCAATTACTAACTCTTTATTTGAAAGTTTATAACCAGCTGATAACCCTGATTGAGATGAAAATGAAAAAGTGCATAAAAATATTTTATTTTGCTGCTGTAAGCGTGTAAACTTTTGTGAGAATCTCCTGGTAAAGAACTAATCTACCTTTATAAACATATTTAATAACTGTGTGTTTATTTGTGAAAAGAAGCGCTAACTAAACAGGTAGTTTAGCAGCACAAACTTTTTCAGAAGCATTTTTAGTAAAAAGGGATTTTTCAGTGTGTACACATTGCTAAATGCTAAAAATAAATATATATATAAAATTACAATAACTTTGAGTCACACAGAAAATAATGGGAAAAAAATATAAATGATGTTGAAGGTAAATCCACACCTGGAGTCTGTTTCAATGAGCAGGTTTACTGAAAACTCTCAGTATTTTAAACCATAAATTAGGGAAACTGAGTTTTCTGATGGGATGGGAGATTTCTCAATGTCAGATTCTGTTACCGTATAACGTTCCCCCTAGAGCTAATCTGGTTTTGAAGTTTTGTGCATTAGGAAATAGACACATTGAGTTTTAAAAACAAACATTGCATTGTCCGTTTGACAAGGATCTCAATAAAGAATGATTGGCACTTTTTCATAGAGATTTAAATATATATAGGGAGAGGATCCTACATCTCAGTTGACAGGACAGGAGATCACTAGTTTTCGGTTTGTTTAATATGAATAAGATGCTGATCATTTTATTTTCATTTAGTTATTGTCATGATTTTATCAAGAGCTTAGACCCACATGCAGATAAACCAGTCCAGAGAGACAAGGGTAAAAGTTTAACAGGTTTATTGAGAAGTTTTGTGGAGATTCCAGTGTTGCTCTGAACACTGCTCAACCGGAACTGAAAGGTGAGGGGAAGATACTGCGGTTAGTTCAGGTTCAGTTGGAGAATTGATTCTCGAACTTGAAGAGGAGAAAAGGTAGGCAGACTCACGTTTCCAGAGATTAGGTTGACTCTTAGACTCCAGTAGGTGAGGAATGTGTTCCAGTGTTTGTCTCATACGGTGGAATGCGGTTGCTTGTAGATGAACGGAGAAAGACTGACTGCCACTCAGATTTCCTGCAGTACATGAACGAACTGTTGTGCAGATGAATCCCTTGCTCAGTGTGAAGCTCAAACGTTTCCTCAGGGAAAAGTGGATCCAAACCTCCGGTTTGTTTCCTCAGCTCAGTTTGAAGCGCAGTTGATCCTTCCAGGGAGAGAAGGTTCGAAACATCCAGTTTGCAGGATAACTTCCTGCCGAGAGGCAAAGTCAAAAAACAATGTTAAGACTCAGGTTGACAAAAACTCAGTTTGATTCAGCACTCCGTTATCGAGGAGGAGAATCAGAACCAGGCGCCGCCTGGTGGAGGAAGGAAGAAAAACACACAAACACACAGACCACACAGACTGGAGTCCTAACAGTTATAATATTAGTACATAAAGAACTACTGAAATCATTTTCAGATTACATATAAATAGATTCATTAATTCTGCGGGAGAAAAGGAATTACTTTAGGATAAGGATTAGGATTCACTCGGTGATAACAACCTTATTAGTCTGCTGGCACAATCTAAAGCCATTCTATGGGAATGATAGCCGCTTATAACGGCCATTTGTCTGCAAATGGATTTCGATTGTCTTTTTAAAATTTATTTACCGTCAATTTATTTTCAAGTGATTTTTTTTTAACCCACGGGCAATAGCTACGATCCGGAAATCCTTGTATATATATTTATATATCTATTTACATATTTATATACTTATATAAATAAAAAGCCTAAATACAGTGTGGATAGGAACAGATGATAAGAAAAAGTCTTACATTTAAGTTAAGAAAATACCAATCTATGCCTGTATGACTTGAAAGAAAAGTTAATCATCAACGAAAAATAGGGAAAATATATTGCTTCAACTTTTTATCCAGTAGTAATATGCAGTTTGTTATGCTACTGTTTTAGGCAGTGTTTCACTAGACTGGCATATATTTTGAGTCCTGCCTTTGAAAGGAAGACATATGACTGCTTACAGTGGGGAGCATTTCTAGTCGTTACAAAAAATGCAACTTAATTCATATCTTGGGATACAACATGCCTCCCTACCTTAACACAGTTTGTCTTAATTGGAAAAGAGATTACCTTGTAAGAGGCAGACAGTGAAGGAGAGGCGGCGAAGGAGCCAGAGATAAACACCTTAAATCAGCACATCTGAAATATGCACAATGGTGGCAAAGATAAATTTGCTACTACTCGTATTTACAATGTGCATCCTCTTACACACACGCACACCAAGAACCAACCCAAAGATAGCATCTGTTGGAGTCAAGATGTGCATGGTTCAGTGTTGTCTTTGCAGAAGCATGAGGTCTTAGAGAAAAAAAACCCAGAGAAACTGAAACACACTTAGGCACGATTTAACACAAACATGTAGCCCACAAACACTTGTGCTCCTGCAAACACACACAGGGTGCAGACAGTTGTATGCCACGTGCAAACAGATCTGTTTCCAAGGCGAAGGCGAGACGCTAATTACTACCATCTTCAATCATCCTCTTAGCATTCAGCTTGTTGTTCCCTTATCGTGCAGAAACACCGTGATTCAGCACAACAGGAGCAGCGCAGCAAGTGTGCACTGAGGCCCAATCAGCGGTGCACACTCAAACACAAACAGAGATCTGTCAATGAAATCCTGCCACATCACACCACACGTCGGGTTTTGTTCTTAATTAGTTGAACTGAGCTTCGGGGACACTTTTTCATAAAAAAACTATGACAAATGTGAGACTTCAGTTTTTGTTTTTATCCTTGATTTGTGTTGTTTCTTTTTGTTTTTTGTGTGTGTTTGTTCCTGAGATGTAAACCAATTAGTTTCTTCTTTTTACTTTATTTTTTTCTGAAGTACTGGGAAGTTGATAGGGATTGTTTTTCCTTATATCCATTACAAAACAGAGCCCATTAAAACAACAATCTGTTCAAGTCTGTATCCTAAATTTTTGTGCTTGGTTACTTTTGAGACAAGTTTCTTTGGTTTGAACACAAGCAGCTTTAGATCTAATGAAATCATTGTGTTTTTTAGAATTAGAAACATGCAGAATCAGATTCCTGCTAAGACATTAATCTGTATAATTTCGTTAACGTGCATATTCATGTTATGTCATATTTTCAAAATGGATACACAAATGACTCACATTTTTTTTTTTTTTTTTTGCAAATATGTACTGGAGTCCGTTTCATGAAGCAGTTTTATCAAATTCAGATTCAAATCCGGTGTAGGTACCAGATCTGCTTGGGGTCCTGTCCCTTCTTATAACGTCAATATATGGCAACTCCCCTCGGACAAACTGTATTGCACCTGTTTCTTACGGATCAAATCCCTTTTGGAGTCTCAACATATTACCTATATTTTCCATTATTATGCATTTCATTGGCGATCTAAAGTAGCCGAAAGTAGAAAACATTAATTGTCAGTCTTAAAGGAAAATACTGCCTTCTAAGACTGAGCTCTGCCATTTAACAAGGTGATAAAAAAGTTTCAGCTTATTTTTATTCTTTTTATTAAGATCTGAGGACAGGAAGGACAAATGGAACATCTAAAAAATGACATTCATAGAGATTTTAGACAAATAAAACAGTTATTCCACTTGTGGAAAACAAACGGTTGTTGTTGACACAAATTTAAAAGTAGTGTAGCTTAAAGGAATAGTACACCCAAAACATGATTAGCCTTCATGTTCTACTCACCCCCATGCTGAACAACACTCTGGAGTACTTTTTTGATATCTCAAATGCATCTGGAGATCTGGGAGGCTTCTTGC
>NW_015150466.1:2664384-2682575 GCF_000732505.1 Cyprinodon variegatus
AAAATGAAGGCTAATCATGTTTTGGGTGTACTATTCCTTTAATGTGGCGAACTGATCGAGCTAAAAGAGGCTAACCTCTTAGCTATTGAGCACAGGTTGACCATTGGAACAGATCTGGTACCTAAACCGCAACTCTAAATTGATCTGGCCTAAAGTCAGGAACTCTGCGTGTTTAGTTTCACAACAGCTGCTATAAATTAGTTAAATCGATTTAAACATAGAATGGCTGCAGATTGTGCCAATAGGCAAATTAAGGTGTTCTCATTGAGTGAATCTTAATCCTACCCTAATGTAATTCCTTTTCCCCCGTTGAGTTAATGAATCTATTTATGTGTAATCTTAAAATAATTTCAGCAGTTCTTCATGTACTGTAAATATAACTAAATAAAGATAAATTCATCAATATCTTGTTCATATTGAACAAACCAAAAAAAGTCATCTCCTGCCCTGTCAACAGAGTTATGGAATCTTATCCCTATAAATATTGAATTCTCTAGGAAAAAGTGCAAAACATTCTTTGATAAGACCCTCGTCAAACAGACATGCAATGTTTGTTTTTCAAAAACCTAATGTGTCTAACGGGCCTAGTGAATCATAATTGTTTCTCCTAATTGTCTTAGTGTGAAATTTTCAGATTGAATTGATGTATATTAAGTCAGAGCCAGTTGTCTGTTTTAGAAATCCCCCTGATCCTGATCTGACACTACAGGGCTGCTGTGATGAATCACAATGGTCTAATTATGTGCCAATCCTTTAAAATTATATTTAGAATTAAAATTCCATGCAAACCGTATGAGTCTCATGTTTCTTGCTAGTATTGCAAGTCAAAATCTGATCCCCTTATTGTAGTTTGTCATTTGTTGAAATTGTTTCTTTTAGATTTCTTGTGCACATGTGTCGAAATATAATGAATGAACTGGAGCTTGACTGGGACAGTGGGAAGACTCATAGAAGACGTGATAAATCTTCCCTTGCTTTTAAATCTAAAATTTTACAGGTCTGGAGAAGATTGGCAGCTACGCGCTTACGACCCATGTACGGAGGCCTCAGTCATCGACGTGACCGACCCGGGTGGTCATTTCACGCATGTCTCTCCTCCTCTCTCATATCGCCTTTGCTGTCAGCCAACGGTACAAAAAAAAAGCAGATTGGCAGCCACCATATGATGCTGAGAATCATGAAGTTGAAAAAAATGAATTTTTATTCTTATAATACATAATTCAAATATTGAATGTACAACTAAATTCTACATTTCTCCATTAAATTCTTAAATGTGCTGTGAAGTATGTAAACAAAGAGTTTGTATGCAATGGTGGCCTTCAGTTTAGTTATTCTTGTAAATATATATTTTGAAGTGGTTGGCATGCAACAACGTTTAACAGGCTCAATAACTCAGTGTCTTTAGTGTCATCTCAGTTCACCAGATCATCCAGTCAAATTATTTCAATGTTTTCTATCTAAGGAAAACCAGCTGATTGCATTGACTCGAAGGCAGTCGCTCACACTAAGCATGCTTGTAGTGACAGTAGAGAGGAAAAACTCCCTTTTAACAGCAAAAAACCTCCAGCAGAACCAGGCTCAGTGTGAGCGGCCATCTGCTGAGGCCGACTGGGGTTCAATGAGACAGAAACAGAGATACAGAAATGAGCTGTAAAAGGCGGCCCCATCAGGTTCTGTGACTTCAGCCAGCCCAATCGTAGACAAAGGATTCTGTCCATGTTTTGTGTGCTTCATTTAAAAAAAAAAATGAATAGAATGATTTTACATTAAATGACATAGTGAAGCAGATAGAGTGAAGTATTTCTGGAAACCCTGTATTACAGCTTGGGTCATTATTGATTACAGGTTAATGTTAAGGCGTACTTTCATGTCCTTTTGTCTATTTTCTGTAGTTTTTTGCTACAACTTACATCCTGTTTGCCAGAGATTGGACATTTTCATGTTTGCCCTTGTAGTAGTTCAATCTGAAAAAACACACAGGAAGAAAAGACAATTTGAAGAACTTTATTGATAAAATTACTCTAGTCTTTGGAGCTCAGACCTTGGCAGGAAACATAGCGCTGAATTTTGCTTTAATATGCATAAACAGGATTAAAGAACAGGGCCGATTCCCCCAGGCCTGAAACTGGTGGCGGAGTGGAGATAGATGAAGTTGGTCAGTCTATAGACTGCTGGTTAGTGAGATCCAGTGGACTGCATGAGCTGATACTAGAGCTTCACTCAGGGACCTGGAAGATGAAAGTCCAGCTTGGATAACACAGGTTGAGAGAACCTGTCCATGATGAGCAAGCGTGAAGCGACAGTGGAGAGGAAAAACTCTCCGTTGGAAGAAACTTTTGGCAGAACCAGGCTCAACATAGCGGTCTTCTCCCGGACCGGTTGAAATGAGACAGGGAACGCAGTAAGAGTCCGGGAGGAATGACAATCTGATGAAGTTTTAGCTACGATGGTGGAGGAGGGGCTGGACGTGGAATGAAACTGTGTCATCTGAATCGAATTCTGACAAGTGCAACCACTCCCTGCGCTTTGGGCAGCAAACTGAGATGTGGACTTGGAGACCTTTTAAAATGAACTATGGATGCTGATTGGCTTCATTGGAGGTTTGGTTGAAAACTGATTGGCCTGTGACGGAGGCGGATAAGCCTAAGTAATCATTTCTTTAGTAAAACTTCCGCCTAGGCTTAATTTCGACATTATTTTAAAGCTTTATCAGGAAATCGGACAGAAGGTCAGATTAAAGATGACGTGCTAACACAGAGATGCATTTAGTTTTGCTGCATGTTTCATAATTTCATCCATTTCAGTCAGACACTAAAACCTGTAAGAAAATAGTGTGTTATTGCTTTTATAAAATTAAAACAAACATTTTATAGATAACAATTAACATATTATTCACTCATTGGATCAGGCAGTGACTACCCCATTACTATAAAATTAAATTTGATTTACAAGCCTCCCAATATAATTTAAATTAAAACTTAATAAAAATAATATATATATATATTTCTTTTTTTTATATTCTATAAATGGGTTATGTAATTGTACTGGTTCCCACGCGGGCCAAACACACAGCCTTTTTTTTCTCAGCTAATTTCTGACCTTTTGTTTGCTAATACGAAGCACTTGCTGCTTTGTTATGTAAATAAATGCTGATAATGATCAGTAATTGTTGTTTCTTGGTACCCAGGAGCAAAATGTTAATCAGTCAGGCAGAGGCTAATGAGGTTAAAACAGTCCCACCAGTAAACAATGTGTTGATTTAAGTGAACAGACAGACTGAACCACAGCAGAGTCGTCTGAGTTCAGCTCTACTGTTTATTCAACGGGTTGAATGTCATGTTTGTCAGATTACTGTGAATTTTCTGCATATATTCCAAACATTTTCACTAAAGACATTTACTGCATATGATAGAATCCAACTCATTGCTTCCTCCTCATTAATGCCAGAATAACCTTTTTACGTTTCAGTCCATCAGTGTGAAGCATTTACAAGATCCCCACATATTTTTTGTTTCATAAATGAACACCAAAATCCTAAAATTCGAAATTTATTTAAAAGAATGAAAGTTTGTTTACTCAATATGCAAAACATCAAACTGTTCAAACTGATTTTCAGACCTGTGAAGCTGCATGAGAATAAAGCTACTAGACTGCCAATTAAGTCGGAAAAAAGATATGAAATGCTAAAAGTATTAAGTCAAAAACTGGTGAAAAATAGGTAGCATGTTGCACAATAATTTTTCAGATTACTATTATCAAAAAAGTATCCCCAAAAGTTTAAAGTAAACTAATATTTCTACTATTTATACTGAGGTCTGATACATTGAAAAAAAACAACAGATCAACGTTAGAGTAAGAGACCGAATAGAACAGAATAGTGTTGAATGGCAAACATTTGGTGTCAAGTAATTGCCACGTTCCCTAAGGAAAAATATACAAGAGTTTTACAATAAGTGAACAGTATCTTTTCTTTTTTTTCGGTACCATATATATGTTTTATTTTTACCACTACCATGTTTATTTTAATCTCCGTAAACCAGTCAGGTTTAGGGAGATTAAATGAAACCACCAAGGGTAGCTAATGGAGCACCCGCTGTTTCTTATTTTTTTCTTATTTTAATTTTTAAAGAAGGGCAGATGGAGATTAGTTTGTGGGTGAGAAGAACTGGGGAGCAAACCTAAAACAAGGAATCAGGAGTGCCTTACAGGTTTAAAGATGGCGCCGTGCATGCAGCAGCCTGTTAAAGGAATAGTACACCCAAAACATGATTAGCCTTCATTTTCTACTCACCCCCATGCTGAACAACACTCTGGAGTACTTTTTTGATATCTCAAATGCATCTGGAGATCTGGGAGGCTTCTTGCTGTCTGCTGACATTCAAATAATGGAGGTCTATGGTGCCAGAGGCAGAAAGGTCCATAAAAGTCCACAAAAAACGTGTCAATATTCCTCCATACTGCTCGTCCAATGTCTTCCAAGTGTCCTGAGTGGGTAGCATCCAGAATTTACTCGAAACAAAGTCATTTAGAATGTTTTAGAGCATAAACAGTAGTGTATAGGATTTCCTAAAAGCGCGTTCACGAGTCTACGGAAACCGCGGCAGACCAAACCAGATGAAAGTGCGCATTCAGCGTCTGCTCTGCCGATAATGCAAGCGTAGAAGAAGAAATGTGCTGTTTACCTGTGCAAAGAAAGAAACAACGAAAGAAAAATGTCTGAGGACTTCAGTGTTGAGGAAGAGCATGAGTTGTTTGCCGAGCTGAATGCTCATTTCTAGAAGAGCAAGGTGAACGAGAACGCTGGGAGTCTTTTTCACACCTGGATCCCCGCTCTTTTGCCCTTGATGTCCCTCTGTTGTTGCACAAACTTGCCCCCACTTCCTCACCACCTCGGCCGTATCTAGACCCACATCTAGTTCCTGATTGTCCGTCTTGCGTTGCGGCGTTGCAGTTTCAATATTGGCCATAAATCAAAAATATCTGCAACAAGCTCACTGCGACACTCTGCTGCGGGAGGATAACCAGCCCTTAATCTGCAGGTTTACTAGTGGTTCCTAGAATCTCTAAAAGTAGAATGGGAGGCAGATCTTTTAGTTATCAGGCTCCTCTCCTGTGTAACCAACTACCAGTTTTAGTCCATGAGGCAGACACCCTGTCTACTTTTAAGGCTAGGCTTAAAACTTTCCTTTTTGATAAAGCTTATAGTTAGAGTGGCTCAGGTTATCCTGAGCTATCTCTATAGTTCTGCTGCTATAGGCTTAGACTGCTGGAGGACATAGGGACCCCTATCTCATCATTTTGCTTCATTCTATCTCTATTCTCCCACTCTGTAGAATCTGTTAGTTCAATCTCTTTCTCTGCTTTTTCTCATAGTAGCTTCATCTGGTCTGTTCCTGTTTGGCTGTGACTCCATCCTGGAGAGAAATATCAGCTGTGCTGCTGCCATCAACACCTTCGTTTATAGATCTTGGAGATCTGCCTGTTTTTCAGTGCAGTCCTGTTTCTCTGACTGTGACTGGCTGGATGTGTTTCTTCATCCTCTGACATGGGAGCTGACTCGGAGCTTGTCTGCCTGGCTTTGTGCTTCCTGGATGGGGCCGCCTTTACAGTTGTCTTTTCTATCTCTGCTTCTGTCTCCTTGAACCCCAGTCAGCCTCAGCAGATGGCCGCTCACACTGAGCCTGGTTCTGCTGGAGGTTTCTTCCTGTTAAAAAGGAGTTTTTCTTCTCCTCTGTCACTACAAGCATGAATGAGTCGATGCGATCAACTGCTTTTCCTTAGATAGAAAATTTTCAATCAATTTGACTGAATGAATTGTAATGTGCCTTGAGATGACATTGTGTTGTGAATTTGATCATGTTGTCCGACGACAGTATCAAAACATGACTTTACTGGACCTTTACTGGTTGATGATTTTCTTTTGTCGAACCCTGCTGATTTTTAATTGGTTACCCCTGCACTATGGCTTAGAGTTCTGTTCATATTGACATACTTTACCTATGTCACTATTCAATTCAGTTTCAATTGAGTTTACCTATATAGCGCCAATTCACAACACATGTCATCTGAAGGCACTTTATAGTTCAACCAGATCATAAAGTGAGATTGATTCAAAGTCCTCTATCTAAGGAAAACCAGTTGATTAAAGGGGGCACGAGAGAAGGGCAGAGTCATGTGACCCCTCCCTCCCGAGCCTCTGTATAAAAACCCTTATAACCCAAGAAAGTTCAAAGTATTCCCTTCATTTACGTATCTATTTATTTCAGGCAATTAAATGTATTGAAACATACAAGTGAATTCCAGTTGATCGATTTAAACTTATGAGTCATATTATAAAAGCAGTTAATTAATTACATAGCCACTTTTTGTTTTGTAGCATACCAGTAATGATAAATTCCAACATATGTGGTCAAAGAGTTCTTTATGTGGGGTTATTTAAATAATAAATAATTTGATCCAATATCAGTAAATTCTTAGCAAATATTTCAGTTAGAGAAGGCTCTTTACAAGCTAAAAACCCATATAGCATAGCACTGGATTTTGTCTTACAAATACAGATGCAATGATTGGACAGGCTTTTCAGGAGTGCTGACATTTACTTAAGTTGGAATCAGATTTATGTCCTAAAGTGTCAAGATCAACTGCCTCTGTTCAAATTGTTTCCACCTTTTAACATCCACAAGCCACAGATGAGGCCAACAACACACAAACACATTTACCGCGTATGTGTTTGTGTGCTAAGCGATGTGTGTGTGTGTGTGATTTATTTCTAGTTTAATCAGGTTTGGCAGAGCAGACCAGGTTCAAGCTCAACATCAACGTCTATTTATGGTGCGTGTGTTTGCTTCCAAGTGTGTCTCAGAGAGAATATTTATAGTTTTGCTCCACTCTGTGCTTCATCCAGCTGCAGTGAGTAGATAGTTGTTTTAAACACACACACATACATTCTTGTTTGACTACAGGTAGTGAGGACCATGTGTTGACTCCCATTGGCTTCCATTGATCTTCAGCACTTTCTATGCCCTAATACTGACAAAAACTCTAAACCTACCCATTAGCAGTGCATAATTCACCTTAACCCTAACCTAATTTACATCTTATGTCTGAACCTAACCGTTAGTGAAAACAGCTTGTGGGTACCAGCAAAAATGTTCTCATTCCAAAGGTTAAAATTTGGACTGCGACAAGTTTAGTCCTCACTCTTATTCTAAAACAAAAACACATATATAGCTCTGTCTTTTTTACCCTAACACACAGAAATGTCATACATAATATGAGGGGTGGGCAATTCCAGTTCCCTAGGGCCGGTATGCTGCAAATTCTAGATGTGCCTCTGGTTCAAGGCACCTTAATCAAGTTATTAGATGATTGTGAGGATTCTAGAGGAACTGACTGCATACAGAGGAGGTAACCCAGCCATTTGATTCAGGTGTGTGGGACCCAGGATGGATCTACAGTAAAAGTTGCATGTGTTGTGATATTTTTGTAGATTATAAATACTATATATTTAACTAGGACTGGGAGTTGTAATTAATTAATTGATCATGCAAAATCAAGGATAAAACAGGTTCATAGACAGGTTCAGATATCACAGGCTAACGATGGAACTAAACGACCCATTCATCGGTTACCATTGCATGTTTCCAAGCAATACAAGGCCTGGTCCATAAAAGACTCAAACTCACTGTGGATCCAGACATTTGAATTGAGAAAGCTTCCTGGAGAGGTGGCGAAACGTCTTCAAATCTTGAAAACCAAGTCCAGTGGATATTTTTTGAATTTTTACGGAATGACTATGACCTGGATGACTGAGAACCTTCATCAGATAAAACGAGCTGAATGTTCTTAGGTGGGTAGTTACCTTACTTACCAGGATTTTGACCTCTCACACTCCGGTTGGCTTCTGGACCGGCTGTTAAAATCCAGTTACTCCCAACCCATTTAGTCGGGTGTTTGAGCCGGTTCCCGGTCCAGCTCAAACACCAGATCTCAATTCAATGCAGCTGGAATGCATATGCTTGTCCAAGGATGAGAAGAACCAACATCATCGGCTGAACCTGTGTTTCTACTGAGGCGGAGAGGGACACCGGGTCAGATCTTGTCCCGTAAAGGGTAGAACTCTGCTAAGCCATAGAAGACTCTCTGCTTCCACAGCTTTCCTGCCCCCAAGGTCTCAGTTGGTTAATTCCAGCACTCATTATCCTTCTGCATCCATACACTCAAATCCTGTTAATGTTGCCTCTCCAACTTCTGCATCTGATTTTTTTAGGGTCCTCTCATGTTTAACCAACTACCAGTTTTAGTCCATGAGGCAGACACCCTGTCCGTTTCTCTATTCACAACAACGTGAGTACAGACTCGTGTCCTGGTCAGGTATGTTCTTGACAATAACACAGGAAAGTCTGGACTATGGCAGAACGGAAGCACACAGCATAAATATGTGTCAGTAGGAACAGAGCGTACTCATCATCACATGCTCGGCTCGTCTGGAGCTGCATTTCACCTCCTGTTGTTAATAGTCTCTAGATAATAATAAATTATTTTTTCATTTGTTGGGGAAATAATAATGAATTTGTCAGATAAACACAAATCAAATGAATATTTTGCCAAATAAAACAAAAAATCTCCATCAAAGCTAGTGGTCCTTAACACATGGCTATGCAGAGAGAGGACTGCTGCAGACGAGCTAACGTTAGACCTGCCACGGTCTTCTCTACGTCGGAATTTTTTCTTTTTAATTACGCATTCAATCGGTAAATGGGCCAATTATATATTGAAGCTTAAAAGTATAATTTTCTCACCTCAAAAGATCTTAAAATGTACCTTTATAGAACAACGTCAACAGAAAAGAGAACATTTAACTTAATACTCTGAGCTCTGTGAGCGCTAACCTGGAATCTGCTGCTGCTGCAGTGCATGCTGGGACAGCTGTCAATCTCAAGAACTTACAACTCTGCTCTGATGCATGCTGGGTAAAGAGGGAAGGGCGAGAACAACATCTGGGGACTTTGTTCTCGGTCTGCTATTCTTGTGAATTGGAACAGTTCTAGGGCTGAGGCTGATAACGTTTAACGAGTACACGAGAATGCACAAGTACACATTGAGAAACGGTTCCTGAAGGCTAGGCTTAAGTTGTTTTTTTGTTTATTTTTTATAAAGCTTTAATTCAGTGTCTCAGCTTATTGGCTCAGAACTCATCTGCTTAACTATTTCTTTTAAAAACAGACCAACGGGTAGAACTAGGTTACCATTACCTTTTATATCAATCGAGTATTTATGGATCAATGTTCCTATTTTACTTTTTGTGTGTCTGTTGCCTTGATTCCCTAGTCGGCCTCAGCAGAAGGCCTACTAAAGGCCTTCCTGCTCAAAAGGACCTTTTCCTCTTCACTCTTATTGCATGCATGCTCAGTGTGGGGGATTGCTGTTAAGTCAATGACACAAGGCAGGCGAATGTTTACTATCAGTACATGCTTATCCTCGAGGGCTTGAGTTTGAAATCGCTGTCCTAGTCCATCATTTCATCTATTGACAGGAGGACAGACGGAAAATTAAAGTCCTCTAACTTTGGCTGAGAGCAAACTTGGAGGGAGTAATCCACCTCTTTCTGATTGAGAATCCCTGTCCGTAGGATGGACTCTGGTCCCAATTCCTTTACGGTCTTCATACTCAATCTGTAAAACTCTTCTGCACAAATGCTAAACTTTTTTCTCTGCATGACAAGGAGAGGCACTGAAAATCAACCGTACTTTGGCTTGGTTCCATCTGAGAAAGCAAGGCCTTGTTTACCGCAGGCTTAGAGAGAAAGTTGAGCTTCTTAAAATAAATCTAAGGAAAGGGAGATAAAAATACTGTAGAACTAAATAGATTACTTAATACTTTCACACATTCCTGTTCAAGTCAGTTTAACGAAAGTCAATCAAATAATCACTTGCTTAATTATGGTGGGATTTAGCCCAGGGTGAATTCCTCATCTCCTCATTTCAGTGAAATTTGGTTCGCCTTCTGAGTGGTTAGACCAAAAATCCAGATTCACTGGAAAAAATCGAAATCTAGATAAGTAATATTTTTCTTAAAATAAAAGCATATTTTCTTGGATTGAGGAGATTTTGCCAGTGGAACAAGACAGTTTACAATTAAACTAAGAAAACACATCTGGATTGACTTATTTCAGGAGCATGCAATCTAATTATCTTATTTCAAGTGTAAAAATACTCACACTGGAAATAAATCAAAATCTAGATAAACAATTCTTTCTTAAAGTAAGTGGATTCGTTCTTGAATAGAGGAGATAAGTGATTTGCCAAAGGAAAAACATAATTTAAATTTAAAATAAGAAACAATTATTCCATTGTCTTGCTTCAAGTACTTGTTATCTAATTAACTTATTTTAGTAGTAAAAATACGAATGAAATTGGCAAATTATCTTATTTACCTACTTAAATTTAGGGTAAATATACTTAATATAAGACATTTTTCCTTATTTTTAGATTGTTTTTCAAGTGTAGCTGTTTAATAGATTCACCCTGATAGGGTTTAATAACTATATGATTTGCATGGATGCACCTGAATATAAGTGGGACCAAGAATGGTGTGGGAAATAAAAATGGCAGGTCCAGATATTATCTGGATGATTTTAAAATCTCCCAAGGTCTGTGAGTTAGGTTGGATTCCTTTCACTGATTTGAACTTCAAAAAAAAACCTCAAAATGTCTCCAAGGTCTCCCTTATAGTCTCTCTAACTTCGTCACACCCAATCTTCCTAAGTGATGCCCCTCATGACTCCTGGTACAACAAGCGCAAATCAAAAGAATTCCTAACACCAAAGCGGTGTGTGTTGGTAGCTTTCATTCCCCATTAGCAGACGTTATTCAGCTACAAGGCCCTGTCAGGACATCGCTCCTTGTTAGTCGCTGATGGATTTCCCTCGTTAGTCTGCATCTCAAAGTGTGCCTAATTTATTCAAAGACGTGTCTGCGTGTGTGCGGTTAACTGGCTAATTCAGCATGAAGCCTGCAAGGCCTTTAGAGTGAGCTCAACGTTGTTATGAAAATCCTCCTGAATCAGAACAACTCCAGAGAAGGTAAGGGGGCGAGGCTAAAGCTGGGATCAATACAAACATGGAAAAAAGTCAAGTGATGAAAGAGACGACACATAAAGGGAAGAAAGGAAAACAAGGATAACAGATGTTAAACTAAATATGAAAAGATAGGAGGAGGAACAGAAAGAAGCTAGATCAGACGACTAAAGATAAAAAAAGCCATGAAAGGAGACACCTAGAGTCTATAACTGACACCAGCCGTATTAAGAGAAAAAAGTTTAAATTCAGAAATGAGATATATTTGATTTTTTTTTCTTTATCACAGATTCAGGTGCAGAAAAAGGTCAGGGATTGCTCCTTTGCTATAACATCTTAGATTTAATGATGATCTGTGTCCCACAGATTGCCTTCTTAATCATCCTGCAGGCCTCCATCATTAACAGCAAGACTCCTTTCTGAATTAATTCCTCAATCTCTGTTGGATTTTCTCTCTAAATATTCCTTTCTTCCTATGTATGTTGGCCATCTTGTCTCCTTTCTTTCTTCCTGTATTCCCTTATCTTTCCAGAATGAGCCTTTTTTTCTCTCTTTTCAGGACATTTCAAGTTTGTTTTCTTCCTAGGCCGTTTGCTTCTCTTTTACTCACCTTGGTTTCTTTTCATGGAGACACAGGGAGTAGGGGGGATTTTAATATTTCTCAATCTGCTTTAATCTTTAATTCTCAGAAAGACAATCTGGGGTGTTTCTATTTCTATCTTCAAGCATGATTTGCATCTAAATGTAAACCAGAAAGAAAGTCCAGGAACAAGAAAATGGGATTTTTTATTTGGTGCATCCACACTTAAAGCCAGAATCCTGTTATAGCCTGATATTATAGTCAGGATCATGACATTAGAAGCTCTACTAAGCTTAACACATAGAGATGTCCTTCTGTCGCTGACCCTCAGTTGGAAAGTGAAATATAAGTGTAGCACCAGACTGTCTTAAAAAAAAAAAAAAAAAAAAATTTTTTTTTAGCTGTTATTCAATTCAACAACCTGTTATTATTTTGCTACTTTCAAATGTTCATGATTTGACAGATTTCATTATGTCTTTTTTTTTTACAATTTGTTTTTCTTGCATATTTATTGACCTCATTTTGATCTCACTGCCGTTTAATTATAACATTTTCAATGAAATATTTGCTTCCAGAATGGAGCTGGTTGTGTTAACATGATTTTATGATTTTATTCAATTTCAATTAAATTCAGTTTATTTCTATTCACAACACGCGTCATCTTAAGGTATGTTACACGGACAATTAAACCTGTCAAATTAATTTAAAGTTTTCTATCTAAGGAAAACCAGTTTATTGACATGCATGTAGCGACATTGGAAAGGAAAAACTCCTTTTTAACAGGAAGAAACCTAAAGCAGAACCAGGCTCAGTGTGAGCGGCCATCGGCCGAGGCCGACTGGGGTTCAAGGAGACAGAAGCAGAGATAGAAAAGGCAACTGTAAAAGGCGGCCCCGTCCAGGAAACACACAGCCAGGCAGGCGAGCTCCGAGCCAGCTCCCATGTCAGAGGATGAAGAGAGCACATCCAGCCAGTCACAGTCAGAGAAACAGGACTACACTGAAAAACAGGCCGATCTCCAACATCTATAAACAAAGGTGTTGATGGCAGCAGCACAGCTGATATTTCTCTCCAGGATGGAGTCACAGCCAAACAGGAACAGACCAGATGAAGCTACTATGAGAAAAAGTAGAGGGATGATAATGTTAGAGATCTTAGAGAGAACTAACAAATTCTGCAGAGTGGGAGAATAGAGAAGGAATGAAGCAGAATGATGAAAAAGGGGTCCCTATGTCCTCCAGCAGTCTAAGCCTATAGAAGCATAACTATAAAGATAGCTCAGGATAACCCATTTCAGCTAAAAGAAAGACTTATGTTTTTATTACTTTTTTATCTGGCCTTAAAATAATAACAATTCCCCTATGATAAGCATGTCATACATTCATTGTTATCATACTTGATGGTATAGAGGATTATAAGACAGCCTTTGATGTCTAAAACATCAAAATTTCTGATAAAATGATGACAAACACAAATCCCATTGAACATGAAATAAAAACTGCACAGCTACTGCTACCCTGCATGTTTTCTAGGTACCAGAAAATGATGTTTCAGACATGCTGGTGCTTCACTCAACACCAGGACACAGAAAAACAGACTTAGGAGACACCCCCTCTCAAATCACTGTCAGACACAAACAACAAAAGCTGAAGGTGAGCTATTATGGCTGATTTTGGGACTGTAGCACTGTGTAGTTTTGATTAAATTTAATTATTAAAAGTAACACAAATATGCCTTCCCTGCCCTCGAGAGCTGACCTTGCGTGCAGACTTGGCACGAGGTTGCAAACCCCAGAATTATTGTTATTTGGCCCCATCAGGTCTTGGGGGCGGGGACAGCATATTCTCGTTACTTTTTGTGCACACCCTCGCTTGACTATTTTGGAAGTGGAATGTCGACTGTATCTTCTCTTTGTTTCTGCATTTCCACTTGTCATGTTGATCACTACCTCTCTGTGGTTTGTGCGAATACTGCACCTACGTCCGTGTCAACTATGATCGTGCTTCTATGAGCTGGCTCACGTCACCCAAAGAACCCCGCAGCTCTTCCTCTAGACGTGGCCATCTAGCCTTTAGCCCTCGGTTAGCGTGTTTAGTTTTTTTCATAAACTTCAACTTTTCCTCTGCTTTTCTCCAGTCCCTAACCAGTTTTTCACTGCATCCAAACTGTCGTTCAGCGTCATTCAGCTGCTCTATTGCCATTTTTTTTAAAACTGCATATTTAGTTACTTTCAGCTTGAATTCACCAGTATATGAATTTCTTTTGGGTGGCATATTTCTATTCAGTCATCAATGCTGTACTGCTAATTTGTTTTGTTGTGGTAAGTTGTAACGTTTTTTCTTTCAGTTGGTATTACTGGTAATAGAATACATGTTGTTGTGTGCAAAGCTACATAGCGCCCTCCAGTTGTACCCCCCCACCGCAAACTTATAGTGTCATGGCTCCAGTCTGTGTGTTTGTTTTTGTGTTGTCTCCCTTCCACCAACAGGACGCGCCTGGTTCGGGTCCGCCTCCTCACACACCTGCTGATGGTTACCTCGTTAAACAGAGTGTTCTTAAGCTGCTGACTGCCACTACCACGACGCCAGAGTGTTTGCCAGTTTTTTGTTCTCTAGCCAAGCTGAGTTTTGCTGAGTAAGACTGAGTTCTTGTCCACCTAAGCTTTAACTTTCGTCTTTGCCTCTCGGTAGAAAGTCATCCTGCAAACTGGACCTTTTCGGACCTCCACTCCCAGGAGGGATCAACTGAGCCTTAAACTGAGCCAGGGATTCAAACCTCCAGTCTACTTGAGTGGATGTTGAAATTACTCTCTGAGCAAGGGAATCGTCTTTACTACGACCCGTTCAAGTACAGCAGGAAATGTGAGTGGCAATCAGCATCTCCGTTCACCTGGTCATCAACCAGATCCACTTCTTCAAATCAACGAATGAAATTTCCCACTGAGTCTGAACTAATAGTCTGTCTTCCCCTCACCTTCCAGTTCCGGCAGAGCAGAGTTCAGAGCAACGCTGCACCGTGCTTAACCTCTTCAATAAAACCTGTTAAACTTTTCATCTGTGTCTCTCTGTTTGGACTTCTGCTTTTTGGGTCAGACCTTTAATTAAATCATGACATATAGTCTGAAAAATATGGTAAACAGTGCAAATGAATCTTTTCTGCGGCCTCTTGACTTTTGTCCTAAGAGAATTCTACCATTTTGAGCCCCAACACCATAGTAATGTTTTTGGTAAGTACGTGTGTTCAACAAATTCCAGAACATGTTAGCGGTTGTTCCTAAAAATATAAGAAATACATGGCGCAGCAGAACCACTGTACTGTTGTGTTCTGACGTCACTTTGATAACAAAGTAATTTTAAAAAACTGTTTTTCAAGATATAGAGGGGTTTGCAAAATATATATATATATATATATATATATATATATATATATATATAGATATTGATATAGATATATACTTAATACAGTTTTGAGTGTTTGTTTGTCTCAATACATAATAAATGTTAGTTGTTGCCCAAGTTGTTTGACAAATTCTGTTTTCAAGCATATTTCTTTATTTAGGCTTAAATTTCACCTATATATTGTCTATCCTGTAAAATATATTCCTTGTTTTTGATATAACTATAATAATAAAATAGCGTATAAATGTAAAGAGATTGGAAAAGAAGCTTCGTTTTCAAAATCCATTCCATTAAAAATCATAAAAGTACTGCGTTCATTTGTATTCAGGCACTCTAAGTCGAGACTTTCTAAGGTAGAGCCACCTTTGAAGGCAATTACATTTGCAAGTCCTTTGGGGTGCATAAGAAATTTTCACATCTAGAGAGTAAAATTTATGCCCATCTTTTTAAAAACAGCTCAGGCTCAGTCAGCTTGGAGGGAGTGTATCTGGACGTTCATATTAAAGCTTTTCAACAGATCTTTAGCTGGATTTATGTCTGAACTTTGATTGGGACTTTGTACATGTTTCGCCAGCCCCAACATCATCATTCTGCTTCATTCTATCTCTATTCTCTCACTCTGCAGAATCTGTTAGTTCAATCTATAACGTTCTGCTCTTATCAAAACTGAAATTGAAGGTCAACTAGGATTGTATATTTACTTCAAAGGAAATTGTTTGGTGTTTTGTTTTATGCGACGGTGACCAACTCTTATGCACAAGTCTACAGGCCTTAAGTGACTTCCCTACAAGAATTACTCTCATGAGATGGTCTGGGCTTTAAGACTTTGAATCATCCATGCTGGATTAATGAAAACCCTTCTTCAGAGGACAGAGCAGACAAAAGACGTCTGGATTGCATTTATTGTGTCCAGTGATATTCGGTTTAGCTATGTCCCAACAAGAGCGAAAGGCTTACGCCAAATAATAAGCATCTTATAAACATGCTGAGTCATCACTTCTCATCTCCACTTTCATCCGATTCATCCTCTGTAAGAAATGTAAGCCTTATGAGCACACAGAAGTAACACAATGGCCTAACTTGTCTGTTATGTGTCTTAGTTGTTTTTCTTTTTCGGGGTCCTAAAAATCCTTAAGGAAAATCATTGACATTTCCTGACAATGATGATGTAGGCAGTTAGAGAAACAAATTCTCAGAAAGGATAATTGTTGGAACAGAAACAGTGAATTTGTTTGGGGGGGGGTTGGGCTGAAAGAGATCAAGAGAGAAAGAAAAATCTCAACTCAGGTTTCTCTGCAGTAAATCAGCCGTCTGAAAGCTGTCTAATCTTTTAAGCATGGGGCTATTGTTGGGTTATCGTCCAAACAGGACATCTCCTGCTGGTTTTACCCTATACTGCTCCTTTTGATCACCACAAAGGAGCTTAGTGTGAGCGGTTAAATACGGCAGCTCTAAGCTGAAAAGTGTGCCCGCAGCATCCATTACATGATGTCATCAAAAGGATATTGTGTGAGTGAGGCGTCTGTCCACCAGGCTAAGGGACGGTTGACCCCCGAACGCTCTGACCGTGCTAAGCCTCCGTTATCCTGCAGGGTTAAATGGGTTTGTGCGTTTGCTGTGTATTCCCACATTGTTTTCGTTAAGCCATCCTCAATGGCTCTGTAACAATGGTTTCTTTTTTGAGGGAGGGGGTGGGACATATGTACCACTTGTCTTTGTTTCTCTACGCTTCCTTTTATCCGGGCTTTAATTTGCAATTATAGTAACTTAACAGTATTTGTTGGAACGCATGTCCATCAATTTTCCTCCAACAATGTGCCTTCGCTGCTTCTTAGTTATTTCAGTTTTGTTTATGCTCTTTTTTTCACACTTATCTTCCACTTTATGCTTTTTAGCAATCAGCTGGGAGTTCTTCCAGGTGCTAATGTTTGTCAGAGGAAAGGTCGGAACAGATTGGAGTAAAAATCACTTCTTTTTCTGGGAAAAAGTCCTTTTTCAGGAGCACTTTTTCAAATAAAGGACCACCTGTGCATCTTCCCAACATTTACCTTTTCACAGAAAAACGCAGCTGCTCTGGTTTTTTTTCCTTCATTAAACATTATTTGGTGAGTAAGTAGAGAAAAATGAACATTTTAAAAATATTTGTGAACCAAAAAATGCTTCCTTCACACCTCATTTTTGTCCTTAGATACAGATGGAACACGGCTTATGATTTATAGTTATTTTTTCTCATTTTACACCAGATTTTTTTTCTTATTTTAGCCTAGTTAGAATGAATAGAAAGAAAAAAACTACTTTGTTTTTCACGCCAGAGCTTGAGGGTTCTGCGCAGTATCTTAGCTGTTCCTAGAACTGCACTCTTCTGGACTGAGATGTCTGATGTATTTCCAGGGATCTGGTGTAACCAGTCCTCCAGTTTGGGGGTCACTGCCCTGAGGGCCCCAATGACCACGGGTAACACTGAAGCCTTGACCTTCCAGGTTTTCTTCAGCTCTTCTCTGAGCCCCTGGTATTTCTCTAGTTTATCATGTTCCTTTTTCCTGATGTTGCAGTCACTTGGTATGGCTATGTCAACCATAATGGCTTTCCTCTGCTTTTTGTCCACCACCACAATGTCCGGTTGGTTCGCCATTGCCATTCGGTCCGTCTGTATCTGGAAGTCCCACAGGATCTTGGCTCGATCATTCTCTACCACCTTTGGAGGTGTTTCCCACTTTGACCTATGGGTTTCCAGCCCATACTCTGCACAGAAGTTCCTGTATACTATTCCAGCCGCTTGGTTATGGCGCTCCATGTAAGCTTTCACTGCCAGCATCTTACATCCTGCAGTGATGAGCTGGTCTCAGGGGCCTTTTTGCACAGTCTGCACCTTGGGTGTTGTGGTAGATCTGTACCTCTATTGCTCTGTTGCTTAGGGTCTGCTTCTGTGCAGCCGTGATGAGTGCCTCTGTGCTGTCTTTCAGTACGGCTTTGTCTAGCCATTGGTAGGATTTCCTGATATCTGCCACTTTCCCGTGGTACATCCCGTGTGGGGACTTATCCTCTATATATCTTACCCCTTCTGTTCCCCATTGTCTGAGACATTCAGTGAGGATGTCGTCTGTTGGAGCCCTGTCCTTGATGTACTTAAGGATCT
>NW_015150466.1:2683130-2685270 GCF_000732505.1 Cyprinodon variegatus
AGTTCCTGTATACTATTCCAGCCGCTTGGTTATGGCGCTCCATGTAAGCTTTCACTGCCAGCATCTTACATCCTGCAGTGATGAGCTGGTCTCAGGGGCCTTTTTGCACAGTCTGCACCTTGGGTGTTGTGGTAGATCTGTACCTCTATTGCTCTGTTGCTTAGGGTCTGCTTCTGTGCAGCCGTGATGAGTGCCTCTGTGCTGTCTTTCAGTACGGCTTTGTCTAGCCATTGGTAGGATTTCCTGATATCTGCCACTTTCCCGTGGTACATCCCGTGTGGGGGCTTATCCTCTATATATCTTACCCCTTCTGTTCCCCATTGTCTGAGACATTCAGTGAGGATGTCGTCTGTTGGAGCCCTGTCCTTGATGTACTTAAGGATCTTGGATGTTTCATCCTGGATAGTGTCACCTGGCCTTAACATGACAGAGGCACAGAAAGGAGAAAGGCATTGGTAAAAACACAAGAGGAGCCAAACCCCAACTATACTGGTTGAGAGGACAGTCAGCAAAGACAGCAAAACCAGACAAACAAACCTCTGCACAGCCTGGGATTGTTATCGAATGTGGAATATAGGAAGGAGGTTCTCTGCTGTTCTATAAAGGCCTGAACCCCCTTAGCCAAATAATCCCAAAGACTGGCTATGGATGCCGACACAAAAATGAATGGAATAGATAGAATTTGACTTTATTGTCATTACACTGTCACAACTACAAAGCAGCAAAATTCACTCTCTGTATTTAACCCATCCCTTGTGCGGTGCCTGGGCAGCAGTCAGGGGTTAAGGGTCTTGCTCAAAGACCCACAGTGGCAGTCTCTGGATAGTGGGGCTTGAACTCAGAACCTCTGGCTTCCAAGCTCAATGCCCTCACCACAAGGCTGTCCACTCCCAAAGAGGGGAGGGTGGGGCCACTATCAGCCACTTGCTGCACATGGATGACATCAAGCCGCATGCTAAGATTAGATTAGATTGAACTTTATTGACCTCACAATGGAGAAATTCACTTGTGACTTTGGCTCTAATAGACAACAGAAGGTGCATACAGGAGGAAAAGATGCATGGAGTATATACAGTGCAAAAGAAAAATAAAGAAGAAGAGATTTATGGTGACTTATATACAGTAAAGTGGTGGCAGAAACAGAGAAGTTTCTAATTTGTTGAATACAAACATGGAATAAGCGAGCTAACTGAAATAGGTGCAGGGATTAGATAGCACAGGATTAATAAAAGGGTTATAAATTTGTTATTGCACATTTATTGAAGTGTTATTATACCAGGTTATAGTACAGTGGCAGCAGGGGCAATTTACCATTAGGCAAACTATGCAGTTACCTAGGGCCCCAAGTTCCTGGGGGCCCCATAAAGCTCTGTTGGTAAGGTTCATACAACTATTCCTTATTTGTGCACATTAATAATGTTTTAATCAAAATCCTTTTGCCAAAATCCCCCACCCCTCCAAATCTAGCGACTTTTTTCTGCTACTGGAGTTTTTGGCGACAACATCTAAAAGCAGCAAACTCTGCTCTCCAGAGCGAGTAGATTGGTAACCCCGCCTACTGCTCTCCTCTATCTTGCCTGCTGTCATGATTCATGCTGGGCAGGCTGCCTGCACGCTGCGCTGCAGCAGAAAGAGACCGAACCTTTAAACTTCTAATCCAAATTACAAATTGCACAGATTTAAAGCTGTTACTATTCTAATTTCGCTCAAGGTTACAAAATAATTTATAAAACCATTTTTATAAAAATGAACTGGTGCTTTTCTAAATGTCTCTCCCTTTCTGCTCCTCCTGTCTCTGCAACGCTTTCTGCTTCTTACTGAGGTTTTTTTCATTGATTAGCAAACAACTAATGGTTAATTATTGACAATAATTGACATGAAGAATGGAACTAAATGGTTGAATTATATGTATTTTATTTACTTGCTCTTTCTTGCTGGCCAAAGTCTGAGCTCCTGAATCAGATCAACAGTGTTACTGAGCTTGAATATCCAGCCTCTAACTAACTTCTCTGCTGCAACTCATGACAGATATCTGAAGCAGTCTTAGAATTCACAAAGACCTTGTTCCCCAAACATCCCACACTGCTGAGTTCTTTCTATATAGTGCCATTTTGAAACAACTTTGTAAAAAAGAGCCAGC
>NW_015150466.1:2686330-2687518 GCF_000732505.1 Cyprinodon variegatus
AATACATCGGGTAAAAGAGAAAAAAAAAACTGCTTTCACCTCTGCGATTCCTGATCCTCCACGGACGGGTTGGTCGTTGGATTGCAAACTTGAAGAGGGAGGATTTGCCATCGAACTTCTGGCCAGAGAAAAAAACATGTAATATGGAGCCAACAATTGGAAGAAGAATCTAGATGAGTCATTTTTTCCTAAAATAAATGCATTTGTTCTTAGAGGAGGTAAATGAGACATCTTACCAATGGAATAAGACAATTTACACTTAAAATAAGAAAAAACAATCACATTGTCTTATTATTTCAAGTACATATTATCCTATTATCTTATTCTAAGAGTAAATACTCATTCCATCTCATTTACCTACTAAAATTAAGGGTTCATTTACTTAATTTAAGAAATCTTTTACTTATTTCTAGATCGCTTTTCCAGTGTGGGAGTTGATCAACAGCCGATACCGCACCGTGACGTCACAAACCAGTAGGTGGCAGTAGTGTTCTTTGACAAACATGGATGCCTCCAGTAAAGCACATTTAAATGAAAATTACTTTTATTTAAAAACACTTATCATTTATTGAACACTATGTAATCATTTTATATTTAAAGTACTTTCAGAAGTTGAATTCTCAATAAAACCGGACTTTTTCTTTAAAAGCCAGATAATTCTTTTATATCCTGATATATAAAACCCCCAAAACTAATTTTTTTTTCAAGGATACTGTTTTATCCTTAAAGAACATCTATAAAATGGGTTTTATTTTTGAAGGCAACAGAAGTGTTTTAAGTCATTTTTCTCACCGTTTGTGGGTAAGGATGGATTCACAGGGCAGCTGTGTGGCTTTCCTGTTTTATTTTAATGTTTCAATCACACATGATGCAATGAAGGTGCAATGCCGCGTGGAGCCAAGTTTCATTGATTTCTAACAAAGTATTACCTTAAAGACTGATGGCCATACCTGATGACCGAGACTGCACATTAATGGCTTCAGAGAGAAAATCAAACTCTTTATTTTTCTTTTCTCACTGAAAAAAATAAATGCAACCACTTTTGCATTGTTTCATATTTCAGGGTATGACATAAAACAATTGTGTTAAAGTGAATAAATACGATCAAATAAATGCCAAGAAAGACCTCAGCAGCCTCCAATTTTTGGAGAAGTTCTATGAAAATAAAAAAATTTTGGGGTTTGTTTT
>NW_015150466.1:2688505-2689813 GCF_000732505.1 Cyprinodon variegatus
GTTTTTACTTAATTCTTGATGGTTTTTGCAGTGAAGATGTTGGGATTTCCAGATCCAAATTATTTCTAAATTGAGGGCAAACATTTTGACATTCAGAGTTAGAAGAAGAAAATAAAACCATCTTTATCCAGGAGCAGTAGCATGGGAAATGATGCTTACTTCTGTGGTTTAGATGTTAGGGGTGCAAACTTCTCACTGTCATGGCGAGGAAATGGGCCAGAAATGCACTAAACCACACAAACACCCGCCAAGTTGGTGTGAAGGTACAAAGCCGCCCGATTTCCCTTTACACACACGCTAAAGCTTAAGGAGAAATTTGCTGGCAGTCGCTCATTTTGGCTGGGATCCTCTTAGAAGGGAGAAAATAAGCCAAACCTTTCATCTGGGTAAACATTTGCCATTTTAGAAGTCTGTCAGCCATTTGCATACTGCATGTGTACGCAAGTGTGTCGGTGTCTTAGAAAGCATATTGTGTCAGGATGTTTAAGGGAAATGATATTCAGAGCAGAAGAGTTAATCCAGACCTAACTGTATTAGCTACACTCTGCCTTTTTGACGCACCCCCTCCCGTTCACAATCTTTTCCTCAGGTGACTCTTGGTTGCCCCCTCCTGATCAGCTTTGTGGCGTCATCACAACGGAAAAAGATGCTTAGGCAAGAAGTCTTATCCTATTATCTCCCTGAAAACACAGACGTCCACATCTCTCCTTACAACCAGACTCACACGTCAAACTCAGGCATTTTAAGCACAGAGTAGAACTGTATGCTCAAACAGTCTGATATCGTATGAAAGCTTCTTTTCCATCTCGCAGTAATTCCATCAAACGTGATATTTCAAGACATGAAAAGACCAAATCTCTGGCTGCTGAAATCAGATGCAACCTGCAGGACACTTCTCAGAAAAAGCAGGGATATTCAGCCTTCTGAGCAAACTTTAAAACCCATTTGAACACCGTAGCTTTCCAGGTGACATTAATTAGACCTCAACATTTACATGTATTTAAATGCAAAAACACAGATATCACATGTTTCTGAAAAATTACCCGACCACTAAATGCTTAAAGGACAACTCACCCCCAACTGGACTCTTTTTGCTGATGAATGGATGTTTATAGTTCTGTCTACATTACAATTCAATTTAATTCAATTCAAATTATTTCTATAGCGCCAATTAACAACACGCCATTTCAAGGCTCTATAAAGTTCACCAGATCATCCAGTCAAATTGATTCAAAGTTCTCTTTCTGAGAAATAAACAGCTGATTGCATCGACTCATTGACTCGAAGGCAATCCCTCACACTAAGCAT
>NW_015150466.1:2691873-2694873 GCF_000732505.1 Cyprinodon variegatus
GACTAAAACTGGTAGTTGGTTCCACAGGAGAGGAGCCTGATAACTAAAAGATCTGCCTCCCATTCTTCTTTTAGAAATTCTAGGACCCGAGGCTTTTACTCAACTATTAGACCCATAGAATAACGCTGAAGCATTTTGATGGCCATAAAACATTTATGAAGCAAGTATTTTTTTTTTCAAAATCAGTGTATATAACAAAATGTAACATTTATAAACCTACAATAACATAAAACTATATAAAACATAGTGAAAACTGCTGCTTTTTAAGCTAAAATAACCCCAGCGCCTTTTCTGAGCTGAGCCTTAGAAATTGTGATAAAAAAAATCTGCGTCCAAAAAAAAAAAAAAAAATAGGACCATTATTATTATTCAGCTTCGAATAATTGATCCACTCTCAGCTGTGTATTTCACTTTTATGCAACATGGTAACACGGCTCTGCTTTATGCAACCCAGCCATGTCTACCCTTGTTTGAAACCTTATCTCATTCGCTACAAAGCCAAACAGTCCACGTGGTCTTAACCAATAAGAGCAGAACTCTATGAGGTGTAAAACCGCTCTACTTGGTGCTTCATTGACAGGCAAGGAGCGCTTGTGTGACTTCAGCGACTGTCCCTGACTCAAATCGAGTCATACAAAGATGCAGACTCTTTTGTCTTGTAGGTAGGAGGACCATGTAAAGAATCAAACATTGCGGGAAAACAACTGAGGAAATAAGTATTAGGAAGTAAATAATAGCAAGATGCTAAGCATCAGCTATAACCAGCTAAATATTTTTATTACGAATATTCTGGATTTAGTTTTATCTGTGGACTCTTATTGACGAATGGAGTATAAACAATTGAAGGTTGGATTTATGGGGTTTCTGAGAGGTTAATGATTGACAGCCGCTGTAGGTACCAGATCTGCTCGGGGTCCTACCCCTACTTATGACGACAACATATGGCAAATCCATTTGGACAAACCATATTACACCTGTTTCTATTATTTTACATTTCTTGGCGATCTAAAGATCAACCGCAATGTTTTACATCATGTGGAAATGTTCAGCCAATTATGTAGCGCAAAGTCCCTGACATGCGCAGGACCCCGAGCAGATCTGGTACCTACACCGGCATGGCTCTACAGCTCGGCTTTCCTTACAATTAATTAATTAAAAGTGCCGATTGAATTAATTTCTCTGTCATTTTAAGAATTTTTACTCAAATTTAGGATATTGTTTCAGTTTTTGGGAAACTAGAACCAAAATAAAAGCTGTGGCATAGCCCCCCTCCACCAGGGACATCTGGTCGTCCTATGTGTGAGGGAGCCTCTACCTAGGGACAGAACAAAATGGCATCAGACCATGCAGAGCCATTCACAGGCAGAGTGACCTGGCTTTATAAATCCAAAACACACACACACCCTAACAGCCCTGCTTTCACAAACACTGTGTTCTGATGCAGAGTTAAATGAATTCTTGTTGTGTAATTATCAGACCATCAAGTTGCCACCATGGGAGCCATTTATCTGTCACTGGTGTTTACGGTTGGTGTTTGGAAGTAAGAGCTGCTTCATGGTTTGTCTGAATGCAGAGTTATCAGTGGTTTTGTTCAAGCTGCAGGCTGACAGATAAGGAAGCAGTCACTCATTTCATCAGCGTTTAGCTGCACTCGGCTCAAATCACGTCACTGCTTCACAGAAGTGAACATCTGATGGTGTGTTGAGTAAACTGAATCTGAAGAAAACTCTACCATGTTAAAGAGCAATGGTGCGAAAAAGACAGATTTTAGAAAGGGAATTGGTCTGTTGTTTGTTGCATTTAAACATGTGTTCTACCTATTTGTTTGCACTTTAAAAGCCTCTAAGAAATGGTAGGTTTAGGTCTGAAAACCCTGAAATCTTACAAGAAACCTGGACAAGTCTGTTCTTTTATCAGACAGATGACAGTCATGGTGAACACAGAGCTTTTGATAAGCAGACGGCAACATCAATTAGCCTGCTTTCAGGCCGACGCGGTCAGAGTGGAACAATAGGCGATGGTTGGGGATTAGTATTTTTTCAGCTTAGCATTTGGAAGCAAACCTACTGAGAGGTTACTAACTCTGAGCTGAAAGGCTGCAAGCCCCAAATGGCTGCTTATATGAGGGCATTGCAAGACACATTACAGTAATCCAAATGGTGAAACTATTGTTGTCAAAGAATAAATAACAGGCCATCTGAGAGAGACAAACAATATTTGCAATGGAAATGGAACGCATTGATCATAAGTTTCAAAATACAAGTTAGTGCAAATTAAATGATGAATGAAAATAAAGCTATTTCAAATTTAATGTGCTTTTAGCTCCAAAAAAGAGAATAATGTAAATATGTAAGTAATGTTTATTTATAGAGCACCTTTCACAGACATAGAGGTCACAAAGTGCCTTACAAAATTACAATACGAATAATAAAAATACATTTACAGTTACAAAATACATGATCATAACATAACCCTTAATCTACTAGAATTATAATGCTTTCTTAAACAAATAGGTTTTCAGTTCACTCTTAAAAACATCAACAGAATCAAGTAATCGAAAGGAAAGTGGAAGATCATTCCAGAGCGCCGGCGTGAAAGGAGCGATCTCCCCTGGTCCTGTAACGACTACCAGAGACCTCAGCCTCCTAGGGGGGGTATAAGGACACAAGTAGGAGGAAACCTGATAGTGAAAGGCTCTGAAGGTCTGCAACTGGATTTTAAACTGTAACTGCAAAAGCTCTTCATCGGCCGATGAAGAGCTTCTAGAATCGGCATAGTATGAGCCCTTAAGTAAGTAAGTAAGTAAACTTTATTTGTATAGCACTTTTCACAGACGAAGTCACAAAGTGCTTCACATGATAACATAAAAACAACACAAGTAAAAACAGATAAAATGCAATAAAAGCTATGATAAATAAGGGAATAAAACAACACACTATGTGCTTTGGAAGGCTAGTGAAAACAGGTGTGTTTTTAGCTGCTTTTCAAGGATATCCACCG
>NW_015150466.1:2696859-2698801 GCF_000732505.1 Cyprinodon variegatus
TTTCTAATTTTTGCAATATTCCGCAAATGAAAGACGGAAATTCTAGAAACCTCTTTGATATGGGATTTACATTGAATAGATTGTAATGGCTGTCATGAGAATCGGGTTTGCGTTGCCAGCTGGTTCAAACACTTTCCAAATACTCCAAATTAGCTTACAGCTAATTTGACCAAACAGTAAACATCTCAAACATACAATTATAATTGAACTGTAATATGATTGCATCATTTTATTGATTATGATTTTCAACAATTTGGATTGATTTTTCTGTGTGAACATAGTGGTTAATTAGTAAAGTTATGTTTCATTAGTTTAGTTTAGTCCAGCATTTTAGACTGAAATATGTCCGACTTGGAGTTCAATGATTCTTATCAACAAATTCTTATATCTAGAATAGAAGGTGTTATGGATTCAATTCATGTGTGCAAAGTTAAGTGTTTAACCAGGATTTGAACTCTAATCCCACTTTAATCTATTCTAACTCAGCCAGCGTGGGCCCAGTGTGTTCACAATCAATATAGCCAGCAGTTATTTCCATAACAATCAGTTTATTTACAGTAGATCATTAGTTTAATAAATCAATAAAGTGCAATTTTATACCAGTGTTTTAAAGATATGAGACAAACAGAAAATGTCGATGCTGGATGAGACGAAACACAAAGCAAAGTCCAGCTGTCAAAAAGGCAACGTGAGAAGATGGGTGAGGGGCAACGAGGAAGAAAAAGATGAAAAAAAAATGCCACAGAAAATCCCTAAAGCAGCAAAATATGAGGAAAACAAAGAAACCTGAGAAAAGGTACTAAATAAAAATTTACATCAATGTCTGAAAATGTCAGAGACCAAACACACATGAAGGTTTGCAGAAAGTGCTATTAGATAAAAAACAACAAGTTATTCTCTGGTTTTATACCATATTTCATGTTTTCTCTTTCAAAATAAAACCTTAATATAGTTTTTTTTAGCCTCAGCCGAACTTAACAAGATTTGAACCATTTTCTGTCTTTCAAGATGCTCCTGGAAATCTTTCTGTCTTGAAGTTATGAAGCTTTTCTGTTCTCCACTGCCTCTTTTTACTGGTTAAGGTTAAGAACCCACATTGCCTTCCTTTTACTTGTGTTAACCTAAACTGCTATCTTCAGTCTGTCTAAAACTCTAAAATGTTCTCAGATGGAGAAAAGCTGTCAGCAGGTCAGACATTTGGAAGGTTTCGGATCAAAGTTTTTATATCTATCTTACTTTCTTACAGAAAAAAAATAAATGAAACAAAATTGTTTCCATTTCTTTGATTTTGCTCCAAAGCTGTTGAGTTCAGGATTATCCTGAATGCTCTGCTGCCTGTGTGAGTGGATATCCTTCATTTTAAATGTAACTGAGCTGTTTTGGGTAATGTCCCAAAAGCGCCGTGATGCTTCAATATTCTTCATCAAAGCTGCCAGACTGGCTTCATATATCCGTGTTTTCAAGATCTATTTTAAAGTTTCTCCATAAACCCTATGTTATTTTACTCCCACTATCTGTTAAATTATGAAGTCCACTTAATTTGGACTTAAAGCATTCAAGCATAACAATTAAATTACGTTTCTATACCCTGAATTGATAACACCTGATAACACCTTAACAGAGAAAATTCAGTCATTGAATTGGTTGATTCAAAGTTTTCTAATAGTTCTACTGTTGTCTCTCTCTAAGAGAGAAACTTGACTAAACACTGAAAAACAGGCCCAACTCTATCATTTATAATCAAAGGTGTTGATGGAAGCAGCACAGCTGATATTTCTCTCCAGGATGGAGTCACAGCCAAACAGGAACAGACCAGATGAAGCTACTTTATTTAATAAAAAAAATATACTCCTATTGCACGTGTATCCGGAGCCATTCTAGATGCTGTTGGTGCGTGTTTGCATATGAGAACAGCTCCGCCCAGCCATATCTCCTCTCAGGG
>NW_015150466.1:2700792-2701648 GCF_000732505.1 Cyprinodon variegatus
TTAATTAATGTATTTCCTAAAGAAAACCTATACTCTGCATCCCTCATAGTCCAGACAACATTCCTTACTTGCTGCAGATAAAATTAAGATTAATTTTGTTTGAGTTGTAATGATGTCTTATGCTTTACCTTTGCACAGCATTTGATGATAACAGACATATATATCTACGTATGAATGTGACTTTCTTAAATCAAAAGCTATTAAGTAATTCCTAACATTAGCAACAAAGCAGAGTATATAAATATTTTAGCTGATACATTTTTCATCATTACATTGAGTTTAATGGCTGCTTAACTTTTCCTTGCTTTCACCAAACTTAATTTTTTCATTGACTGTGAAAATTTTTTTATTTTTATAAAAAACTGAAACAGTTTTATGCTATAAAATAAAACACAAGAACCCAACTGATCCCATGTATTGCTTTAAATAAATGATGAAGTTGCCACAGGAGATTAATTGATCAGCTGGAGATAGTTAGTTGTTCATATTTAGTGTTTTAGTACTTTGATTTATCAAAATTTCAACATTTTATGAATTTATTACAACACAATTTTCCTTAGAATAATCAGAACATCCTGCAGTAGATGCACCTGCTGAGCCTGAGGTTTCTTTTGAAAGCGGAGACGGAGGATATCAAAGAAAATGAGCTCAAGTGCCTGAAAGCATTTAAATCTGCATTAAGCAGCTTTTTTCTGTTCAGCATAAAACTTCTATCAAATGGCTGCAGAACGGACGGGGAAAAATAAGACAAGCACTTAATCCAAAACAAAAAGACAAACAGAGAATAAATCAAACGTGTGCTTAAATTAATTGCTAAATTACTGAAGAAAGACAAATTTTACCATAACATATAAAA
>NW_015150466.1:2705535-2707275 GCF_000732505.1 Cyprinodon variegatus
GAACAGCAGGCTCAATGGTTGAGAGACAGAAGAGGTCAGGATCAGGAAATCAGAAACACTCAGGTTTGCTAAAAACCTTCTCACCACTGAGATCAGGCGGGAACAGGTAGGCTCAGTGGCTGTGAGGCAGAGCAGGTCAGGACGCTAAAGACCCTCTCACCACTGTCATGAGAGAACGAGAATAATCTGACCCCGATGACTGGGGAAAAAAACACCTTAAATAGAGGCAGGAACAGGTGGATCAGATGAGCATTGTTGAGAAACAGAGTAGACAGTGAATGGAATGAGTAATTAAGCCAGTCATCAGTACCAAGATCATGATAGTAACTGCTATTTAAAACATAAAATTCTTCTTAAACAATAGCATCCTCACTATCAAAGCAAACTCCTTCAGATGCTAAGAAACTTAATCAATTCAGCAGAGTTTCTACCATCATCCCCCGTTCTAAAAAACTGCATAAAACCAAAATGAACAAACTAGAGTGCATCCAAAAAAGTAAAAAAAAAAAAAAATCCACTGGACTTTCTTTCCAAGTCTGAAGACGTTTCGCTTCCCGTCCAGCAAGACTGAGATTCTTCACCAGCAAACTAGAGTGAAATAAGTAAGAAAACAGGTTTTCTCATGTTTGCTTTCATATTGGAGAGTTTTTCTGGGATTAGAGAAAGACTGACAGCAGGAATGAATTGCCCTTATTGATTAAAAGAAATCTGAAGAATCTGAAGAGAATCGGAATGTGGGGGAAGAAATATTAGACATTTTATATACTTTTCATAAGCTGAAACACACCCATAGTCTAAAGAAACAGAAAAACATAAAAAATTATAAACATTCAATAAGAAGGTGGGTCTCATTAGTCTTTGATGTCCCACATTCAGAGGTCGGTCACTGAACATGTGGTGAAGGAGCAAAGAGAAAGACCTATTCCTGTGGTGTCCCGGTGGAAGGACCCAGAGGTAGAAACTCATTAACTAATTCCTCTCAGAGGAAAGGAAAATGCTGGTAGTTTAAAACATTTCCGCTTTTCTCAGTTGCCTTGGTGCATTTTTTAAATCATTGTTAACATTTGCACAATAGTTCGACCTCCACAGCATCCAGTCATTTGTGCACATAAAGGCCCTCAGGGTCACATTCTGTAGTTGGTTCCAACAAACTGTCAATGCTGCTGTATCAGATTCTTTGATACAGCTTTCTGTTGTTTTATACCATTATTATTAGATTATGTCCTTTAGTCTAAATCAGCTATATTACTGAATCCTGAACCCTCATTCTCCATGAAACCGATCAGGACCCAAACCTCTATGGGGCCCATAGCAAAGTTAGCTTTGAAGGCCCTCTGTCACTGCAATCAACAGTTCAATGATCGAGTCTCATACATTATGTAGAATTGAGACTAAAAGTATAAGAATGCAGTTTTCCTTTTTAGATCACAGCTTTGATCTATAAAGCCTCAAAGTTTGAGGCTCCTCCTCCTGTTACTTTCATGCCCACAGATCATTGGTCAATCACAGCACCACAGGAACATGCATTTAAAAAATCCAGCTGATCAATTATCTACTGGTTACCAATGGCAATGGTACCAATGAGACCAAGAGAGCAGAAAAAATGCAGATTAACTGAGGTGTAGGTGTAAGAAATGGAGAGTTAGGTAGATATATTTAAAGTAATGTCAGTTGAGATCTGAATGGAGCCTTCAGCTGATCCAAAATGCTGCAGCCAGGGTTCTGATGAAAATTAAAATG
>NW_015150466.1:2711119-2712821 GCF_000732505.1 Cyprinodon variegatus
TCTTATCCACATACTGATCATTCATGGAATTTAAGCTGCCCTATCTGCTCAAAATACTAACAGACAAGTAATGAGTGCAATTATATGCTGCTCTATTGGCTCACGCTGATCATTCATTAAATACAAAATTAGCCTTCTCTCCTCTCAGAACTACACTCTGCACCGACACAAACTTGAAGCATTCCAGAGAAACATGCTAGTGGGTTAGCAGGCTTAATTTTGCTCTTATAACGCTATCAGATAGTTAGAGCATATCTGGTGTGACTTCATGTCGGTCTAGGAAAGGCCACAAACCCAGGAATTCTTCATAAAATTAAAAATATTATGGACAACAGTAAGCATCAACTTCATCAGACTCTTAAACACCAACAGAGTGCCTTCAGTCAGAGGCTAAAACAGAGCCGCTGTAATACAGACCTCTAAAGGAGATCCTTTCCTAAACATCAACTTCTACAATAACTGGATTAAAAAAGTCCTTTAAGAGTTACAACAAAATCGGATTTCAATTAGGGATCAATAAAGTATTCTTTGATTAAATTAAAGTTATTAGTTAAACAACAACTACAGTTCCAGAGGATGCAAAAAACGTGAAATAATAATAATAATAGTATAATATTATTTTAAATAATTGTGTCAGTAAAAAAAATACTCCAGGCCTCTGGAATATTATAAAATTAAAGAATTGAGAGTTTTTCCTTTAATTGTACTTCATGTATCTCTAATCTACATATAGATATGCTGTTAATAATCCAGTTATTGCGCATTCAATATATTTTCTGCCTTGGAACTAAATTCTAATTCTGAAATTTTGAAATGAAAAAGCTTCCTGGATGGGAAGTGAAACGTCTTCAAAAACAAAGTCCATAGTTTGTTAAATTTTTTGGAATATTTTCTGCCTGTTTGACATTTCAGCACAAAAGACTTTGTTACTTCAAAATATCAAAAAAAAAAAAGTCTAACTTTTAACTCTTGGCACAGTTGTTGTTAAAGTGAAGCCAGAGGTATTAGGGGATTAACCAGAGGTGTTCTCGAATACTTAATCCAGAAGGGGGAAACTTGACAAATATGTACGGGTAGAGCATGTCACTCAGAGTGCAACGAGACCTTTAAAAGACGAAGACACATGAAGGGGATCCAATCATTGCTTGATTGATTTTTTTTTCCAATCCCATGAGAAACAATTTCAGGCGTGAGAGCAGCAGGGGGGCTGAGGTTAAATGACGTTTAAAGAAATAGTTTGTGCCATCGACCTGAACTCATTCCCATGCGCTGCTAAACACTGAAAGGTTATGTTGCTCCAGCTTTTAGCTGCCTTCCAACAGGTGACTCACTTATATGTAGATCTCAGCCTCGATGGTCAAACATAAAGATTAATTCAGGAATAGATAAAGAGAAAATAACAAACTGAATAGAGTAAAAAAAAAACTGTAAGACATAATATGCAACTGCTCTTACATGCTGAATTTATATTTTAAACAAACAGAATAAAGAATATTAGCCCTTTTCTCTCTCTCTCTCCCTTAGTTCTTATGTCCTGTTTCTTTCTCACCTGTATTTCCTTCACGGTGTTTGTTGTATACGATTTAACTGGCGCAATAATTTTTAATAAAGTTTTATATACACAGAACTCGAGTTAAGGGGCGGGTGAGGGGGGATTGCATCCCTCTTCTTAAATGAACATCCCCCCCATAACATCCCCTGT
>NW_015150466.1:2714113-2716337 GCF_000732505.1 Cyprinodon variegatus
TTTAAAACCATGTTTCTTTCCCTCCAGTTGTTTCCCAGGTGAAAATCCGAGTTTTTTACAAAGCTGCTCAGTTCAGCCCATTAATGTTTAATACTAAGCATGGGATTTTGACTGAGGCAATGTTTGTTTTTATCGGGATGTATTAATTTGATATGAATCTTTGTTCTCTTATAAAGCTTTTATTGTGTTGCTGTAATAGTGCTTTGTTCTGTGGGGGAAAATAAAGATGAGGAAACTTTTTCAACCTGAATGTCTTGCAGAAACTACTTAAAATCTGATATTTTTGAAATTCAAAAACTCTTGTATTGACTTAATTTCCTCCTTCCTGCCGTCCATTTTTCATCATCTCTGCAAAAACGTTTGTCTCCACTCTATGTGGCAAATGTGTTTGTGCACGAGTAAGTGTGTAACGCTGTTCATCTGCCCATTTCACATCTCAAGAGGCAGTCTGCGTTACTGAGGCTCGCATTCATTAAGAGATGAGAAGAGACAGAAAGGTGCCAAAACAGAATGATGAGACACACATGAAACGGGTTTCACCGAGGGAGGAAAAGGGAAAACATAAAAAAAAAGTCTAAGAAGTGATCCAGAAAAAGGAAAACACAGGAAACAAAGGTGTTCTCCCACCAATTAGCCTATTTTCTTTATTTCGCTCCATTTTTGGTTTTTCTATCCCCCTCACTGATTCTGACATTGTTTACATCAAATCACTCTCACTCATGTTGTGGCTTTCCAACTGTGCTCCATATAAGGTCCTTTTTAAGAAATCTCTAATCAAACTCTGGACATTGGATTCCAGTTAATATCGGTCCCCTCTTTGCTCTATCAAAGCAAAATTAAATATCTTTGGATTCAAAGTTTGTGTAAAAGTAATAGAATAGAATACAATAGAAAATCCCTTTATTGTCTCACAATGGAGGAATGGTATCATGGATCTGAAACAACAACAAACAGACAAAGAAATTAAATGTTATTCCACCAGTACGTCCTTCTAAGATTCAATTTAAAGGAAAATGATGCATAAAACATTCAGCCTCTTCTAAAACTGCTCAAAGAAAGAGGTTCAAAGTTTTATGAGTTCATGCTGGTAAATGTAAAAACAAGTGTTTCAAAGGATCTGCCACTACTTGATCATGTTGGCCTAAAAATGGTGCCATTTTCCTGCAGACTTTGACAGCAGAAATTGCTGTTTATGATATAAAAAAAATTCAGAATTATCATAAAAAACATAATCAAACGCAGAGACATATCAGAGTGGTTGTATCATTATGTACATATATATTATTCAGTGTTTTTGATCTATAGAAAAAAACATAATTATAATGTGATTCACAAAAGACAGTTAAGTTATTATTTAGTATTTTTATTAAATGTATATTCATTTTTTATAATGTTTTTTGTCATTTTCAAGACATTTTTTGTCAAATCGTAGCGAACAGTAAATGTATGCTGGGCCTATAAAAGGGGCGTTCGGACCAGCTGTCTCTCTGTGGTGTGGGGGCTGCAGCTTCTCAGACTGGAGGAACATGAGAGCAGCAGAGACGATCATCGGGGCTCCTCTTCCCTCCATAAAAGACATTTAATCCCAGCACTGCGTGCCCTGAGCCCGTAACATCATCAGTCACCCCTCACACCCCCAACATGGACTGTTCTCCCTGCTGCCTTCCAGGAAGACGCTTTGAAGCAACCGATGCAGGACCAGCAGGTTCTGTAACAGCTTTTTCCCCATCGTCATCAGTCAGCTGAACTGTTGAAAAAAAACTTCTAAATTAAGTCACATATTGAGAATCTTAGGTAACGTCATTACTAATAAAAGTCAACTCAAATGTTTTCTACTGCATTTTTCCACCATATATATTTATTTGTTTTTGCACTGCTCTTAACTTCCACATCAAGGCCTTTTGCACCATGTTTTTCAACCCACACTGTTTACATTTGATCACTGCTGCACTTTATGAATGGAAATGTTCCTTTCCACTGCTAAGCTGCTGCTCATTCACTGCTCCACACTGCTGTGCTGAAACCAGGAGAGCCTTTAGCCTGATGCTCTGTTAGGCTGTGTCTGTATGTCTGTCATGCAAAGGACTGTGGGAAATCGTGTAACTTATATTGGAAACCAGTGTTGTGCCGATGCCTTTTTTAGGCCCTAATACTGATACCTGGCTGTGCCGTAGGGCTGGGTGATAATTCAGTAACGATATATATCGATCGATAGACGTGTGGC
>NW_015150467.1:0-114334 GCF_000732505.1 Cyprinodon variegatus
CAGATAAATGGAGGCAGAAGATGTCTTTCAGTCATCAATGCACACATTCAGCGACACACAGGAACTCCTTCAAGCTGGGAACCGTTCACAACACCTGTCCCATCACCAAGGAATCAGAATCAGAAATACTTTAATAATCCCAGGGAGAAATTACTTTTGTTACATTACTCCATATGTAAAAGAGTGACTATAGGACCAGTTTGATATAACACAATTTTATACAGTATATATAATAAGGAGGTCCATCTTGCCTTCAGTTTGGGGGTCCTTGGCCTGGAAAACATTGAAGACCTCTGATCTAATGATTGGAACAAAGCTCCCCTTTTCAAGTTACCATAAACTGGGTTAGAGTTCACTCACTTGTAAACAGCAAATGCCAGTCTTACAGCAGCTTTTCTGCATTTACTTTAGGTTTGGAAAATCATTTCCTCACCATGATGTTGCCACCACCATGATTACCAGGAGGATAATGTGTTCAAAGTGTAAAGCATTTAGCTTTTCTCCACACAGCTATCTGCATGCATACTTTGTTAATGGAATATGTTATACATTTCTCCCTAAATTTAGAAAAAAAACTCCTGCCCATTCATATTAATGAAGTATTTTTTTTTGTATAAAAATCTGGTAAAACACTATTACTTAACATACATTCAACACTATTACTTAACATACTTAAATGAGGCAAGGTTTGAAGGCAATATATGACGAATGCTCCAGATGAGGCAATGCTGCTGTATATGTCAGCATAGATTAGCACATATCTTCTTAATTTTGCTGTACAGTTTAATTAATCTGCAGTTTTTAGTTCTTGGATAACTTAAGTGATAAAAAAGAGTAATGTTAATACTTAAAGTGTTGACTTCACTGACTTGAGGAAGCTGTAATCCTCAGTGTTGTTAGCGAGAATTAGGGGGTGAAGTGCTGTCAGGCTCATTTACGTATATTTTAGTTCTGTGAATTTAACCAGAGCTGCATAGGACTCATACATATTCCCTTCGATTCCTTCCACGTTTTAACAGCAAACCCGCTTTCATCATCTGAGTAATGATCACAGCGCGTGGGGTGTAAAATAATGTTTGAAGAAGCATTTAGAAAGTCGACCACGCAAGCATAACCACTACAGGATAAAAATGCAGATCTTTTTAAGTGGCTGTAGCCAAGGCAGAATATAATGATTTCTCTGTGTTTCCCCCACAGGGTAAAAAAAAATAAAAAAATCTCTGGTCGGTCATGCTCTGTCGTTGCGGGTTCTCTGCGTGCATTTTTGCTCTTCAGGAACATCTGTAGGCATGTTTGTGTAGATATTTAGTTGTTTAAGTAAACTCCATCTCTCGAACGGCTTCATTAATATACAAAAAAATCTAGCTATGAGCTAAACTCTTTGAGGTTCAGCAGCAGGATTGGTCTGAACTCGCTTTTTACAATATTAAAGCTGGCGCAGTGTTTAAAACATCTAACAGGGGTGTTAAGTGCTTGTAGTCCTCTGAATGGGAGTCTTTGAAGGAAGCAGGTGGCGTCTTCGCCCGGGCCCAAAACATTAAAGGACACTCATTTCCTTTGGCTGTTGCTATTTGCATGAATTCCTCCTTTGGGTTCCTGTTTGTGGGCCCCGACTTCCTGCCAAGCGGACAGGGACCCCATGCCCGCTCAGTGGCAGGTGTCAGATGGCAAGGCCTTGTGCCCGAAAAAGAAACTGAGGCCAGTCTCTCTCTATCTCTGTCCTCCGGCCTTCTTCCTCTCATTTCTCATTTCCCTCATCCACCGTGTCTTCCTTCCTCTGGCCACTCCTGAAGCACCAGACATGTTTTTACAACATTAAATATTAAGAATCTGTTATTCATCCAAAACATCTTTAATTAAATCTTGTGCCATTTAGTGAGTAATAATCTGGCATTTGGATCTCTGATTCAACCTTATGTTTATCTGGCCTTTTGTCTCTTTTTCTTCTAATTACTTATTAATTAAAAGGGGGTTCCGTTTTCGTATGCATGGTTTAAATTGAGAAATGTCCTGTAGAATAAGCAAACTACTGTCAGAGGCATAAATGTCTTTTAAATTTGGGATATATCACTTTGTTTGAACTCAACATGTTGTAGGCTGGAATTATTCTACAGCCTACAGCTTTAATGAAACTGAAAAATTAAAATTTAAGAGCACAAGTGTGAATGTGTTTTGTGCTTTCACAGGTTCATAGTGTATCAAATTTAAACAATGAGGCCCAAGGATGTGCATCCTGACTCATTCCCTTTCATCTGAGTCGAGCTGGGGTCATATGGGATGAATCTTGGTGTTCTGCAGGACAATCATCCCAAAAATTCATCAAGACTCATTTTAGAAGGCTTACATTAAGCTTCCAGAATGGCCTCTCCAAAGCTCTGACCTCAGAACACTTGGAAAAGTATGGATTATGCCTAAAAATGGGGACTGTACCAAGAAAATAACAGATTTAAATAAGCAATATGATCTTTAGAAAATATGATGACCAGGCTTCTAATTTTGGTCATATGTCAGCCTGAATCATGCCAGAAGCTTGTTGATGGCAAGAAAAAGTGTGCAGTTGGATTTAACTTAAGTTCAAATATCCCTGTTTATAGGATGGTTGAAATGCATCATGCATTAAAGCTTTAATTTAAATCAGGATCATTACTGTATGTGAACCTCTAACTGGAACTTTACAGAGGGTGATTTGTCGAAGCACTGGCATTTGCAATGTAACCTTTTCATTACTATTTTTATAATTGTTATCTTTTTTAATACTTTTACTGTGGACATTTTTGTTCATAATAAAATTGAAATAATAAACAAAATAAAACAAAATAAAGATGTTTTAGGAAAAACCCTAAAAGAAAGGTTTTTATGTTGTGCAGTTTCTGACATCATATCTCTTATCCACTGAATCTCACATGATTTAGGTACCTGTTTTTTTTTTTTTTCTTTTTTCTGGATTCTTAAATAATTTTGGGGTAATTTGTGTATTCACTCTTTCAACTGCTCTATAAGGCTGCAGATAATTACATTCCTGTTTAACTCAACCTAATGACACATGGAAAAGTTGAACAGATATCTGCAATACACCTCCAGTCCTGATGTTGGCGATAATAAGAAACCGAAAACCAGACAGACAGATTTGGAATGTTTTACAGTATCTGCAGACTGTCCAAGAACCAAGATGGAAAACACTAAACTGGCATATATGTTCCTTTTCCTTTTGACCCTTTTTTTCTTAAATACTAATCCCATGTAGAGTAAAAAAGAAAAACACCAACAACAAAAATATTCACATTTGAACCTGTTTGTATATTAAAAATCCACCATCAGAAAAACCTCTGTGCCCTTTCCTGTTAGATGGAAGATTGCAATTCCTGACTAAAAGCCTGATTTAAATAATGTTCATGTTAATTACCTCTAATTACCTCCATATTATACAGGCAAGAATGCCTGTATATTATTTGATTTGCTATGTAAACTATTTATTACTATACTAACAATTAGTTATAATTTTTTTATACTTCTACGTGGACATTTGTGTTTATAATACAACTGAAATAATAGATAAATAAAACTAAAGCAAGATGTTTTAGGAAAAACCCTAAACAAAATATTTCTTATCTCACTTTCTGACATAATTATTTTGAAGTTGACTTCAACTAGTTTTTCTAAAACAGAAAAAAAACAGCAGTTTGGAAAGAAATTAGACCAATCACAGGTTTTCTCTGATTGACTTCAATCTCACACTTTTTAAATTATTATTATTATTTTTTTTTAAGACAAGAGCCCAATTTAGCTAAGTTTGTAATTAGATTTCTACATTCGGTTCCTGCATTTGCCTCTTATAGCGTATTGTGAAGTTTATGCTAAAATAAAAGGAGCATTTGGGGGAAAAAATGTGAGAGCCAAGCTTAAACAATCCCTTTGCAGTCAATACAGATTTAAGTATCTGAAATTCATAGAAATAGTACAAAATTGGTATCTTTGTTTCAAACTGTTGGGAATCAGATGTCTCAAAAATCTCATTATCAAATCTAGAAAGGGGTCATTTGCTAAGTTGTTAGGTTAAAGACTAACCCTTGAATTTAGGATAGTACTCATCTGTAAATCATGACGTAAAAATACATGTCTTAGTAAAGGTTGGAAAAAAAAATGGTTCTGAAATGCCACAAAAAAATTGGTCAGTCATTTCAAATGTCAACATATTTTTTGGGGGGCTTTGAGAGCAAGAAATAAATAAATATATGGAACTTTCTTACTTCCTACAATGCAATGACTCTATTAAAGAGAGGCAAAACAAATCTACAACAGATTAAACATGAAATCATTCACTACCCCTGGTAGATTTCGCTTTAGCTGAGATTTTAAATTTAACAGCATGTTTTTCCTGACTTCTTTTGTAAGGTCACAAATGTTGAATACCCACCTCAAATACTTAAAGAGGAACTTTTTTGGAACTTGAATGAGAGGTTGTGACAGGAACTGTCTAACATTTTTTTATTGAACTGAAAAACTAACAATAAACCATCATTTTTCCTGACACCTAAAGTTGAACAAACACTAGTATACATGTGATCATACACTCCTAAAGCGGCCAACATTAACTGTAGGCCAACATTTTTGCTGCAGGTTATATGATGCAATGTCTGCAACCTGCAACCTTGCACATCACTACATGAGGAGGCACCCACGTTGGGCCATCATCTAACGTTTAGGGGACTTTGAGCAAGCATCAATGTAATGGCGTAACAACACAACAAGCAACATTATCTGGGTGGGCCCCATATGAAATACAACACCCCATCCCCTTCATTCCTCCAGCAGCTCCTCTTTGCTTTTTCTTTTCTGGAAACCGCTTAAGTACCTCTTTTAGGTATCCATCGTCGCTAACACATTGTACGTAACGGTTATGGTTTTAATCTACGCTCTGGATTACCTATAATTCCAAGTCGTATTGTAAAAATAAAATACTCAAATACATCGTTCTTTTAAGATCTTTATTGCGGTTTGAAACATATTAGATTAGTGTATTTTTTACCAACCATCTAATGAACTATACACAGTGATTAACATAGTAATTAAAAGTACCACTGTCTGCTTTGCTATTGGTGTCATGTTTAAACGGCTCACCATCATGTTGAAATCGGCCAAGTGTTGGGGTATAAATAAGGTTCGGTCAGTCAATCTAGTATCAGGTGGGTTTAAGAGGAATTTTTTGCACCATTACATCTGCAAAGAGACATCCTAGTCCACAATTGCGTAGGGGACCCACCAGGTGTCAGTGACGGGGCCCCTAAGGGGTCGGGGGCCCCTAAGCAACTACAGTCTCTGCTTGCCAATAGTTACGCCTTTGCATCAATGTTTGGCAGTAGAATGTGTTAAGAGAGTCAACTAGCTAGGAAATAAATAAACTTTCAGAGGTGCATATGTGCAAAAAAATGCTTTATTGTTCTTTCTTGCTATCTTAAGATAAAGAGTTCTTTCAGTTATAATTTAATGTAAGTAGGCTACATATTGGGTCCACTATGTCAAAAGTTGAATTTGTAAAATCTTTTTAGTCAAATAACACTAAACTAATATGAACACTATTCTGTATAGTGTAGCAATTCTAGTTAAGAAAGAGATTTGTCCTTGAGTATTAATTGACTTCTTTCTGAATGTTTAAAGTACAAGTTTTGAACCTTCTGTTGTTAAACCATTGAGAAATGTGTTCTTTCTGTAGCTTTGTTCTCTACAGAGGAAAAGGAAGTAAAAAAAAGAGCATACTTGGGAATTTAAGAGATGTGAAACCACTTTAAAGTTAGTGAGAAAATAATGTGCATCATGTGGGCTAGAGAGACAAACAGAAGGAACATAAATTCTTCAAGCACTTTTTTCATGTAGATAATTGATGCAGAGCTGCTGTAAGTAGGACAGGAGTTTATTGCGCAGCATGCTTTCTTCTGTAATTCCCATGTTTCCCTCATCTGTGGTGACGCTCCCTGTTTGAGGTGCTGCAGCTGACGATGTGAAACAAATCCCAGGTGGGCTGATGTACCTGCTGCTGTCACAGCAATGCAGCGTTTGACACCCACTTCCTGTCAGCTGATTCTTATTCCCTTAAGGAAGGTATGAATTCAGCTAAATATGGCACATTATATGTAGAGGGGTGATTCAACTGTCTCTTTTATCAAGATGTAAAAACGTGAAAAACTAAACATTTGAAAAGAAATTTACAGAATAGAGTCACAGTGACAGTTATTTATGTTTAACTTGAATTAGACACATAAAGCTATTTTGAAATTACTGTTAAGGTTTCTTTGAAAGACTGAAATTTATTTTAACTGGCCAATCATTGTCAAAAAGCAAGGGACACATGAATTATCAGAAAGCTTTACTAGGATCCCCATTAATCAACCCTATCATGTAATGTAATGGGTCTTAGAGAGCGAGAGGACAGTATGGACAGACAGATGTCTAAAGTGCTAATTGGGCAATTTGTTTATTCCATGCCAGGTGCTTGGGTGGAGGCTGAAGCATGGCAGCACTCCCAGCGGCAAGCAGTGACCCATTTTTCACCAAAGCAGTCTTATTTTTTTATTTAACTAAACTCAGTATGACTATTTATATTCACATTGTTAAGTAGAGAGGAAGCTGTAGCCTAGTGGCTTTGAGGAAATGATTAGCAGCACAACAGAGGCTGTTCTAGGATCTTAGAAACATCAGGTGGAAGTACAGAGATATAGCTCAAAGTGTCTTTGCTAAATGGTTTGTGTGTGAGGGGGGTCCTTATCATCACAGATCCATGTCCACTGTGCAGCTGGTGGCTGTCACGTCACTGAGCATGTGATCAGCAACGATAGGATCCAGTAGCAAAGATAACCTGATTAAGTACCCATGAAAACTCCATTAATTTAGAAAAGAATTTCTCTATATTAACCCCAACCAACTTGAAAACGTAACTGCCTGCTAAACCTAACAGAGGTCATAAAGGTGATTTTGGGAACAGTAAGACAATCCTTTATATCCTTTTTGTGTTATAGAGATTTTAACTGAGACGCTTCCCTCTTCCACAAAGGTGCATGCTGTATGTGAAAGAGGGAATTGTTTTCAGGAAGGTTCCTTGTCATGTTTTTTTTAATTATTATTATTATTTGGATTCTGGTAAAACAAATCAGGGGTAATTTGTAATTTCCAATGAAAAATTACATTTCTGTTGAAATCAACCTAATGGCACATGGTTTGTAAAGATATCTGCAATACACCTCCAGTCCTGCTGGTGGCAGTAATAAAGGTGCCAGAAAGACAGATTGGGAATATTTAATCTGCAATTCGTTCAAGAAACAAGATGGAAAACTCTAAACCGGCATATATGCTCCTTTTTCTTTGGACCGTTCTTAATCACAAACAATCAAGTTAAATATTAATCATTAAATATTAAGCCCTGGAAATCTAAATACTACAAGTAACGGTCCACCATCATCATTACTCAGCATATAATCTCACTTCTAACCAATCTTGGGGTATTCTTAAAGTCCCATTCCCAGACTGTGAACTGTTCTCCAGGAAAATATGAGCCCAGTAAAATTACTAGCATAAAATTGTCTCTAAATGTTTTGAAAAATCAGGGGAAACTGCTGAAAGTCTCTGCAATGGAAGAGAGGCTATTGAATTATGATGCAAGTAAGATCTTCACTGCTTTAGAGACTGTTCCCTTCAATGTGCCTAATTCATTATGTTAGTCAGATGATTAGATCATTTGATCACTGGTGCATTTATGGAATGCAAATTTTTATTTACTGTCTGAAAGCTGTACTAAACGAAATGTCTTTTTGTACACTTCTGTGTACACTCTGTGTATACAGAATGAGAATGAAAGTTGTCCAAGTCTACGATTAAGTGATTTCTTGATCGGCTGGTCTGGTAGTCATTAGGACTGTTTATGGATACTTTTAAAATGTAATTTTGCCTCTGTCTATTCCGGAAAAACATTGATGAATTTTAGGGCGAATAAAACATACGGCAATAAAAAAAAGAATAGAAAAATTTACCACAAGTTCATCACATTTAGCATGTTGTTAGGTATCAGATTAAACAACACGCAGTCAGATATTTCCTGAAAATTTCTTTAATCTTTAAAGACACCATGTATTTTACCTAAAAAAATAATTTTGCAAACACTTCAAGACAGTAAGTTGGGCATTTTTAAACAGCCTTTTTCAAAGGTTTCTTTAGCCTTTTACTATAGCCAGTAAAACAACATCCTGTTACTCAAGACTGTATCAACATAATTTTTTCTGATCAAAGTAGGTCTAGAGAGATGAGCACAGATGGCTCAAAATAGCTTTGTAGATTAAAATATACCAGTGCCTCAGTCTGCGAGAAAACAAGTCAGACCAACCAACATAAAAATATAGCAGACAAAGGTGTGTGAGTCTTTTCAAATCTGTAATAATTATTAGCAATCAGAATATAAAGGCTTGGAGAGGGACTATAGATATTAATCAAGTCACAATAATCCAGAGCAGATCTAAATATACAGTAGTAGCCTTAGGTTGCTTCTTAGATTTAAATCAACAACTTGACTTCATAAAAATGTCAAAAAAAGACCTGCTTTAAATTCTTTCTTTCTTATTAATTCAATTCAGTTTATTTATATAGCGCCAATTCACCACACATGTAATCTCAAGGCACTTTACAGTTCACCAGATCATACAGTCAAATTTATTCAAAGTTTTCTATCTAAGGAAAACCAGTTGATTGCATCGACTCATTGACTCGAATGCAATCCCTCACACTACGGTAAGCATGTTAGTAGCTACAGTGAAGAGGAAAAACTCCCTTTTAACAGGAAGAAACCTCCAGCAGAACCAGGCTCAGAGTGAGCGGCCATCTTATTAGCACCTAAATGTGAGGTGTAAGCACAGAGAATCCTAACAAGAGGCATACAGCTTGTCAGCTTTACAATTACAGGACAGTCAACTTATATTAGAGTTTAAAGACTGTTGTCCCTTGTCAGTAGAAGCATTGTCTCCACTTTGTAACCTCAACTATAGAGAAAGAGGTGAAGGCAAACAGTAGCCTTGATAGTAGGCTCCACAGGGGCTCTCAGGATGTTCCATCAAGCTTCTTCTTCGCTTCACAATTCTTTCAGTCCTGCATCCTGGTCCAAACCATGTTCAATATCCATCCATGTTCATATTTATCTTAAGGCCTTGTGGTACAACAGTAGTGTGCAGCACTTATGATAACATTTTTGCCAATCAAGAGGAAATATTTGGATGAAATAGTAGCAACGTAAAAGCAGAATAAAAGCAAGTAGAGATAAAAACATGGTAAAAGATAAAACAATTGGACCACAAACGTTAAATAAAAGCTTTATTTTTATCTGTTTTTTTTAATTGAACAAAAAATGTCCTGGTAGTTTGGAAGGAATATAAAATACATATCGCAGCTGTGATTTGACCTCAGAGAGCAACTGAGGACTTAAACTGTCTTTGGATCATTGAATAGCTTCAGCTTTACTGTAAAACCATCATACAGACTTTTAGTAAATGCTCTTTTTTCCTCTCTCTACAGCCCCACCTTCCTTCACAGCGACACCACCGCAGTATGTGGAAGCAAAGGAAGGGGGAAGCACTCTGCTCGGCTGCTCTGCCCAGGGAAATCCAAAACCAATGATCAGTTGGCTTAGAGAAGGGGAGGAGCTTGCATCCAACTCAAAGTACTCGGTGAGAAAATATAAAAGCAGCAAAATTATTCACGATTTACAAAGATACAGAAAGGCTTTGTTTGCAGATAGTCGTCCTTCAAGCCTACTTGTACTTTTTCGTCAATGTCTTTAAATGTATTGATTGGAATTTCTTTGGAATCAATAAGCTATTTGAACATTTTCCATGTTGCATCAAGCTATCCGCAGACTATTTTCATTAGCGTCTGCAGCATAATACTTCGCTGATATCAAGAGGAAAGAAAAATCACTCAAATATATGTTGTCTGGGGGGGGATGCTGCTGCCTCCTTGTGATGCATTTAGAAAAAATGACAACACATGCTAAATCAATTTTATTGTATTATAAGCAGCTACTGGCCTCATATTTCAACCCTCTTTGTTATCTGGTGATGGTGGATTTTTATTTCACTACAAAAAAACCTCTCTAATGTCTAATGCCTGACAGGATATTTCTGGCACAGCCTCACTTTGGTGTGATATGCAAAAAAAAGCCTTTCAGTGACACATCGCTAAATCTATAAACATCAGCTCCTTGGTGCTGCTGTTAGAGAATCAAAGGTGTTTAACATTCAGATGACTCAGAAAAGTGTGATGATGCATTATGGTTACATAGTGTTGACTTGCACTTGCATTCAAAAGCAGTTGTCTTGATCAATATTTTCATATATTTAAAATCTTTGATATAATTTTCATAGTACATGTCTGATACATTTAGGGGGGAAATAAAAAAAAGGGTCAGGATTGAGTTTATGATATTGATATATATATTTTTAAGTCCGAAATAGATAAAAATAGGCAAACAAAGAAACCAAATGTATGACTTTGTTACACGTCAAACATCTTATGCATTGCAAATAGGACACTTAAAAACAATATAGGCAACTTACAGGCTTTAACTTGTAGAATAGAACAGAATAGAAAATCCTTTTATTGTCCAACAAAATTCTGGTTTTTACAGCAGCAAAGATTATAGAAAAAATGGTCACAGAAATGCAGACCTTTATCTTTATCTCGTCACCTTTATCTTTTATAAGAATAACATAGTAGTGAAGAGTTAATAAAATACTGTAACGTAAAGTGTTTTAACAATATAATACTGTGCACCTGGATAATAAATAACCAATATACATGACATTTTGACAGTAATGAATATTTGAAAATAGCAGCAACATCAGACATGTGCAAAATGAGAGCAGCATGTTATGTAACTGACTAAGATAGAAAAAGTGCAAAATCAGCATGAATGTAAAAACTTATTGAGGTTGTTTGGAACAGTGATGCTTATATAGTGTTACAGCTGCTGGGAGGAAGGATCTGTGATAACTCTTCCTGGAGCATTTAGGGTGCAGCAGTCTGTCACTGAAGGAGCTCTCCAGTTCTGCAACAGCTTCATGCATGGCGTGGGAAACATTATCCAACAGAGATGTTAATTTACTAAAGATCCTTTTGTTTCCCAACTCCTGCACTGAGTCCAGAGGGCATAAGCCACTGCTTTAATAGATATTTCTTACTTATTTGGAGATTTGTTAAGGAGGACCAATGCATAAAAAACATGTTGATCAGCAAAATACCAAGGCATCAAAAATTACTTGCCTTTGGCCCCTGACTGTTCATATTTAGTCATCTCTCTCTTTAACTCTTTGTATAATTCCTCAACATTTCTTTGACATATAATTAGCCTAAAAACCAAGTTCAATGTAATGTCGGAAGTTGTGAAAGTTGTGGAAGTGTCCTGATACACTGTGAAGTTATTTTTGTGTTTTTATCAAATTCAAAAGAAAAATAACGTGTTATTATACATTTCAAAGTATAATAACAAAGCGATCATTATTTTTTTTCTCATAATGAAAAAGGTGTCATGGGCGAGCCTTTGGTCAGTCTTAACAGCTGAGGCGATGTTAGGTGTATTGGAATTGAAGAGTGCCCCACTTGTTGTTAATTCTGTTAATTCTGTTGAGACTGGCCTATAGGAACAACCCCCCCGCCATGACACAATTTTCATACCGAGAGAAAAAAAAAGACTTTGATTTTGAGAGAGAAAAAAAAAATTTTTGAGAAAGAAATTCTTTTTGAGAGGAAATGTTTTTACTCTGATAAAAAAAAAAAAGAATATCTGAGAGTTAAAATATATTCTGGAAATCATTTTCTAAATGTTGATTTATCTTTTATTTATTCCATGACAAAAGATTTACTTTCTTCAGTCTCAAATAACATCACTTCTTCCTATCAGTGTGAATATTTGTCCTTTCCAATATATTTATTTTACGTTAAAAGTTATTTTCCCCATTAGGTTTGCTTTTGTGCTTGAATTACATAAAAAAGACAAAAATAACTCCATACTACACAAGATGTCTTTCATTTAGCACAGACTATAAGGAAACACAAATTGCCTCTGATGCCCATAGTTATATAGGTTAACTTATTGATTAAATGAGATGCTACAGTTGACAATAGCAAAGTCAAATTTACAGTAAAGCATTGAGTTTCCATTTCATTTAATGCTTTTCAACAACCTTAAAAAATAGACTGCTGTTTCTACTAAATCTCTAAATGGTTTAGATTTATTTAGTCCACAAGGATGAGACTATTTATTTGGGAGAAAAAGAAACCAAAACTCAGTTTCTTTCATTGTAGGTTTTACTGTATGGTTTTTGTGTGTGTGTTTTTTTTTTTTTTTTTGTATTATCACTCAGGAGACAGTTGTTGAGGCAGGAATGTGATAATAAGTGAAGAACTGCCGAAATAAAAATACATGTTTTACCTGTGTTTTTACTGCTTGAACAAAACAGATTGGGACTATTTTCTAATTTTTCAAGTAGTTTTTGCCTCTCGTATTTGTGTGTCTTTACATTATTTCATCATGTCACTGATATTACAGTCTGGTACAGGCATCATCTGGTCCTCGTCTCCACATTTATAATATGCATCAATGGACAGCATCATATAGAGCCTACTAAAGACCTTATTCCCTTTCTCTTTTATTTTGCTTCTCTGCTCCCTCCACTCGCCTCTTCTAACAGAATTTGTCCGCTAAATGATTAGATAATGTTCTAATGCATAATTAATCTCTCCCTTCTGTATCAATATTACATTAGACAAAAAAAAGAAAAATATATGTACTAAAAGGAGAAAATCTCCCACTAGCTTCTCTGCTTTTACCAAATCTTCTTCTCACTTGTGTTTCTCTCTTAAAACAGGTAAAAGGTCTTATTTGTGGTAAAATAAGAAAATGTGAGAGTGAGCATGAGCATGAGGGTATATTTGCTCACTGTACTGGCTTCAAATCCAAGGAGACGTCATGGAGAAAGAAAGGAATGTGACAGCCTAGGTTAGGGTCCCTCCTCATCTTCGTTTCTTTATGGGCACAGACAAAAAGAGGACACTGAAAGTTGGAACAGACACCATGATGGGACTAGAAGGACATCTTTAAAGTGGAACAAAGAGAAAAACACTTGCTTCCCAGTGTCTCAAAGCCATGTGTTTTGTCTGCAACATAAATATGAAAAAAGTTTCACATTTCTGTCTTAAAAAAAAAAAAAAAAAATAATAACAATAATCACAGATAATACTATTTGCTGAATTTTGGAATAATTGTCTTTATGTTGCTTAATATTGACCAAAACACTTACAACTAGAAATCTTTTAATCTCATAAAAATTTTTAAAGTTTATGTTTTTCTTCTAATGAGGCCAACGTGAAAGGCTCCAAAATCCTTGGCTTTGTCTTTGCAATTATTCACAGATTGCTTTTTACAAATATAAGATTTTACAATTTTATTTGAAATGCAGCCAAACTAAAATTTTTAAATCAATAAAAAAAAAAAAAAACTAATAAAGTTTGTTAATACTTTATTACATTCAAATGCAGGTAAAAAAAAAAAAAACATTCAAAAAGGTTCCGCTTTTCCACAGGTTTTGTTTCTGCTTATGGATCAGACAATATTTACATTTTTGGAAGTAAAACAAAATTAACTACATTTTAGTTTTATGCTATTTTAGTAAGGGCATAAAAGGAGCATTATACCTAGAGTAAAAAATAAGAAAAGTTCTGTCCAATGCATTGTTTCATTTCATTTCAGTCATCCATAGCGTCTTGTCATCATAAATAAGCAACAGGTGTCCCTAAAAGACACCATTAAAACAATAATATAATAGGACAGGGGTCACCAATTAAAAAATCAGCAGGGTCAGAATAAAGAAAGTCATCAACCAGTAAAGGTCCGGAGACATTTTAATTATAATCCGTTACTTTAAACAAAATTTAACTCTAAAATAAAATGAGATGTTTATGCATCCATTTTCTACATTCACTTTTTAAATAAAATAAAATATTTTAAAAAACTTTTTTTAGAGAATTTTTTTTTATTTTTTTTATCTAAAGTGTTTTTTGAAGTAGAGAAAAACAATCATTCAGTTTGGTATACAGACAATTTTCCTGATTCCTGATTCATATATTTCATAAAACACCTGAACACTTTGTTTTTGTTCTCTTTTTAATGCCTTAATGAGAGAAGTGGGCTTTACACTGCATGGGCTTTATCATATTAACAAGAGAAGCAGCGCAAGTGAAGTTACAGTAGACACTGTTGTCAGACAACAAGCCATAATTTATAAATGTTTTAAATCAGGTTGAGTCCGGATTAGTCAGCAGGTGGGTCCGGATCCAGACCGCAGTCTGTTAATCTGTGACCTCTGTAATAGTAGAACGGTGAAAATGGCATCGCTCTGTCACACTATGCATTTTAAATTAGAACATAAAGGAAAATGTTATCCTAAAGAACTAGATTGTTGAAATGTAGTAAACATATAATTATCATCTAGAAGACAAACGTTTGAGTACTACTTCTGAGGACATAGAAACAAAGATTAGTTATACTTTCTGCTCCTTATCAATTTAAACACCAACTTTAGTCATTTTGGTCACCTCACCTACAAAATATATGACCCTTTGTTTGCAGGCATGTTTTGCCTCCTTGATCTAATTTATATGATACAACAAAAAATCAACTTTGCCCCGCTCAGCCATCATATCAGCCATAAATAAGTTTGAACAAGAAAAAAAAAGCCCTTGACATCCGTCAGAGAGTCCATTTTGTTTTATTAGAACTAATGCAAGTTTAAATCTCCTAACTACTTTAATCCCTGCACATGCCTTTGGAAACCTCACAATCCTACTTCACAACAAACCAGTGATTAGTTAACACTTCCAGCACTCAGCATGACGTGTGTGTTGCTTGTTTACAGCAGCTCTGCACAAAGTGTTACCTTGTGAAAGATAGATGATGATCCAGTTTGCCAACAGACTTTGAGAAGTTAAAAGCTGCTTTGGTTTATCTAACAGCAGCTTAGTAAGCATTTGAGAGAAGGATGAATAGGAATTATGCTGTAGGCGTCTCAGATTCCCCTCTCAGACATATGAATGGACAGACTACAGCTGTGAGTGACTTGAATGGACAGAGCCTCTTGCAACTTGTTGCATAATTTATGAGGGTATTCCTTTTTTTTTCCCTCACTGGTTTGTTTTAATGTGTTCCTTCCTTGTAGAGATGCTCAGTAATAGATCGGGATGTTTTCAGGTTTACAAAAGGCTGGAATCAAATTTTGGGGTAAATATTTTAAGAAAGGCAAATTATAGATTTTTTGGATTAATTATTTTGTTCTCCACCATAAGTAGGCACCCTATTGGAGGGGAAGGGTGCTGCCATTTTACAGTACAGTACAAACCACAAGTGCACACTGGAAGGTGGTTAATACGGCAGAATTTTTAAATATTTTTCCATTTGATTTGTTTTATTTCAGAATTTATTGCAATTCAAATTTTTTATTTATTCTCTACTTTAAAGCTTTATTTACTTAAATGACCCCGAACTTCTGTTTGGAGAGATTTTTGAACACTAGATCATCTATATATTTGCCAAGAACAAACAATAACACACACATACAAAGTTTACACTGTAAGTTTTCACAGAAACCTAAACCTAAGCTCCAGAGACTTGATCCTAAAGCTAATTTAGTCCCCTCTTCTGAAGACTAACCCTAATTCTAACAGTGCTGGATGAGAAAGCTAAACCTATGGAAAGTGGATTCCATATGACTTCATTAAATTTCCATTGGGACAACTTCTGATGTGTACTTTTGGCATTGATTATGAAAATTGGCGGCCCCCCCGCAGGACTGTATTCTTTAATAAAATAAAATAAAAATATGTGCAATCTGTGGTATATGAGGTGAAGAGCCATTTTCATCTGTGTTTAAAGAAGAATCATGGTCAAACAAGGCTTCTACTGTTTTAAAGTTATTTTTATACTGTGTTTCTAAAACAGCAGTTTTCATTCATATTAACTAATGTAGTTTGTGTGTTTCTGCAGTTGGAGCTTCACTTTTTAGTGGAATCCAGATGAGAACTTGTACACAGCAATGTGGATATTTCATTTTTAGGAAAATAGTTCCAAATTTAGAACTCTAATGACCTCTGCTCTTGAAATCATTGATATACCAGCTCTACTGAGCTTTAAATCTAGTTTGACATTATGGTAAACAACTAACATAAATAACAGTTACATCAGAGCATAACTGAGCTGAGACACAGAATGATCTGATTCTCTTTAACTTACGTTTGATGCATTTTTTTGGATGGCATTTTGTCTGAAGTTTGATGTAATCCCCTTTCTTTCTGAACTGAAGGTACATGATGGCAGTCTGACCATTCTTGGCATCACCCGGGACGACAGAGGGGCATACACCTGCAGAGCGTACAGTGACCAGGGAGAGGTACTTCATACCACCCGCCTCTTAGTTCAAGGTAATGTCGCCGTGCTGCTTCTTTACTGCAGCAAGACTCGTTGACAAATGCATTTTATTGGATCATCAGACTTCAAGGTGAAAATACCTGTTCGCTGTTCTCCGCTTGCAATCTTGGGTTAGCCGTGCATCAACCCAGCCGGCTTAGTTTCAGCATATAGTCATAAAGGCAGCTTCCTGGTGCACTCATGTGTTAAACATACCTCGTGGGGATGTATCAGGCAGACCAATACTTAAGTGTATAGACAGTCTGTATGAATGCGTACATTCACACAGACAGTCGGTCTACTAGAACGTCCCCGTATGTCTCTGGTCCATTAACCCGCTTCTCCGCTAGACACGGATCAGATAGATGGTTCGTGCTTCCCGCCTGCAGCTCCTCGCCGTCTCCTGATACAGCACCGCTTCAGGGAGTTAACAGTGTGTATTTAACAAGCAGTCGAGTGCCTCGCTTTCATGGCAGAGTGGGCATCAAGTCTATTTTAAAGCTTGACTTCTGTAGGTGCAAACAGGAGAGAAATTACACTTCTCTGTTCACAGTACAGTAAATGCAGTCATACAGCAAAAGCAAACATGCAGACGTCATTTTGTTTTGTAACAAAGAGAACAGTCATGTTACTGGATATACTTACATTGATGCAGTGCTGTGAGGAAGAATTTGCAAAAAAAATCTTCTGTTTTGCTGTTTTATCTTAATTGATCATCAAACTAAATAGATGCTAAGAGTTCATTTATTTGAAGTGATAAGACTAACCGCATTTACCCCCTTAACCAAACAACCAGTTCTGCCAGTAGTCGTTTGCGATCCCTGACAACAAGTCTTTTACATTGCTTTAAAGGGACTGAGGCTCATACATATATGCAGTAGATTGAATTGTTGTTTGAATTGAGCCGCATTGGAAGGTTATCCACCATTAACCAGCTGTCAGGTCATGTGACAGTATTCTACATCAGGTTTATATTCAGACTTTTCACCAAAAACCTCTAAAAGCCTAATTTTGTGAAGTTCGAGCTAGGGCTGCAAATAACGATCATTTTGCAAAACGAATAATCTGACAATTATTTTTTAGATTATTGAAGTATGTTTATTTATTTATTTTTTTTACTTAAATCCAAAAAACACTTTCAGAAAAGCAGAAACGTACAATTGAACATAAGCGATCCATAACAGTTTTCTTTCAGAAAAATAAACATAACACATAAAATAATAAGAACATTTTTTTTAAATTAAATTAAATAGAAAAAAAAAACAAAAACAAAAAACACAGGGGTTTAGCTAAAATATATTGCTATCAAGTCTGAAAACTTTAAGGCCTTATTGTTTTCCAGTAACTTAATCGAGGCATGAAAACTTTTAATATCGTTTTGGAATGCTTGAAAATTTGGAGAAACTTTAAAGAATCTGCACTTGTGGATAAAGAATTTTCCCATAATGAAAATAATATTACATAAAAATTCCACATTTTTATCATGAAAAGTAATGCCAAATTTAACTCCTTTATTTTCAAAATTAGGAATCACATTTTTCGTTGATAGCCAATCATAAATCTTGTCCCAAAAAGACTTAACAACACAACAATTGTAAAAAAAGATGTTCTTGTGTTTCTAGATCTTTCTGACAAAAGTTACATACATTAACATCAAATTTAAAGCTTAAACTTAATAACTCTGCACATGGATATGTATTATTTATAGATTATTGACATATTAAACAGATAGCCAAAGCTTCCTTTTTACAAAATTAAACCGAGTGAAAAACTAAAACTTTTCCACTTGAGGAGTTTCGCATAGAGCATTTCGACAGAAGAAAAATATTTTTTTTTAAATCTGAAATGCAAAATCTTTGTGTATATTTTTAAACATTTTCATATAATTACTGTCATTAAGTGGCTAAAAGCATGTTTTAGAGTCTCTATACTCCAGTTAATGATTAATCGATTTCTAATTTAGTTCACGATTATTTCAATAATCGAATAATCTTGATTTATCGAATTAATTGTTTCAGCCCTAGTGTGAGCCATTCAAATGTGGACTTGCTGCTGTGTTCTGGGTTGTTTTTCTTTAGCATAACCCAAACTGGATTAACATAAGCCCACAGCCATGCAATATTTTATTCAAATTTTTTTACCGGAGAGCAGAAGTCATGGTTCCTAAATCATTTTCTTTGGATTAGGGCATGATGCGTTCTTTTTATCGCTCACATTTTCTGGCAGTTTAATTATGCAATGATGCACATAACCCAGTCTATTTAATCCACCTCTTTATTAGGCATAGTTTTTTGTTATTTCTCTTTTTATGAGGCTTAATAAAATTTATAAGTAATTAAAAAGCACCAATTAAATGTATTAACCTGTTGGCTTTGTTACCTGGTGTGAACGAAGTAATTAAACTTATCTTTCGAACGTCGCATAGAAATGTTTTTTAAGAATGTCTCCTCTGAGGTTTCATGTTTTTAGCAGTGCGACCCCTGAAAAAAGACGTGTTAATGGTGTTAGCCTTTTTTTCCCCAGCCTCTGTCACCAACCAGGCGAGATGCTAATGTTTAATCTGAGGCTTTGTGACTGCCTGTTAACCTCTGTCATATTAATATCAGATTTATACCAACAGGAGCCATTGCTGCAGCACTGAGTGAACATTCAGCAATATTTCAATAGTAAAATACAGAATGTAGATGTTTTCTGTTTTAACCATTGTGACATGAAATGTGACTTTTTTTAATACTGTTGTAGAAATAACAGTCTGATCCCCGTGGTGATGTGTTTTAATCATTCTGTGAGTCAAAGCTTATGTATAAAGCTGCTGATGCTGAAAGAAAAGTAACCAGAAGGTTTGTTTCTGGGATCCATCATGAAAGACAGCTTACCTTTCATGGTTTCTGCTGTTTTATTAAGAGTTTTCAGCAAACCTTCAGCACCTCGGAGTCTGAAGGGGTAACAATGTGAAGCATGCAGGGGCTTTAACTCTGACTACTATTAAGGTCACAGTAGCTGGATCCTTTCTGTGTCTTCTGCCTGACTGTAGTGACAATATTGTAAATAATGTGTAGTGGGAGGTTTTACTCACACTGACTTGTTGCAAAGAGAAAAAAAGTTGACATTTCGTTAGAAAGGAGGCCTTAAAATTAGCTGCTTTTGTTTATGATCAAAAGATGCACAATAATACTTTATATTTTTTATTTATTTATTTTTTTTGTTTAGAACGAACAAAGGCCTCAAATACTCTTGGTTATTGACATTGTTATTTTTATTATGATAGACATCAATCTGAAAAAGGTGAGATATTATTTATATATGTTTATTTTTTTTTATGTTCTACTCAGAAACTAGAGAAAGCACATTTTAAGAGAGTAAATGTAAAGATTTTGTGCACCATATGCTCTGTGTGAATGAGAACGATTTATTTACTGGGTATTTGCTTTTCTTTCTCTCAGGACCTCCGTACATCGTGTCGCCACCAGAAAACGTCACCGTAAACATATCACAGAATGCACGCTTCAACTGCAAAGCCGAGGCCTATCCAGGCAACCTGACCTACACCTGGTTCTGGGAGGAGGACAATGTCTTCTTCAAGAAGTAAAGTTATGATCAAGTTTACTTTTGTGCTGAAGCAGCTGAAACTATGTTTTTTTTTTTGAGGGGGGGTTTACAGATTTGACGCTTTGACATTCAAATCACCAGCTTCCAGACAGCATGAGGTCTTTATCCACCAGCTTTGGTGAAATGAGTGACATTGTATGTCTTTGAGTGGAGCACTGTGCCATGTTTTAACTGCTGTCCAAGTGTGTTAGGAGTGTTTGTGCCCTGTCCCGCTGCGGCACTAGAGGCAGCTAGAGAGAACCTGCCGGGGGTCTGTCTGGAGCACGCCACGCTACTTAGCGTGCTCTGATGGCAGCATCACTTCAGTCAGGCCTGGTGTCATCTGTAGGCCTCATGCAGTGATGATCTGAAGCCCAATCCAGACCTCTACAGGCTCCAAAGTGCTTTAGATCATGAGAGAGTTATATGGCTATGAGAGAGAATGAGTAAGGCTAAAAGAATACAAGTCAAGACTGGATAGTCAAAGAAAGAAAGATTAAAACTTTCTTCCGTTAAAACAGCTTTAGCAGTTTCAATGTGAATATTTCATACACCTTGGAAATACGTTTAAGATATATATATTTAAGTCTAAGTAACAACATTTTTGTTTTTACAAACATAACTCAACAATTCTTATAGAATTGTTGAGTTATGTTTTGAGTATTCTTGATTTGGTTTGGTTTACAGTGTAAAATAGATGAAGCTGAAAACAGAATATTGGTTGTTTTTTGTGTAAACTTTAGTTTAAATTGTCTTCTTTTTTAATTGAGTTTGGACTTGTGGCTTTAGCTAACAGCCTCATGCACTAGTTATTGATGATATTAATGCCTGAGACTCCTTCTGAGTTAAAATGTTCATCCTCCATCCTAAAATGCTAATACTAAAAATATGCACTACCAAAAAATGGTAATGAAAAATAAGTAATTTATTGTTAAAATAAAAGCATTTTTCTTGAGTTGGGGAGGAAGGTGAGACATTTTGCCAATGGAACAAGACAATTTTCATTTAAAATAAGAACAACCAATATTTCAAGCGCATAATATCTAATTATCTTATTTTAGGAGTAAAAAAAAACTACTTTTATTGTCAAAAAAATCTAATTGACTTTATTTCCAAGTTTGAAGACGTTTCGCTTCCCTTCTAAGAAGCTTTTTTAATTCAAAATATCAAAAATAGCGTTTAGTTCAAGGCCTTGTATAGTGGACCAAAGCAAACCCTTGTTTTGGCTTAGAAACATGCAAATTGAACCTGATGCACGGATCCACCCCTTTGGAATGGGGGTTGTTTGGTTTCTTTGTCAGCCTGTAATACCCGAAACCTGTCTATGTCTCTGAAAGGGGGGGTCGTTAAAGGGAATTGTTGGCTTTGCTGAACAGAAGAGGTGCTCTGGTCCCCTGTAATGGGGTGATGTTGTGATGCTAGTGGGAAGGAATCCACTTAATCGCTAAATTGTAGGTTTTTGAAAGCTAAAAACTGAGTCCACCCCCTCTGTTTCAGGTTGGTTTTTCTTTCTTAACATAGATGGCTTCCCTCACACCCCTCTTAAACCACCTATGTTCAAAATATGAACATTCTTGGTCTCAAAGGAATGTCCTCTCAGAGTCTCGTCCTGAGGAGGTCGCTTTTCTGTGTTGGGCCATGCGTCTGTGGAAAGGTTGTTTGGTTTCTTCAATATAAAGATCAGAGCATTCCTCACTGCATTGAACTGCATATACAACTCCGCTCATATTTGGTCTGGGGGGTTTTGTGTTTAGGATGCACTAGACTCTGTTTAAGGGTCTTGTTAGGTTTTAATTTTTTGGACTGATTATGACCTGGATGACTGAGAATCTTCACCCACTAATTTCATTGGCAAATTGTCTTATTTACCTACTCAAATTAAGGTTAAACACACTGAATTTAAGAAATGCATACTTATATCTAGATCGTTTTTGCAGTGTGTAACATAACACATAGTTATATTTTGTTTTATTTGGCTACACCTGATGTCAAATAAAAAATCTAGTTTTATATTTGAGTTGATCTCACTTTCTTTTAACCACCAGTTAAATTATTAATTTTGTGGCTCCTTATTTATACTCACATGATGGGATCCCCCTCTAACCAACCTGTTAGAGAGAGATGAACTGGTTTCCTCCTGCTGCTCCAGTAAGGGGAGATTATCATTCTCAGCTGCTGTTGCTCCTTCTTCACTCATAAAAAACATTTTAATATCCAATACACAACTGAGTCCCCTCCTGTGGCCAGCTATTACCCCCACCTGTGTTTAATGACAAAGACTTCTCTGTCATTGTGAACAAGAGGCAAAGAGATGCCAGTTATAAAGGTTCAATAAGAGGCAAATGATCCTGATGCTAAATACAGATGGACCAAAATATATTATTTAGACCCAAATACCGAGGACGAATATAAGCTTGCCTAAAAAGTAAAAAAAAAAACAAAAAACAATCCACCGGACTTTGTTTTCAAGTGTGAAAACATTTTGCTTCCCACCCAAAAAGCTTTTTCAATTTATTTGTTTTACATTTTTTTCCGTCCTCATTTGTTCATCATTTTGGATAAAGGTTTCGACCAAATATTTAAAGCCAATTCCTTAAAGTTTTTAATAAGTGCATGTAGGTATATTTATAAGTTTGAAGGAAGTATCTATGTTCTGGCTTTTAGTAACATATAAATATTTATAAAAATCACAGATGACCTCAAACAGTACAGGTTTAACATCAGACAATGAGAAAAAAAGAGTTGTTGTTTTATACAGCATGTGGAAACACTTGGTTTTAACTGCATGTTTTGTAATTTCTTAAAAAAAACTAACTTATAAGCACCAGTAATTACTCTCTATTAGGAGACAATTAAAGAAAAACTAACAAATGGCATGTGGTATAAGATCATTGTGCAGATTTTAAATGGTATGTTTATTGGGTTACAGAGATTATGCAGCATTGCTGCTGCTGATGTCAGAGAGCAATTAATGGTGTGAAACTGTTCCTGTGATTTACTGTTTTTTTAATTCACTGCTATTTATAGCCCAGTCTGTAGACCAACTTTCTGCCTAATTATGAACCTTACAGAACATTTATTGGAAGTGATCATATCTATTGCCTAACACAACACTAATGGCATGAAGCCCATAATATAGAAAATATTATTCAGACTATTTCTGCAGTTGTTCATTTTCATTTGTTCATACAGTTTAAAAGAAACACCATAAAATATACACACCAAAGCTATCTGTGGCACATGTAACATTTAAAATATATGTCTATTAACCAATAAATAAATGAAATTTTGAATATGGGCTAAAAATGGATGCAGCTTTGTTCAGCTCCAGATCCACAAGAGATTAGGAAACATCTGTATAATGGGCTGATGTAGCCAAGACATTACAATTGGTTACCCATAATAATTCTTAAAGATAGGTGTGATGCTTTCCTGGATTGTTTGTCTTTCTTATTCTGTACATTATTTTTTAACTACAGCTGGTAGGTGCTTCAATAGCAGCGTATACCAATGCAAATGTTCCCACAGGTATTAAATATAAACATTTAATGAACTCAATGCCTAAAGTCAATTGTTGAAATAAAATAATTAAATTAAATGATCAATAAATCTACAGTAAGATAACCCAGCTAGCTACCCTTGTTAATATGATCAGTCCATACTGAACAGACTCTGGATACCTTAGCTACTAATAACATTTGTGCAGCTAACCACGTCACTCACCAACGCATCTACTGTATTTCCTTACGGCGGTTAATATCGGCAACCATGAAAAAAAAAACTATCATCTGACTTATTTAAATATGCAATGATATTCATTTGATACTTTGCATGGATCATTTATGGTTTAATTTGAATGCATAGAGGCAAAGTCTTATATTCAAACTCTGAAGTAGAACTAGAGAATTACTCGGTTTTAAGCATTCACATGGTTTTATAAATTATTTGGTGTACAACATTTTTATCTGTTTGGCATAAGCAGACTTTTAGTATGGCTCCTATGCATTTAAAGTTTTTTTAAAACTGACATCAAAGATGAGGATAAAAAAAATGTAAATTTTTAACACTTCAATATAATGACATTAATGGCATCTCGTGAAACACACTGCTTAAATTATTAAATGGAAAAATCGTAAGAAAACTGCTAAGATGTTTATCCTTCAGAATAATTTCTTTAATTTGACACAGTCCACCACTCTAACAATTTTGTGCATAAAGAGCATAAAAAAAATAAAGAACCATCATAGCATTGAAGATGAAATACTTTCACCAGTTTAGGTATAAAAGTCTTTTGGATGGAATTTTGCTATAGTAGACTGTAGTATAGTAGACAACCTAGCTTATATCATAGGGAAAGTGCAATTTTTTAATATATCAAAAATCTCAAACTAGGTTGGGCGCATTAAGTCCTTTGAAATGACAATGACCTTGAAGGATGACTAAATGAATAAGTTTATTTGTGTATATATATATATAATTCAGTGTCTGGAAATGAAACTTAGTTAATCACATCCCTTCTCTTTCTTGTTGTCCTCCTACAATCTTGATTCCCTACTTCAATTATGTGTCAGTACTAATCCAAAGTCCATTAAGAGACGAAATAAATTAAATTCTGTACATACTCATGGCACAAATTCCTGCACACATCTTGATTCATACAGTTATTATTACCCAGAGTCCATTTTAAAAAAATGTGAAAAAACTGAAAGGGTCAGTCTCATTTAATGCCACAAAAAAAAAGAGTTGTCCTTCATACTGTGTTTAACTAGTTGCTAGGGTTGTGTTATACCCAGTCCTTCTTTGATTTATGAATGATTAAACCTGAACTTTATAAAGAGTCACATTAAATGCAACAAAATAAGCTTTTGCAATTTAACATGATGGCACTAAAACATTTATTTATAACTACAGTCAACTTCATTCCTGGTGGAGGTCTCTTTTATTAAAAAAGGGTGAATATATCTCCATTTGAATGTAATGGTGTCTTTAGCAGTAAAGACTTTCCAGCAGGAAATTGAAAAGGCGGTTCCATTTTGCAGATTCATTTGAATCTCTGGCTTTGTACACTCTGTTCTCTACATCCTTCACTGCTGGCTGTTGTTTGACTCTCTGCTGCTCTCTTATGGCTCTTTAATGCAGTGTAGCACTAAAAAAAAAAAGGATTAGATATATGCAGTGTCCTGCTCTGTTTCAGAACATGTATGTCTTCTTGCAGTGACTTGAAGCTCCGAGTGCGCATCTTCGTCGACGGCACCCTCAAGATATTCCAGGTCAAGCCCGAGGATGCTGGGAAGTACACCTGCAGTCCGAGCAACAGCCTCGGTATCTCACCGTCAGCATCAGCGTACCTGACTGTTCAGTGTGAGTGTTACTGTGGCAACCGAGCGGAGTGGGGGGGAGGGGTGGGGAGGCGGCAGAGCGAGCTGTGTGCGGAGAAGGGAACGGAAGCAGCAGTGGTGGTACGGAGGCTGTAGTTTTTGGCTGCTCATTGACTGAACTGAGGAGGATCCTGCATAGAAGTGAAGGTCAGGTGTCACAGGGAGGCAGCAGAGCCATTTTCCTACATCTAATGAAATCACTCCTCACAGGATCCTCGCCTCCTTCTTATGACCTGAGATGGACGACCTTATCCTTAGACACCATTTCTTTCCCTCTCTTAATGCCTTTTTTTCTTGACACTTGTTCAAGTGTGTGAAATAGTCAAATTCCTCTGCATGAGTTATCACTAATTGATAAATAACATCACGTCTATATTAAAATATATCAAGTCGTTACGTCACCATAGTGAGGTTTTTCTGAGACCCCCGTTAAAAACACATTTAATACAAAAACATGAGTTAAATCAAATATGAAACGAGAATAACAAACAAACTTAGAGGAGACTCAAAGATGTACAAACAAGTGCACATGTTCATGGATCGTGGTTGTTTCCTAAACTTCACAAACATGTTTGTGGGACGGATCGCAGAGCAGTTGTTTGTGATGAGAGTGAAGAGGGCAGGGCGGGGAATGTTCCGTTCTCCGCCCTGCCCTCTCCACTCTGTATAAGACATCTAATCTTCAGTCTTTGTGCTACGTTGAGCTGATTTACTCCCAAGTCACTACCGGTCATTGATTATTGTGTCACTGCAAGAGAGAGGGAGCAGAGTTCTGCAAGCCCAACATGGAGGGACCATAAAGAAATAAGAGTCCTGGATGCTAAAGAGGCTTTACACGAACGGGATTGCTTGAGAAATCTTCTGCCGTTTTCCTTTGTACCAAGAACTGGACTCAAAGGACACATTCAGGCACATATTGAGGAAATACTCATACAGTCTAAGTGTTTTTTGAATAAAAAAAAAATCTTACGTTGTGCACAGAGGGACATTTTTTGCACATTTCTCAGGCTGTAAAGCTTCCCCACATCAGGCATATTCACTGATGGCCCTGAGTATTTCTGTCTGCCATCGCCTATTCTTCACTTCAACTAATCCCCCTTTCAGCTCATCGTCCCTGTATCTTTATATCCGTTTGTTACAGACATAAAGTCATCCATTTTGGCTTGAAATAAAACTACAATTTAAGAACTAAAGAAGAAAAGTAAGACATTTTTTGGGAGTAAATCTGTTTTTTTCTAAGTGTATGTGTTTCGTCTTATTCATCCAGAGTGCAGCTACAATTAAACACTCATGCATATTTGATTTAAAGACTGATAAGAATAAGAGTATTAATTAGGTTCCCTCCCCCCAAACGCACACACACACACACACACACACACACACACACACACACACAGACACAAAAGTCTACTTAACCGCATTCTCCTTTGCCTATGATTTTATTTAATAATCTGCTGTTTGCAGAAATATATTTTTTTGTCCTGCAAACAAGTCATAGATTACTAAACTTCAAAAATGTTGTTTAGACTTGGTCTCCAAATGCCAAACAGTGAACTTCTTTAGTGGGAAAGTCATTTATGATGTCTTTAAAGTCTAACCTCTTGGCAAGCTGATGCTCTATAGGCAGCATTGCTAATTGAAGCTTTCCTAGGACATCCTAGAGCGCAGGTATGTTTTAATAATCTTAATTTTACTGAAGGCTTGCTCACCTCTAGCCAGTCACAGGTAGAGATAGAAAAATACATAGCAGGCTCTTCCATTTCAATTAAAAATGTTTGTGTGCACAGTTTCTTTGATGCCCTGGAAAACCTTCATAAAGCTTTCTGTATTTTAGAATGGATATTTTCATCCAATCTATTGAATTTAGTGCAGTATTTGATCTTTTCTGTACTTCATAGGAGAACAGCAAGTACAGCAAAATATTGCCTTTTTTTTGACCTGCTGTATATTAGCCAGGCCTTAACAATTTTTTACGTTTCACTGTGGGAGGTAGAATAATTTAGATACTTTGGAAATTCTCCACCCACTGAATCTGCTGGCAGTTCATTTGCCATTTCTGAGAAACACTTCCTTTTTGTCATTACAAACATTCATTCAATCAAAATTAGTCATTTTTGTTGGCCACAGCCATTGAAATTATTGGCGTGATCCGTCTCTGAGCCACTATGCTCGGACTATCCGAACAGGCAGCAAGCCCCTCCACCTGCACTGTGCAGGGAGGGATGGCTCTCTGTCTCCTCCTCAAACACACGCTGTCTCTCCCCCGCCTGCCGAAGCTGCAACAGGAGAACCTCTACAATGTCCTCTTTATGCACCTCTACCAAATATTTTGCTCTTTTGGCGCTAAGCTCAAGTATTTCTGTAAAGGAAAAGGTGTTTTCCCCCTTACACTAGCAGAAGCTATTCTTTAAAATCACAGTTATAAACGCATTGCTTCTTACCTGTCTCTGAATGAGCATCATTGTTTTGCAATTTCTTTCCTGGACGTGTTCCTGACTCATCCTCAGTTTATTTTTAATATTTACTCATTAAAACCCTAAAGCCTTTGGTCACATCTTCCCTTTTTCTCTTATTTTTTTTGGGGGTGGGGGGGTTCTTTTTAAAAAAAAAAAAAAAAATTACATATGCCTAATGCAGATATATATTAGTTACTATAATATTTCATATTTTCGGAAAAATTTACTTCTGCCTGTATTTTTAATGATCAGAGTGTCAATTTTGGGCGCCTCTGTCCTGAGACATTTGACCCCCTTGCCACCCCTTGTCGGCAGGCATGTTTCTAATGATGAATCAATGAGATAATTTGTTTTAGGAAGCTGAGAGAGAGAGCATTACCAAAAAAAAGGATAACTTTGACCTATTCATCTTTCATAAATTTTTCCTGCATGATCCTTATAATAGAAGTGTATGCTGCATCACTATATGTTGTGATAAGATCTTGTTGTTTTTTTTATAATCAAGAAAAGTATTTTGTCCAAACGACGCTTTGTCAAATCCACTCATGACTCTTTAGGTATTTCAGATAAATGTGTTTTTTCCTTGTCCTGACTTAAATCCAATCTATCAGCTGTTCCATGTAGATTTGTCTAAAAAAAAAAAAAAATCTAACTCAGACTACAATTAATGTTCAGACCCCGCCCGAGTGATCAACATGCCCCCTGTCATCTACGTCCCACGGAAACTGCCAGGTATCATCCGCTGCCCTGTGGACGCCAACCCGCCTGTGACATCAGTGAAGTGGGAGAAAGATGGCTACACACTCAGAGTAGAAAAGGTCAGTTACTCCTGTCACAACTCAGGATTAAGCTGGGATGTTCCCGCCTAACATTACCACTAAATTATTCAGTAGTTTGCTCTCAGGAACATCTCCTTAAATTCAGTAGGTTTTATTATTTAATGTTAATATTAATGCTCAAAGATCTTCTGATCATTTTTTTAATTTAAGTATGTAACCAGGAATAATTTCTTTTAGGAAAAAAGCAATGAAAGCATATTATATGCTAGTTCTCCAGTGGTGTAAAAACAAGCTTTTTTACATGCACTGTTGTTAATACATTCATTTGTAGATTTTATGCTTTGTTTACTCAAACAGCTTTTTATAAACAGAACAAAATATATAATTTTACTGTATTATGTGGCTAAATTTAAGACAGATGTCCCATCATTCACAATCTACTGGCAGCCTTTCGTTTTGAAAAGGTTCATCTAAATGATACAAAACAGAAAACCTGCAAAGTTGACCTGCATAGTTAGATGTAATTTATTTTACTTCAGATGCACCAAAAAAATCTTGTAAAGTCTGTGATCAGCAAAAAAAATAAAACTACCTGCCCTGTAATACGCCATGTCACGTCAAGGTAATTAAATACATACAGGAGCTCATGGGAATATCTGAAGTGCAGTTAACCGTCTTCGATTTTCAACTATTAAACTTTTTGTAGCCGACAACCAACCTACATTTCTGTAAACTATAATACATCACTGATACAGCAAACATTTTGGGTTTATAGAACAGAAGTTTATTGACAAATAAACCCAATAAAATAGGAAAAAAAAAAAATAGAGTTGGCTGACTTTTATTTGTGTGCCTCACAACAAAAAAAAGCACCACATTATTTTTTCAATGGTTGCTAGACTGCTTGTCATAGAGATCCACTATCTCAGTGAGTGATACATTTATGTGGTATAAAAGCTCTAAACCAGGGGTCTTCAATGTTCTCCAGGCCAAGGACCCCAAAACTGATGGCGAGATGGAGCGGGGACCCCCTAATTATATATCGTATAAAATTGTGTTATATCAAACTGGTCCTATAGTCACTCTATTACACATGGAGTAATGTAACGGAAGTAATTTCGCTCTGGGATTATTAAGGTATTTCTGATTCGGATTCCTGGTTGATGGGACAGGTGTTGTGAATGAAACGGGGCCCAGCTTGAAAGAGCTCCTGTGTGTCACTGAATGTGTGCATTGATGACTGAAAGACATCTTCTGCCTCCATTTTTTTTGTTTGCTACAGTGTGTTGAATTCATGTTAATGTGTAATTAAAGACATTTCAATTAGTGGAAAAAAGTTGAAAGGGGGGATTTAGAAAGAAATCTAATCAAAACCTAAATCTAGAGTAAAACTTTTGCGACCCCCACGCAGTACCTTCGTGGACCCCCTAGTGGTCGCGGACCCCTTGTTGAAGACCTCCGCTCTAAACTATTGAAACCAGTGACTAATAATACTGCTAAAATTTCACATATGCTGAATTTTAATTAGGAACAAAAGAATTAAGCAACATCTCCCCACCTCTGTAGAGTTCATCTTTATAAACTAATATGTATCATATCACAATTTATACGATTAGGTTGAATCGAACAAATAAGGCATCACTTTAATAGCCGATGTAAAAATCAACTTTACTTATCAGAATGTTGTTTTTTTTTTGTGCAGTTAAAAAAACATTACAAGTTGGGACCCTGAGAGTTCAGGGACACCCTATCTAAAACTAGCCTTTCAGATGCCCCTCTTGTCTTGTAGTACCCTGGTTGGAGCTTGATGCCAGATGGAAGTATCCGGGTGGCAGAGGCCACAGAAGACTCCCTGGGCACCTACACCTGTGTGCCTTACAACGCCCTGGGTACAATGGGCATGTCCCCCCCTGCCACTTTGGTGCTAAAGGTAAGCCTCCACTATGGTTTTGATGTGTCTTCTCTTCATATTCTGCTTGGTTCTGAACCAAAGTCTGCTTAATACATGTTTTCATCAAGGATCCCCCTTACTTTAATGTGAGGCCTGGGGGGGAGTACCGTCAGGAGGCTGGAAGAGAGCTAGTAATCCCTTGTGCTGCTTCTGGAGACCCCGATATACCAACCATTACCTGGAGAAAGGTAAACACTCCAGCTCAAAAAGAAAATACTTTATCAATTTCTACTTTTACCCATCATGCATGAAGTGTTTGATTTTCTCACGCCGCTTGACTATAGTTCTTTAATTTTTTTCTGTCAATTCAAGGTGGGGAAGCCAAGCAGAAGTAAACACAACATTCTACCCAGTGGCAGCTTACAGTTTCTATCGCTCAGCAAGGAGGATCATGGAGAGTGGGAGTGTGTAGCCACCAATGTGGTCACAAGCATCACTGCCAGCACACGTATTCTAGTCATCGGTACTGACACAGCGCCTCAGTTTACCTCAGTAACTTAACAGTTCCTTGAGTTCATGGTGATCCTACTTTGCTGTGTGATTTCATGGTGTAAATATAAAATATTCTACTATTAAATGGAAGTGATTAACCAAATCAATATATCTTAAGTTCTATCAGGAAAGAGATTATATTGCTTCTCCAAGTTTTTTTTTTTTTTTCATAACTTTTTTTTTACTTGTTATATAGCATTTTTGCTATTTTCAGTTCATTTTGGTTTATCTCTCACAAAAGGGTCTTTCACCTAATGAACAGCATTTAGCTGTTTTGCTTCTTCACAGGGCAGTCTTGCCACAGACAAGTCTGGTGGTGCTAGACTATTTTCTACACAACACAACCTTAAAATTATATGCATTTGTACAAGAAGGAGGCAGCTGGGACTAAGTTTAAAAAAAATATCAGTCCATGAATGTCTAAGGACTTAGCAGGGGAGCCACTTGTGTTGGCTGGCAGTTATAATGCACAACATGAAAGATGTTTTCCAATTTGTAAGATTTACGAATCCTTCATAATGTTGAATTTAGAGATCTTGCAGTTTTCTTAAAATCTCACATCATGAAAATCCGTATAAAAATTTAAAAGCATAAAATTGTAATCTTTAAAAAATATAAAAATATAATTTGCATCATTTTTGATATGTACTAATAGATATCTGTACTACTGCTTTCAATATAAGACACTCTGTATTCGTTTAACTGTACTTTGATTTTTGATGCCTCCTTTTAGCAAAGACCTTATATGTTACGTGACATAAACATTGTTATTGGGGGTAGGTTCTTATAAGTTCTTGAACTTCTACTTACTTCTTTCAGTGCTACTAAAATGTCTTAACATCACAATGTAAATCTTGCTTGTATTTTTGCTCAAAGAAATTGAAATAAAATCAATTAAAAAATTAACATCATACAAATAGTTCTGCTTACTGACTAGATATTTTTTATATTTTAAAGTCAAATTATGCTAATACTGCAGCTTGTTAGCTTTGGGTACCTAATGGAGAGAAGTTGCTCAGTTCAGTTAAATTTGAACAATTAATCCCTAAGCGGAATTAAACGCTGTAGTAATTCATGGGTTTTTCTTCAATGGGTTGTTAAAGGTGTTGATTGCTGTAGGAAGGAAGGATCTTCTGTAGCAGTCTGTTATGCTCTCGAACTGTAGACAGCTTACCGCTCTCCATAATGTTTTTTACGTTTGTAAAAATCTCATTTGTGATATAATTTCCAGAGGTTCTAGAACAGAGTAGGCTTTCTCTTTCAGTTTGTTCATTGGGTTAGCTAGGTCTGACCAATAAAAAAAAAATGACATTCCCTAAGGAAATAGAGAAAAATGTCAGTTTATTACATGATATTTTACTCTCAGAGTATTTCCTTATGTTTGGTATAGAGGTGAGACAGTCAGTAAGCCTGCTGTTTGTTTGCCTTCTGCTTCTTGCACACCTACCTGTACAGTATCATCCAGTTCTACAGCTGGCAGCGTGTATCTACTGTATTAGGCCGGCCATCAGCTCACCTGAGGTCACAGGGTGGCACTGCAGCTGTGCTCCTCAGAACACATCAGGTTTTGCCTTAATCCTGGTGAAAGTCACTGACTTCAGGGCATTGTACACAGCTGTTGTGTGGGTGGGATGATTGTGACCTCTGGCTGGTACCAATATCAGGCAGCATTACACTAACAATTTCTTCCTGTAAAGAAAAACTGCAACTGAAGTATTTGTGTTGATATTATTTTCACACAAAAAACAGCCATCTTAATAAAATAAAGATTCCTAGTTTTTAAATTGCAACATTTTAAAGCGTTCTAACTACAGTATGTTTCTGTCTCTGGAAAAAAAAAACACTCAGGCACCAGCCCACACGCTCCTGGCAATATCCACGTGTTGCCATCTACGACCACTGCAAATGTTTCCTGGGAACCAGGCTATGATGGCGGCTTCGAGCAGACATTCTCAGTGTGGTATGGTCCAGTGTGAGTGCCCTTACTCTTCTACTTAATGCTAGTAGTGTGCAGCAGGGAAAATTAAACATGCTGTAAGGTTAGCAGAGCTGTCTGACAGAGCGTGGATGCCGTTCCACACTCAGAAAGATGACAGTGAATGGATTCCCTCAGGACCTGAGAGCTAAACTGTTCTGATGACACAATCTCACTGAATATTGTGATGCAAAGGTCCAATTTCTGAATTATGCCATTAATGTAATGAGTGTAATGCAGCAAACTTGTAAGAAAATGTTTTTGCTGAGCTTACGATCATTTTAAGAAAACTAAATCTATATTAAAAGGATTTCAGGATGGATTAGTAGATTAGTAGATCTCAACTGATTCACTTTTTAAAAGACTGCCTATACGAACAAAATGCAAAAAAAAAAATTGCTTAAATATATATATATTTTTCTTTGTGGCTTAACCTCCTTTAACTTTTCTTAGAGCTAAAATTAGGAGTTAAGTTAAAGATATAGTGGAGGATGTTCTTTTTCTGGGTGGATCATCAAAATAAGTGGTCCTCCTAATTGTCAATCATTCTGCTGATATGTTTACGTAAGGCCGCCTACGCGGTCGTCCCCACTTTCACTTAACGGTGGTGAGTCTGACATAGTGGAAAAATTGCAAATCTTCTTTTGGAAAGTACGCTTGTTTGAGTGATGCAAACAGTAACTTTTAAACAGAGCGTGCACGAGGAGAAATGGGCTGGTGCACGCTCTCGCACACTTTTAATAGACATTCCCTCTTGGGAGTGGGTACAGGGTTGTGCATGTGCATTTTTTTTAAGTGCAGTGGGTGGGTCTTTTCAAAAATTCGCAAAAACCCTCCACTATACCTTTAAATGTAAAGGTTCAAAACCAATGAATTTGATGTGGTCTCATTTTTTTAAATTAGTACAATATATTACCCCATTTTTAAAGTTTCTTTTTGTGTTTCTGTTCTCAGGTCTAAGAGAACAGACTTTGGTCCTCATGACTGGCATTCGATGCCTGTTTCTGGTGCTCAGACCTGGTTGGTGGTGCCAGGGTTGGAGCCTGGGACAGAGTACCAGTTCAGTGTGTTGGCTCAAAACAAACTGGGCACAGGTCCATTCAGCGAAGTTGTGACGGTCACCACCGCAGGTTGGCTCTCCTGATTAAAGGTTGTTTAATTGCTGAGCATAAAGTAGAGGCTGTCAGTTTCATTTTTAGAGTATAACTGAGCTCAGTAGCATACTTGCTGCCCTCTGGAAGTAAAAAAAAAAAATCCTTGATGTTGTTTCAACTGCTGCTATTTAAAGAAGATTTTGGCTTCAATGGCTAATTTGCTTTAATATCGTCAGCATAAAAATCAGTTTTATGTTTCAGTGACTTCTCTGGGTTCTTATTGTACTTTCTATGATGCACTTCATTTGTTACTGCTAACAAAGTCTGTTAAATGTTGATAAAAAGTAATAAGCAGTACCAAAATAAATGAGCGACTAGACCTCACACAAACACGTTAGCTAAAGTCCACTATAGAAAAGCATGTGTAGTGTGTATATTTTAGGACATCCTGAAGTCTTAGGAAAAAAGTTGTCCGGTCTCAAAAAAGTTAAAAACTGTCATTTCTCAGAAAGAATTAGGACAGTTCAGCGCAGTAATGTAATGAGTCTAAAATCCCAAAATAAACTTTTAAGATGCTTCTAGGCAACACTGTGGATTTGTTGAACTCAAACTAAAGCTGAACTCAGCTGGTCAAGATTTTCCCTAATTCAAAATAAAAAGATTTTTTCTGAGAACTGAACTTTTTTTAAAATCTTTTTGACACCTTTTTACAAAAATGTTACATTTTTTCTGCGAGCTGAAAATAAAGCATAGCTGCACCTTGTGACATGATAGTGACCAAAACTTAGCCTTAAACCAAGTTTAATTTTTGTCGTAAATATGTTTTGATAAAGAATTGAATATTAAATAAGTGTTTTATTTTTCCCCAGCATTTCTTAAAGACAACATTTTTGTTTGTAGAATATAGTTTTTTTTCCCATGTTTCATCCAAAAATGATGAAGTCATATTAACTTTTTGAACCTTCCTTTTTTATCTGATGGAGTTTACCTGATTACACCTTCTTTCTATGACTATTGAAACTTTAAACCTTCTTGTTCTTCTGACTTTAGTTTTTGAAGTCTTCTTTACTCAATACGTCGGTAAAACCCAGACAGTTTCCGTTTTAAGAGGTTAAGAAATAATTACTGCCTTAGTTACTGAAAGGAAAAGAAAGGCACTTAGTATTGCCAGTCAAGCTTAAAACACACTTTGAAAACGACTCTCCAGTCACCCTCCAAACAATTTATGTTGTGATCTTTATGTCAGAATTTTGAAGTCTTTGTTTTTTGTTTGTATTTGACATCTTTATTTTTAGTTTATGTCTTATCTTGTTGCTCATATTTGTTAGTGTTGGGCTTTCTAGTGTATTCTTAGGTCATTATATTCAGTTTTTTTTATTTATTTTAGTTCTGATCATGTTTTGTTTCATTTGTTGCATTATTCATGTTGTTTCCACATTTTTGTTTTCATCTTTGCCATGTTCTGTTAGTATGGTTCCATTTGATTCTTTCTTCATGGGTGAACATTGTTTACTACGCATTGTTTCACACTAGGCTGCTAGAATGAACTTATCTTGCTCCTTCATGTTGGTTTACTTCCACAGACTTCACAATGTCTGTGTTTTATTTAATTTTAACAATATCAACAAGACTGTTTGTGTTAAAAACAGAATGCTAAAAGTGTATTTCTCTTTACAGGCTCTCCTCTGGGTACCGCTGAACCTCTGGTGCTTCTTACTCCACCACGGTGCCTCACAGCCAATCGCACGCAGCATGGTGTCCTCCTTACATGGCTACCCCCAGCTAACCACTCCTCACCTATTGACCGATATATCATGGAGTTCCGCCTCGGGGAGAAGTGGGAGGTTCTTGATGACTTAATCCCATCCACTGAGACTGAGCTGGTAGCAAGAGACCTGGTCCAGGTCAGTTAGAAGATGAGTGCCCTGGTGCTCGTATCTCTTTTTCCCCCTGCAAAAAAGTTGAAGATAGCATGAGACAGCAAAGAAATCTTTGGATTTCTACTAAAGACATTTAACAATGTATGTTTGTTTCATGACTGTAACAGGAGTCCTGGTATGAGTTTCGGGTGATTGCGGTCATGGATGACCTTATCAGCGAGAGCAGCAATGTAGTAGGAGTTTCCAGCACAGGTCAGGGTTCTTACACAGCGATGCTTTGCCCCTTATGAGGACTCTCTTTTTGAGGTCTTGCGCCTCTAACAACTTTCTATCTCCTTGGCGGCCTCAGCAGACCCCTTCCCTGCTCCAGAGTTGCCCGAAGAGGGGCTGGCACGCCCTGTGGTGGCAGGCGTCGTGGCGACCATCTGTTTTCTGGCAGCGGCGGTACTCTTTAGCACTCTTGCCGCCTGCTTCGTTAATAAACAGCACCGTCGAAAACTCAAGCGTAAACCAGGTTGGATTCTCTTTACTAATACTAATGTATGTGTTGTGTATGCAAACACATGTGCTAAATACAAGCTTTTCTAATAGACTGTGCTTACATGTCAGCTTCTTCTGATTAATCGGATTTTGACTATTAAAAAGCCAGAAAATGAAAACTTTTCAATCATTTGTTTAGTATTTATTCATAGCTTTATATATTGATTAATGTGTTATGCTGAATTGCAAATGTTTAATATTATGAAAACCTTTAGTGACAAAATATCACAGAAAATATAGTTATTAGAGCTCAAGCCAAAGATTATTTTTGTGGTCCCTCTGAGTCTAAGAATTCTGTGGACAAAAAAATAGTTCTCTTCTAACTGAGGGATCAGCGCTTATGTCTCCTCTTCTGGTAGTGACAGCTGTCAAAAATTCTTTAGTTAGAGAATAAAAAAAACAGAGAACCTAGGAAGTAACTTTCGCCACCAGGTCAAAAACAGGCCTGACAACCCTCCTGATGTTTGATTGCGATGAATGATTTTGTTTCATATTGAACGGTTTGCTGTGTTTTAATAAAGCCCATGCAAGATTCAAAATTCAATATGAAAAACGGATTAAATCACCATTAAAAAACGGGAGAAGGAGAATGGAAAATTATTAATTTTAGAGACTTTTTTCACTTTCAGGTTTCAAAAGGACAAACATTTTTTTTTAGAATTGCAACATATCTAGTTTTTTTATTATTATTTTAAATAAAATAATAAAATAAAATTATATAAAAATAGATTAGATAAAAACAGACTGAAAAGTTCCACTGATTACTTCTGGACTTAACCTAAAATCCGGGCAAAAGTAAGTCTGGCAAAAATACTTCATGTTGCATTCAAATTGCACATTTTAAATATAAAATGCCGTCTTGGCCAGGTCTCCCTCGAAAAAGAGATTTCAATCTCAAGGGACTTCCTGGTTCAATAAAGGTTAAATAAAAAAAAATAAACAATAAATAGACTAAGCAACTGTAAGTTAGTCAAAATAGCTGTGAAAAAAGGCCTTATTGTTTAAAACACGAAAAGCTTGTTTAATCTTTAAGTCTCACAGATAATAAAACAACACAGTGTTTAAAGTGAAAAATTGGTTATTACAATATCCAGGTTGATAGAAACTGTGGAAATCTGAATCTGTTAAATGCAATTTTTGCAAATAAAAAAAAAAACAGTATATATAGAAACACTGGACTTTATGAGTGCTATATCTTACTTAGCTGTTTAAACACCACATGGACATTAGATGGATATTAGAACCAAAAATGAGTTGCTAAAGCCAATCTTTTTAAACTCCAAAGAAACAACTAAATTCAAAAATTTTTATCCATTTATTTAAATTCCCAAAACACTATTTCCCTTTCTAGACTTTTAGGACTACTGCGTGTAATACTATCAGCATTAGCAACTTAATTCTGACTAATTGATTTCATGTTTCATGTGATGGTTTTTAACTAAATTATATCTTTAGTAAATAGACTGATTAGCAAAATCCATTCTTGAATAAATTAATTGCCCCTTTTAGTTTTCTTTTGTTCTTGTAATCCTAACTGAATTTTAATTATTTATTATTGATGCAAAAAAATTTTAATCTTAGAAACTTAATGCAATTTTTGTGTTTTGGTGATATCAATAGCTTAAAAATCCTCATGGTTTCTAAAACTGATTAAAAGCATTTTTATTTATGATCATTACTACAATTTAAGATGGCATGTCAGCCATAAATTTTAAGTTACTTTGGGTGATCTTTTCTCTCATTTCTGTATACTATATATCTATCATTTTTCTTAAATATCCAAGTTTCTTGTTTCTATTTTTGCTGCTGAAAACTAATTTTAAATCTGTTTGTCCTCTCAGACCCTCCCTTGTCAGTGACACACTTCAGGAAAAGCATTGAGTCACCGTAAGTAAAGATGCCTTAAAGCTCCTGCATCTGCCTGAGGTGGCAACAACTTTCCGTTGGTGCCATGCATGCACAAGACATACAGCTGAAATAAGTCGCAGGTTAATGCTGATTATAAGTCGGTTTAAATTGAAAATGAAACCTATGATGATGTTAAGGTTTCTTGTCAGTGTAGAAGAACATTTACAGTTGTGATCACCTGCAGATCATAGGCAAATTTGTTTAGTTTATAGCAGCACAGTTAGCATTTTAAGTACAAGCTGCTGTATGTGTTTTGATTTTTCTTTTCATCTGTATTTTTTAACCTCAAACCACTGTCTGCTTCTTGCATGATTGTCGTGTTTAATGGTCTTGTACATTGTACTGTATCAGTTCTGTGTGTATTTGTCACATTGTAAATTCTTTGTACATGTATGACTGCATTTCAGGCTCAAAACAAGGTCCGTTCTGAACATTAATATGTCTTAAAATCTCATTCCAGTTTGTTTATGAATTTATATTGACCAAAATAATCAGTTCCACTTCCCTGTCCTTATATCTTTATAAAAAGGTGAAGGCAAGTCTGGCAGTTTGCACCTAGTGCTTCATTCAAATAGCATAGTTAGAAATGAACCCGGCCCATGTTGTTTGTCTCCCATCGCAGGCCTCCTCTCACCCCCTTGCCAGGGGTAGAGCCCTGCTGGGACGAGCCTGCCAGGAGCAGTTTCTTGCCCCCTCCGGCCAGCCCCCTGTGAGTGCCTGCCTGCACAGAAATCCAGAGTGTGCTGCCTTGCACTGGCTTGGCTGCATGGTTAAAGCAATGCTTAGAAACTATCATTTGACAGTGATTTCTTTTAGATGTAGTCAAGCATTACTGCATGCACATCCCCTTACACCATACTGGGAGAAGATTACACTAGATATGTTGCACGTACAATACAATACTGTGGATATGCACTAACATGTTTAGCAGATACCACCTTTTCCTTACTTATAAGAATAAAGAATCCAGATAGACTTTAAACCTGAATTCTCTACTTAAAATAATTATTTCTATCTTTTATTACTTTCTTAGGGTCTCCCCCCTCCCCCTTTCATTATCTTTTTAAATGCCCAGCGCTTTACAGGCCTATGACAGTGGATAATATCCAGATTCAAGATTCAAAGACTAAAGTAAAAAAAAGAATGCTTTTTTCCATAACCCATGTTAGGAGTTTTTACTTCCATATTCATGGCTGCTTGCCTTTTTTTTGTTTTTTTACAACTTTAATATTCATCAGCTAATGCATTAAAATGTCTCAACACAGGGGTGCTGTTTGTACTTGGTTAAACAAATATGTTCCATTGAGCCATCTCATTGATCGGACAGCTTGATCGGAGAGTGATTATTTTGGCTTTCCATTTTAGTCCAATCGATGAAGCAGCTTCTTCAATCTCTGCAAATCTTTATGAACAGAAATGTCTTTAATCTGAAATGACAAAAGCAACGTTTCTTTTTAGTTATTTTTTTGTTTTTAACAACTATAGAATATTTAGAGGCATACATCATATCATTAATAAAAATTCAGCCTTGCTGTGATACACTGCCTTGCCAAAGGATTTAGGTAATTTGAACTTTTCCACATTGGGCCTGATCTACTAAGATCCCACATAAGAAGTGCTAAATTGCATCTGCAAATAAACAAAAGAAAAAAAAAACAGCACTTTCTGGGCGTGTTCCCGTTAATCCACAAAGACTGCAGCTGCAATCAATAACATTTAAATAATAAACAGATTTTTCACCATGATAAGTTTGAAAGGGCAGAGTGGCCTAAAGAAAGATGAATTAATGAATTAATTGAATTAATCTCATTTAATGAGAGGTAATAATTATAACAATAATAGAAACTTAAAAAACGTATAAACTACTTACACTGGACTTCACATATATAGCTATAAGGGAGGTGCAAATGAGGAGACCCCCCTGCTCACTTACAGGCTTTTATGATTGTTATCTGCTCTCTGGTGTCTGTAAATGTTCAGTTTTGTTTGTTAATAAACATGTCATAATGTCTAAGCTCAGTCATTTTGTGTTTTCCATTTTGGTTCACTGTGTTGAGATTTTCTGCAGCCCATTTTATCTCACTTGTGCAAACAGGATTTTGCCCCCTTGTCATTGAACATGCAGTAGACCACTACAAACCTCACCAGCGTATCTGGGATATATAAGAGACACTTCTTCAGTGTGATGCTGACATAACAGTGTTTCGCCATAGACTGATGTTGCTCTATAATCCTGCAGCTCCAAAATGTCATTGCAGAAGAGAAGCTAAGTCTCTACTGTTCTTCTAACATTGTTGTTTCTGACAGAAACACACAAACTGTTCTCTCTCTATATTGTCTGCCATTGCACACAACCCTCCTTCTCAACACTATGACTTCAGACATTGTTGTGTGCAAATTTGCGCCTGACTTTTAAACATACAAAGTACTTTATGGAGGCAAAAAACAGATTCCGATATGATTATATTGATTTGAGGAGGGTAAGTAAACATGTTTCCATATTCATCCCCTCATTTCTTTCACATTCTCAAGATGAGCATATTTTCTGCATATTCATAAAGGCAACCTGCTATTCTGCACCTGCACCTTAGAAGAAGCTTTGGAAGTGTTATCAAGTTTGCACCTGTTTTTATACACACAAACCTCCAGCTGCAAATTTCATATTACTTTACAGACATTTTATGAAACGCACCATCTTAAATCAAAGCATTCTAAATGTGCATTAATGTGAAGTGGAAGAAAAAAAACTTATTTTCAAATTGTTTGACAAAAAAAAAAAATGTCTTTAAATCTTTCTATTTAACTGTATTTACCCTAATACTCCCACATAAAGTCAAATGCAATCAGTTATTTGCCTAAAGTCATAGTATAAGTAGTACACATACTGCTTCTGTAATGGAACGCAAATCCGAAGGAAAAAAATACTCCGTAAAGAGTACCACATATTGTGAACAAATAGTATAAGGTTTAAGATAAGTCAATAAGAAAGTCAGGAAGATGTTTAAAGCAACCCATATGGTTGAGTGGCAGCCTAGTGGTTAGGGCATAGGGCTTTGAATACTGAGATTGTGAGTTTGATCCCCCAATCCCACAGACTGCCACTCTGGGTCCCTGAGCAAGACCCTTAACCCCACACTGCTCCCCGGGCGCCGCACAATGGCAGCCAACTGCTCCCCAAGGGGATGGGTTAAATGCAGAGAACTCATTTCATTGCTCTGTACTTGTGACAGTGTATTAACAATAAAATAATGTTATATGGGTATACACTGCACAAATTTGGGTCATCATGCATTTAAAAGTCTGCAGATACTAAATACTTATACTAAAAGTTAGCAATGGGAAAACATTGTGAAACTTGCAGTGCACAGAAAAGTATGCTGTATAAAATGGTGTATAAATAGGTCACCACTTTACCTTCACACACGCCGATTTGCATGGGATTGATCCCAGGCTCACATGTATTTTTGCCTGCCCCTAAAAACACGTGAAAATTTGTATAAATACCCGAAAGGCACCAACCATGAGTCCAAGTTACAGTGACAACTGATCCCCCAATGTGATATCTGGCAGTGGTAGCGTCATGTTGGGTGGATCCTGGGTTTGCTTTGACAGTTTGATCAGATTTGATCTAAAGATAGGTACATTTAAATGCAGTTACATTGGAAGAAAACAAGTTTGAGGCTGCAAAAGACTTGAGGCTGGGGTAGAGCTTCACCTTACAGTTAGACATTAACCCCAGAGAGCCAGAAGTACAATGGGTCATTTTAGATCAAAGCATTTAAATGTGGTAGTCCACTGGACTATTGGCGGTACTGATGGGCACAGAAGCTTTCCATCCAATCTGACTAACTCACCAAGGATTAAAATAAATACATATATTTTTTATTTTTTTTAATCACCATTTTTAAATTAATATTTAAAAAAAGTTAAAAAGCTTTCTGTGGAACTGTCCTAACTAGTTTATAGTTTTTAATTTAACTTAACAAAATTAATACTTTTGCAAAGCACTAAGAGACTTACATTTGCTAACTGTATTACTGAAAAAGCCTTAAAATAAGTAAAAATTTGATTACAGCATCAACGCCTCATCCTGAAAAATAATGACATATTTGATTTGATCACAGTGATTATTGGGGAAAGCACAGTGTATATCTTTTAGGGGTGCTAGACCTGTAACATCCAGGTTTAAAAGGTCTCTTCTCCAATAAGATGTCGAATCAATGGATCTGCAGAGTTGCTGCACTATTGTTGCCCCAAATCAGCAAAAGTAGTTATTTTCTTGATGTAGTTGGTTAAAGCTGCATTAATTCAATGCTCCAGCTTTGTTTTGTCTCATGCTTTAGAAAGTGCAATCATGCGTATTGGTTTGTGGTGTCAAAAATCATTTTTACTCAGGCCTTTTGAGTTTTATCTTTGTTAGGATTTACCCCAGCGCTTTAAATTAGTATCTAAATTATTCTTTCAGGTTATCGTCGGGGAAGATAAGTCCAGAGAGCTCCCCTCCATCTCGGCCCCGCTCTCTATCATCAGAAGGTTCCCATGGTCCAGGCCTGTACGTCAGGAAGCTGCCCAGCCCTCAGAGAGAAAAGGACAAAGAGCTCTCCTTCTACAAGAAAACCAAGCGTGCCATAGCCAGCAAGAAATACAGTGTGTCCAAACATGAGGCAGAGGTCACCACGCCTATAGAGCTGATAAGCCGAGGCCCCGATGGCCGCTTTGTTATGGAGACAAGTCCGCCTCCCCGCCGAATCCAGGGCTTCCCCTTTGCAGAGGAGTCCGACATGTACCCAGAGTTCCGGCAGTCGGACGAAGAGAATGATTTTGACCCTGGGCCTTTGCCACCCATCATGCCCACGCTGCGACCCCAACTCTCCCCAACGTCCTCCAGCCTGGAGTCAACGCAGCCCCCCACCTACAGCCCTCGCCTACACAGGCCCATGGAAGGTATGAGCTTTGCAGAGGGCAGCGCACCTTACGCCTCAGGGCAGGCCCCAGCCTCCCGCTACAGGGGCTTTCCCCAGGGCCTGTTCTATGGTTATCTAGGCAGTCGTGCTGAATCAGGGATTCCACCACCATTCTACATGCCTGACATCAGCCCGCGTAGCTCCGCTCTTTCCTCACCACCAGGCACAGCTGAGGGGCCCTTCGGTTACCCCTCCATCCCTGAGGAGAGTGAAGGATTGGAACACCATCAGTACACTGCCTCTGGCCATTCTCTGTCACACACTCACAGCCCTCCTCTCCGCTCACCTGAAAGCTGGCAGCCTCATGAGTTACCCTTTCTGGGCCTAGAGGGCCCAAGGTTCATATACCCACCTCACCATCCCCTACATCACCCCCAGGACCTCCCTGACCCACCCCCATACCCTCCCCATACTCTCCCCCCTAGTCGCCTGCACCTTCCACCCCTTAGGGATCCAACGAGCCCTGGACTCCTGCAACTGGAGGTCCCTGTGGCTCCACCAGGCAGAGACAGGCCCCCAGGGCCTCCAGTTAGGCGTTTAGCTATGCAACAGGCCCAGAGTCTCGGCCAGCTCAGACACACGGCCCACGGTGTGGGTGTACCAGTGTTGCCTTACCCTGACCCGGCAGCCCGTGCAGGGAGCCCAAGCACAGCCCCCAGTAGTAGCCCTCAGTCTTGGCTCAGCCCGAGGGCAGGGCGCCGGGCAGACCCCAGCCTACCCCCACTAGTACTACAACCCTCCCGTCTTTCTCCACTCTCCCAGAGCCCACTCAGCACCCAACCAGGTTCCCCAGATATTCTAGTGAGACCCCCTCCACGTCACGGCATCCTCCGTACCTCTCGGTCTCTGGAGATGCCCGAGATCACCCTGCAGCCCTCAGCCACTGTTAGCTTCTCTCGGAGATCCTCGCTGACTGCCTCTCCCACTCAGAGTCAGGGCGCCAAGCAGCCCAGCCCCAGTTACCCCATGTCCTATGCCTCCACTGCAGCCAGTTACCCTTCTCAGTCCCCCTCTCCCCCTCCAGAGGGCAGGGATGTTTTTGGGCAGAGGCCATCCCAGAGACGGACAGAGGAGGAGATGCTACCCTCAGAGCCCTCCCAGCTCCAGATCTCAGCCTCAGGGTAGGTGATCCATTCATGTAGACGATACATTTTATTTTTTTAAGGAGGCTTTTCTCCTTGTCTGATCACTTCTTTTAAAATATCCTTTGTATTTTTCCAAATTTTTGCCTCGGTGTTTCAGTTTAGTAAACTTTATGATGCATATTCACTCCAATATGCAGAAGGCATGTAATTGCATTTAGCACACACTGAAAGTTTAAAAAAAGTAGCTGTTTTCTATCTAGGCAGTTAACTAGGATGTCAGTACAAAATTAAGATTAATACTTTGTTTTATTAACAAACGCATCTAAATAATAAAATCAAAATAGTGGTAGTACTGCTTCTTAGTTTTTGAAAGTATACTAAACTACTAGATTTTATCGTTTCGTTATGATGTATTTATTTAAGCATTTGACAAAAGAAAATGTAGCTTCAGTTTGATCTAAATCATTAGTGACCATAGTGAAATTGAAAAGATGATTTGGGTACACTTAGTTTATTATTATTTTTTTTACTAATGACAAAGATTGTTCCTAGTCTGGGATTTGACATATTTTAATTTCCATTGGCAGGACATTCAGTTGTTCATTTTTTTCCCCATTTAACTAATTTCTTTTGAGAGGAGCGCAGCATTTACCCTTTTTTAATATATTATTTGGTTATTAGGACATCTGAAAAATTTTTTTGTTTATTCAGGATGCATTATTTTTATTTATTTAACTTTTTTTTTTTCTCATTTCATTTTTTTGCTTATTTTATAGAACGATATACAGTATTTAGTTACACTATACATAAAAGTAAAATATTGGTCACTAAAAGAAAAACAATGAGATCACTTCTCATGCTGAAGAAATGCTTCTTTCTTTCAGAGTAGCCTTTCAGCCAATTTTGATGCAGCACACAATGAGCTTTGATGCAAATGAACTTCTACCACAATCCAAAATCAAAATAAAAGTTCACATTACTTTTAGCTCTGGGACACAGAGCTCATCTCCTTTCTGATGTTGTTATGACTGAATATTCCCATTTTTATACCTCTGTATAATGATGTCAACCTTGCCTAGCACCTTCAACCATTATTTTCCCCTTGCATTTCTGTGTTGCCCTTCTAATGGACTGGAGACATTTAAAGAATTTACCCTGCCTTCGTTCCAAAGCCTGCTGCAGATAGCAAACAAACTCCCTCCAACTCCTAGAACAAGACGGACATGTTGCCTTAAAAATGCCCACAGATGTGCCTTAAAATAACTCAACTATTGTGAATTAAGACCAGAAACTTAAAAAGACATAACAGTAGGCAGGTCAATCTGTCTGTATGTAAACTTCTGACTTTGATTAGGAAATAAAAATGTCTCTCATTAAATGCCTAAATAATTTAAATAGATTTGTTTGTTCTTAAACAAGAGACGTTTAATCTGTTACACCTTTATCAAGGTTTAATTAAGAAGTAGCACTAATCCTGAATTAGCAAAGTAACCTACTGTTAAAGAGCATAGTTTAAGGTTTTGTTGAGCCAGCTTCCACAGAGAAGATCTCATTTGCATTGTAAAACACTTCCCAGGTCCTTAGAAGTGTTATTTGCAATAATCTGTGGTTAAAAAGATACATTTAAAATACAGGATGAGTGATTTCCTGCAGAATGAATGAAACAATAACAAATTAACTTAAAAAATGCATTTAGAAGGAATGCATTCTTTTGAAATAAAGAAAGTTAGTTGAGCAATATATAAATAAAGCAATGAATAGAATGCTGTGGCTTTCAAGTAAATAATTTCTAAAGATGTTCCAGTTTATCAGAGGCATAGCAACATATACTTAGATGACCGTGCCCCTATAAGTGTCTTGCAAAACTAGTCATACCTGTTGATTTATTTATTTATTTAGTTTTTACATTTGACAGCCACCAACGATGATGTGTTTTATTGAAATGCTGTGTAGGGGATAATGACAAAGTATAAAATAACTATGAAGTAAAAAAAAAAGCCCTACGTGCTTTTAAACACTTCACAAAGAATATTCCTAATTTGTACTCTATAGTCAATGCTTTATACGATGATTTTGCGCTGATAAAAACTAACCTGACATCATGATGCTGCCACCACCATGTTTCATCACTGGGATGGTGTATTGACGGTACATTTTTTCTTAGTTTGTTTATTGTCAGACAGACCATTTTAAATATAGACAGGAAACACCTGCTTTGGTTTCATCTGATCAGAGAACTTCCACTGGTTTACAGTGTTCCCTACTTGGCTTGTGGCAAACTATTAATTGGACTACATGGAGTTTTCTTTGAACAGTATCTTTCTTCTGTTCACTGTATCATTAAGGTAAAGAGATTTAAAAGCTGTGGATCTCTGCAGCTCCTCCAAGAGCACATTGGCTGCTTGTTTAATTTATTCTAGAGTTGTAGGTAATATGGGTAGAAGATCATGTCTTTAAACATTTTATTTTTACCATGCCCTTTCCTTTTTTTGAACCATGCAGGAGCAAATTTTGTTTCTGAAACATGGTGGTGGCACCATCATCTTGTGTTGATTTTTTTTTTTTCAAAAATATACCAAAAATCCCTCTTTCCTCGTGTGCATTTCTTGGTTTGGACCTTTATGTAAAATATAAATAGATTTTTTTTTTTTCAGGGTTTGTGGTTGAATGATGACAAAACATAAAATATTTTAACAGGTTTGAAAGTGTTTGCAAGGCGCTGTATAGATAATGAAACACAGAACCTTTTTTTTTTTTTAGGTTAATGTGTATTTTCCAGCGAGTTTCTTTTCTGTCCACAAACCTGAGCCCCCTTACCCCCACCTCACTGACCTAGCAACCAGGACCTCACCTGAGCTCAAACAGCTGATTCCTGCTTCTACATTATCACTGGCCATTAAGAGAGAGTAGCTTATAAGGCTGCTGCTTTGTAGAGGGTAAGGGTCTTACCTGATTTGTTTTTGATTGATCTCAGCTATCTGGGCAGCGTTGTTGTGACCCGGTCCCCTACGCCACAATAGGTAAGGGTCGGACCCATGTCTGAGAGGGGAGGGGTCAGCAGGGGGAGGGCTCTAATCACTCTCTTCTTTAAAGGGGAAACACTTTGGATTGTGCCTCTGTGCTGGATTCAAGCAGGGAACAGTAATGGTAATCATGGCCGCCGGACATATTTGTCTACACAGTTTTAGCCTGCTGTGGGGTAGCCTGTTTTAATTGAGTTTGAAGACTCGTTTAAACAGAATAAGAATTTTGATTTGAAATGAATGTAGTATGAATACATTATTCAATCCCTACAGTGAAAAAAGGGAGAAAATTAAAGGCTTAAATCAGTAGAGGATGAACTTAAAAAAACAGACTGGAGTATTCCCCTTTAAAGTTTCGTTCCATGTGCAAAATGCCATGCATGCATTCTTTAAACTCTCTTTTTGACCAAACAAATAACAACAAATCTCAAACTAAATTCTCTGTTACATCTGTTGTCCTGAGTGCTTTCGTTCTTTCTGTCATGTGACCGTTTTTTAATGGCCATCTCCTCCTCCTGTCATGTAACTCGTTCTTTGACGGCCATTTGCTCTTCCTGCCATCTCCTCCCGTCAGCATGGTGAAGCCTTTGTACGCAGTGTTCATGTTGATGAAAGTGTGCTGTATAGTGTCTGTATGGAAATGTACTACATTTTAACACACTATGGCTTCCGCACACAGTTGATCTTAAAATGATTTTATGTTTTTTTTCTTCTGTACGGGACTGTTTGTCAGATTTGTCTCTCCCCCTCCCCCCTTTGCTAACGACTCTCGATCTTCTCTCCACAGTGACAAATTCTGGACAGCATCTATAAAGCTTTGTGTTCCTCTCCCTTTCTAATGCACTACTTTTTTGATTCAAACACTTGACATAATCGCAGCATAATATCAAGTTTTGAATTTGTTAGTATTCAGACATGTGGCCTTATTAGATTTGTGATGTTGTGCAGTTTTATTTGCCTAGTGAGATAGATTACACATTTAAAGTGCTTCTTTATAGGATACAGCTTTACAAAGAACAGAATATGAAAGTCAAGATACTTAAGTTTCGTATGATTTCTCCCTGTGCTGATTTAAGTGATTCTATTCAGGAATCAGGCCTGTATTCCTCATTGAATGAAAATAATCCCTGTTCAATTCATTTTTCATTGATAGAAAAAAAACACCTATTTGAAGGGGTTGGCAGTCTTCTGAAATGTGTCAAAGGATTTACTTACTTGTGTGTTGGGGGGGCAGGTGTATTATTTTCTTGGTGAGTCTCCGATAGAAGATAATCTGAAATGGAGTTTAATCTTAGGCTGAAACAACTAATCGGATAAATCATGATAAATATATTATTGAAATAATCAAGAACTAATGTAGCAACAGATTCAAATTTAACTGGAGTATAGAGATTCTTAAATATTTCTTGAGCTGTTAAAGAAACCCACTTATAGAAGTAATTTTACCACAACTGTAAAATATTAAGGCTGCAACTAACAATTATTTTGCAGATTGATTAATCTGTGGATTATTGTTTTGATTAAACGATTAATAATCGGATAGCAAAAAGTTCCTGGAAAATTTTTTAGAAAATTAAACCAGGTGAAAATAAAACCTTTGCACTGCAGGGGTTTTAGAGCATATTGACAGATAAAAACGTTATTTATTTAAATCTTGAATGCAAAATGTTTATATATATATTTTTTTCCCAATTTAGATATAATTACCGCTCTCAGTGGGTCGCTCTGTCAGCTAAAGGCATATTTTACCGTCTCTAACCTCCAGTTAATGATTAATTGTTTAATAAAGTAGTTGACAATTATTTCAACAATCCGTTAATCACAATAAATCTGATTGTTTCAACCTTAAAAATGTATATTCATATTTATATATAAGATGGAAAAAAAGTATTTTGTTTGTCAAAATGCTCTATCCAGAACTTTTCAAGTAGAAAAAGTTTTAGTTTCACCTGGTGTAGGTCTCTCTAAAAAAAAAATCTTTAAAGAACGTTTTGACATCCGCTTATTAATCAAAAAAATAAACAATTGAAAGATTAATCATTTATCAAAATTATTTCTATTTGCAGCCCTAGTATAATGTAGCATTTATATTTCGTCTTCTCTGGGCTCCAGGTCCTCATCCATTAACTATACTCTGGCTTTTTGTCACTTTCTCCTTCCATTTTGTCCAGTAGATGGTCTATGTAGTAAATATTTTTCCTCAAAGTTTAAAAGTGTGATTATGGGAATTTAAGAGGATTCCTTTAGAAGCACATTTGTGAGGTCAGAGATTGTGTTGGACATTGCCTGTTTCCACTTTCCTTATCTTAAGGTTAGTACTCTGTGTGTGCAAGTCAAGCGTCTCCAAAGTGAACAGGCTCATCCACGTCTTTAGATGCAGCTTCTAGCAAATGGAAAGCTATTCCCTAAAGCTTACTGACCCCGAATTAATCTAAAAGTCAGTTAAAATCTAAAAGTCTTCAGCTATTTAATCTGCAACAAGTGGCAACCTCTGCTCACTACAAGCCTCAGCAAACACAGATTCAACTCCAGTGATTCCAGTAACTTTAGATTCACAATAATCAATCAATTGAACTAATTGAATGATTATTAAAACTAATTTAAAAACATCATTTTTGGGAATGACTATGATCTGGATGACTGAGAATCTTCACCAGCATATTACTCTCTCACAAATCTTTGTAGACACAGCCCCCTTGGCTCTGTGTTGTAATTTGTACACCTTTGGCCATTGCATTGCTTTTAACAATAGCTGAACTATTGTGTTGAAATATTTTAGTACATTATATAGATAAATAGTCCCAAATTGCTGGAATCTAACGAGCCTTTAATTTCATTGCATTTAATAAGGTGTTCTTTGTTTTGTTAGAGTCATCGGTCACTTTCAGTTTAGGGCAGTTTAGTTCATTTTCACCTGCTGATCTGTAAAGTCTGAACTATAAACAAATGTATACTTTTTTGTTAAAAATAAATATTAAATAACATCGCCAAAAAACTCAAATATTGTGAATTAGGAAAAGAAAAAGACCTGGAAAGATCCCCATTTTCTCGTTTACTAATATAATTCATTGATAAGGCCCCACTTTACTTTTGCATCTGTAAGACTTTATAAATGCTTAGGATTAATTGGTTCAATAGTCAAAAGAAAGTCAGCATTTAATGTTAACCTTTTTATTATAACCCTAAATTAAAGTAATAGAGGCACAATTTAAAAGGCTTCCAACCCCCCCAACTAACTGTGTGTCAAATATTTTGGTATTGGATGATCTGAAGATAAACTATAATAATTATTTTTACACAAGAAATTAATTTCACCCATAATCCTCAAGTGGTCACTAATTAAAGACCCAAAATATGGGCAGAATATGCAATTCAAGTCTTAGCGCACCAATTACAAAATGTAATCCTGATCTTTAGCACTGTAGGTAAAACAAAACAGAGTAGTACCTGTACAAGTACAAATATGTGCCTGAATCCTTTAGATTGGATCTTTAATGTTGTGACCATTTGAGAGCAGTAGAAATTTCAGAAATTACACCTTCTGTCGGCAGGCCTTTTTTTTTCACTTTCCCTTCTTCCTTTATTTTCTCTTTCCTCTCTAACTTTTATCATCCATCAAAACAGATATAGACTGGAATCTCATCATCTTAGTGAAATGACTCTCAATAGAAGTCTGAGTCCTCATCAATTATGTGATAGCAGCTATGGACGTAGCAATGGAAGCAATATTTGATCTTTTTCAATGTGATGTGATTTAACAGACAGCCAGATTAAAGCAGCAACACATGCTTTGCTGTCTCTTCTCGTCCTTTCAGGGAACCCTTAGGTGCGTCTAGTGATACTGCCGGGTCTGAGAGCCTAACAGCACTGCTACATCACTGTATAACTAAAGCCAAGGGAGTGGCCACTAACAACAATAACAACGCAACATCTGTGAGAAGAACAGGTTAGTCTGAAGGTGTTGATTACTCTGCTTTTCTCCATTTCCTTTACAGTTCTTTTTTTTTATCCTACTGGGTATGAAAGGCTTGTAGTTAACATATCCTTTTACCAATTGGGATTGGTGTTTCCCACCAAACATTACTTATCCATCACTTCCTACTTCTATTTCACAGCAGTATACAAGCGGTTCACTACCTCTGTGTATAAACAATTGAAATACCCAATTTTTGGGTTTTTACTTGAAAAAACATTTTTAAACATAATACTGGTTAATTTAGTTTACATTATCTAACCACCTGTTGGTACTCAGAGAGGAATGACACATTAATAGTTGATGGTCAGATGACCCATGAAATTAAAAGTAAATCAAATGAGAATGTGAGGTCTTGGAAAAATGATTAAAAAAAAAGGTTTATAGCTCAACGCTTTAGATTCCAGACTTTGGGTTCCAGAACAGTAGAACTAGAATGAGTGGGAGATGGAGTTAAGAAATAAATAGAATTTAGAGGTCAATAAAATCTGTTTTGTTTCTCCGTGTTTCAAACTGGTTAGAAAAAAATGAAAATTTTTATGTCTGACAACAGGGCGGGCAGTACTTTAGCTAAACATTTCTTTTGCTTTTAAAAAAGAACATCTGTATAGAATTACTGTACATAGGCTTGAAATATAAATTACGTAAAAATCTTTTCCTATTATTATTTTCTTCCAATTTGCCGTTCCTGTATTTGGGAAGCTGAACAAGTATGGAAAGCCAAAAGTGCCACATATACAATAAAAAAGTGGAAAATGTAATTTTTGTAAATCTGAAAATTCCAGTGTTACTTGAGTTGCATGCATTAATTGAATAAAAAGTTTTTTTTTAAATCCTAATTAATAAAAATGTTAAATGTCGTTAATTGAAGTTATCAATCAATGAAATACATAATTGCATAGTCATTATGATTTTCTTTCTCTTCTTTATTGCAAAACAAGATATTTCTTGCTTACAGAGAAGGCTGGTCAAAAATATACATTTTTAGGTATGATTTTACCAAACGAGTTTACAGTATTTGTACTGTTAAATACTTATATCAGGTATTGTTGGTGAGCATCTTTATTCCTTCCATGAACTGTTATTATTAAATATATTTTACTATACAACTTTTATGATATAAATAGAAGAGATCCCATTTAAAAATTAAAGTTAAAAGTTAAAAAATTCCAGAATAGTTCAAAAGATAATCAAACACTATGGATTTCGATATGGATGTGGGGTAGCTAATAGGTTGCAAGCAAACAGGTGTCACTTAATTTCATAAAAAAATGAAAATTATCAATCTCCAGAGACTGGAAAACCGATGGATTAGACATGTCCAATTAACTAAAATGGCTGTGAGTCACTCAACATGGTACTCAATAGGTCCAACTCCCCTTTGTGTTTGTATGCATCCTGAAAAACTTTAAGCACACTTGTTATGCCATGATAAATGATGATAGCAACGTTGCAGTGTTATATGATGACAATGTTGGAGGCAGCATAATGTTTACCACAGCTTCTCCAGATCCTATTCGGTTTGTCCCATGAGCACAGATTAAACCTCACCATTCTTTTACCAGCAAAAGAACCTGTGCAAATCAACTAAGTAAATCAACACTTTTTGAATTGTATGTATTTTGGGGTTTTCTCATTGTTTTAGGTTCTTGTAGCAGCACTCCCTGCAACAGTTCCTGACCAATATTTCTATCTTTATGGCCTGATGCTAGGATTGGTAATAGTTAGAAGGTAACTTGGATAATACTTTAAATAGTTTGCTTGCAGGTATAAAATGAGAGTAAAGAATGGACAAAATGTGTGTGTATAAAGTGGGGTAAGGAAACAACCCAGATACTTAGTCCTGGAGTCACGGATGAGTCCTAAGGCGGGTTTTGGAATAACCTCCCTGCCTCTTTTGCAGGCTTATCTCCCTCTCAGACCCAGCAGCAATCTCAGACACCCAAAGAGGGAGAAGATCCCAATCACCACATAAAGAATAAAAAGCAAAGCAAGAACCCATACAGCTACTTGACATCGTTCCTGCATCGCAGGACGTCTGAGGAGGACCAGACAGGCATCCTAGCCAGCGCAGACTCTGAGGGCCCAAATTATGGAACTCTACGCTGATCTTGTGCTCATCAAGCCATTGGACCCAATTAAACTGGCCGCTCATGGGAAAAAAATACAAAACACCTCAGCCCTTCCTGATCAGCCACAACGACAAACACAGGTTTCATATAATCCGTATAAGCTGATATGTGTATGAGGAGCAGCAAAGTGAATCCTCCAGGCGCCAGAAGTCTCATCTAATGACAAGAACAGTGGCTTTTTATCTTTGGCATTTCACTTGAACAAATGCTCTGAAAATATATAATGTATATAAATTGTAAAACAAGGGAATTAAGCTTCCTCTTACAGTAATAAAATGTGTTGGTTGAGTATGTCACAACACGTTAAAAAGATTTCTCACTTATCATTGAGGGGTTCATATCTTTAGGTTTTTCAGTGAAACAGTGTACTGTTAAAGCCTGGTGCGTCCTTGTACAGGGACACAAGTCTACCTTTCCTACAATACAAATAGTGTCAGTCTTTAAACACAGGGTTCTTACCACAAAATATACCTCAGAGTAAACGCAGAGTTGCTGTAATTCTTGTGGTATACTGTACGTACTTGACCTTTTTACACTCTAAAGGTACAGATAAAAAGGTTTATAATACTCACTGCTCATTCAAATGGATAATATGGCCTAGCTTAATCTTATTTGGATGCTTTTTATTATTGCAGTTGGTACATTGCATTTACTTTGGGTTTGAGTAGAGACGAGCGGTAGCTCTGTGTCGTTACGCCTATTGTCGGGGCACAGCATAATGACTAAATATTATAGCCTTCATGAGATCTGTTATAAAAATTTTGGGACTTTAATGCTCAGCAGAGGTTGTTCTTGAGCAATGAAACAAAGTGAAGTGTTTGTATGTATCTCATTATTAAGGAATCATTCGCGTAATTGGGCACATCTTAAGGTGCCTTTTTTTGCCTTTTATAGTTTTGTTTTGTTTTTCTCTGACATAAACTGCCTTTTTTTAGTCGCCTTCTTATGTTTGTCACTCTAAGTGAGTTAGAACTCCAATATATGTATTTTATTTTATTTTTTGCCAAGGACACATGAACGAGAGAATGCATATGTCTCATTTAGTTTGTTCTAACAGTATCAACATACTTGTAAAAAAAAATGGGGAGTCAAGAAATCCCAAGCAACTGCACAGTGACGACGGCAAAGTTTTTAGAGCGGAATGTGATTGCTTTATTAAGCTGTAAAACAAGCAATGGGAAATATCCAAACGAATGGCCACCCTGACTGTTTATCTCTTACAACTGTATATTAATTGCTAGCTACTTCTCTATATGTTTGCTAATTTTTTGACACTAACCGATAATGAATGTATGTTTTGCTGTACAGGAAATGAATGTCCCTACGTCACAGTGCATTGAATGACCTGTCATAATGCTTACGTAGTGCAGCTGCGTTTTTGCTGAGATGACCAGTTGGCAAAATATGTCCAAACCCCTGTATTCAATGCCCAAGTCGTTTTCCTGGTGACCACATTTGCTGATGATATTAAGGTGTTCTTTTATTCTTTTCCTGATATTCTTTTCCTTTCTCTATTTTGTTTGATCATTTTGCTAAGGCTAGTCACTTAAGGACACATCAGACTGTGTTTTTGATTTTTTTTATTATTTTACGAAATCAACTTTTTTTTTTTTTTGCGCTAAATCTGAGGTTATCCACAAGGGAGAAAGTGGTGATTGCTTAAAAGCGAGTGACAAACAATAATTGTTTTCATGTAAGATACAAGGAAATAATCTATATTTGTTATGTACTGTACATGGTGTGTATTGTATTTGTAAAGAAAAACTGAACCATGTTTTACAGGAAGACTTTCTTGTATGGGGACGTATGAATAGAAAAAATGGGACAGATATCCCAAGTCGAAAGTAATTAGATTATATATCAAAGTATTTGCTTACAATACGGCTTTAAGTGGAAGTTTAAAAAAAAAAAAAACATTTTAAGGTGCCTAATTTGTCATACTTTAGCAGACATTATTTTATCTGAGAAGAAAAGTACACTAAATGTTAGTACCGTACAGTGTATTATTGCCATAGCCCGCTGGCTGCACAAGTTGAGTCGTATTTTCTCTGAAGTATTAGTACGTGGATACCCATTTGGGGAACACTTTAGAAGCAGAAATTTGTTGCCCTCTATTATATATCTGAAACAAAGTAATAATGTATTTTGCCCGTTGATGAGCACACGTGCAGACTCACTCCAGTTTTCTTCACCTTCACTTGTCCAAAGCAAATAAACCTGAAGGAAACATTTAGTTTTTTTTTTATTTGTTTGGTTTCCTAAAAGCAACGGACATGCTGTAGACATGTACAAAACGTGCTGTGGAGGAAATTGTGTTTACATTAGTTTGAAGAAATACAGTGTGTTAGGGCATAGTTGCTTTGAACATTACGACTTGGTGCTATGTTTAACTTTGTGGTGCTGTAGAATAGGGGTCTCAAGATTTATTTCTGTTTCTAGAAGGAACTTTTTTCTCCATCTCCTCTGTGTGTTTGAGCAGCTAAACTAGCTCTGGTAGACATTGTCCAAATCTTAACAGTGTGACTACAGTGATAGACAATACTGGAATAAGTAGACATATAACCTTGATTAATAGACTTGTGACATTCAATGAACTCAAAATGACCTGTTTTCTACAGTGTGTTTTTGCTATGTCTGTCTGTGCTTCCAAGGTACCCTCTCTAAAATATATTTGTGATGATACTGACATTATTAACCCAGCCTAAATGGGAGAAACTTAGCCTGACTTAGATTAGTACTGGTCAGAGGACACAAGGGAGAGAATCTGAGAGCACCTTTGGTTCAGGTCAGGTGGGGGGATCTTTTATACACACTTCCTGTACAGTGCTGTGAAAAAACATCCCTTGCTTTAAGATTTTTTCAATCTTTGTTTTTTTTTTTTCTTGCTTTAGATCATCAAGCACATTTGATATCAAATGTGGTATTGACTGATATCAGTCAAGTATGACCTGATTGACCTGAATGCAAAATTTGTTTGTTAAATGAGGGGAAAAGGTTATCCATAAGTCATGGAACTACAGCATGTGAAAAAGTATTTGCTCCCAACATTGCTGAGTAAAAAGTTGACTGATTTCAACAACATTATATGAACAACTAGGCTTAAATTTACTAGCCATAGCAAGGAATTACTAACTAAATATTTGCATTGCATTACTGCCATACCAGTAGAATAGAGAAACCACAAGTTGGTTAGAAGGACAAAGTGACCTAAAGAGATTTGAGAACAGATGAGAACCAAAGTTAACGAAATATACCTGTTTTTTAAATATACAAACATAAATACATAGCAGCATGATGGTCTGAGCTGCTTTACAGTCGGACCTCCCATTCTTGATGCAACTGTTAGTTCTTCTCTCTAGCAAAGTATCCTGATTGAGAATTTTAAACTGATACTTCACAAACTTAAAAACCAAACAAGTAAGTCCAAATTGAATGCAAGTGGTCTAGTTTGGATTTAAGTCTTATTAAGATGTGACATAAGCTTATGGAGATCATAACCAGGAATTCAATGTGGCTGAATTAGAACAGTTCTGCAGACAAGAATGAGTCAATATTCGTTCACAGTGATGTGAAGGTCTTACTGTCAGCAAAAATGCTTAATGTCAGGCGTTACCCAGGATGGTGGGCACAACCGGTTATTAGGTTTAGAGACAATTCCTTTTTCATATGGGGTCTGTTTTTTGGATAGCTTTTTTCCTCAATAAATATGATTTTGTAACTCTAACAAGTAAACAAAAAGAGGAAATCTGTAAGAGGGATATGCTATTCCACAGCACTGTAGCTCTATGGTCAACAGCACTTGTTTTTTCAAGCACACTACTACTACTAGAGACGCAAATGTCTCGTATCCACCCATCCGTAACTTTTTTAAATAAAAAAACTATTAGTACTGTACAGTTCAGCCACGAGTAATTTAATTTTGCATTTATTCCCAGTTAGAAAAGCTCATACATCCCCACTGCAGTTTTTTTGGTTTTTTTTAAAAAGATGCCGTCTTCCGGGCTTCACAATATTCAGCGGGAACATGTAAAGTGTTTAAGAGGGCTGCTTTGGACGTACTGTTAGCTACGTTTTCTGAACTTTGTTTCTCTTTTTTGTTTTGGGGGTGTTTTCGACTTACGGCTTTTAGTGCATCACTAGCTGCAGATAGGATGATATTTAACAGATTTGATTCTTTTTTTTTTTTATCGTGTTTATCTTGCATGTAGAGAGAATTACAAAAACGCCTATTTAGCAATCATTCATGGCCATTTGAGCTGATTGGTTATTGGACGGAAGCTAGAAGTATGTAGAATTTTCTATATTCATTTTTTTATTTTCTTTCTGTTTTACATGTGTACCAGCACTGAGAAGCTAGAATGTATAATTATCGTAGGCTACAATAAGCACTACATTGTTGACTGTTTTAGCGCATACACAAGCAAACCCAGTAGAGTTTAAAAGAAATGAGAACTCCCCATGTTTCTTTTCTCTTTCAATCCATTGAACTCTTTGCTGTATATCACATGTTTACATTCTGTATCATCCATGTTATTATTTGGATCATAATGTCCATATGTAAATATTCAGAGCTAAACGTTTCTCACTTTTCCCTTTTTTTAATGATAACCCTGTTTTTTTTTTTTTTAAGAAATCTAATTCTATTCTGTCACCGCATCAGGTTTTTCGATGCTTTACTTAACTTTTCTTTGTGAGCAATTAACTCATACTGTATGGTGCTGTACCAAAGCCTTATGTATAATATCTGTTTTAGTTTTTCTTTTATTTGCCACTGCTATCCAGTGACTCGTCTGAAATCATGTCTTGTTCACTATTCATGTTCAACTGCCATGAATTAATTATTTTTTTTCTGTATATTTTCTCTTTGAGTAACTAGAAACCTGAACGAACTAAAATAAAAAAAAGCAAACCCTGGCTTGTTACAAAAACAGGCCTGGATGTACAGCTGCAGTCGCCATCACAAGCCTTTATAGGGGGAAAAATGCACAGGCTCACTCCTGGTGGCTCATCATGACGTAGACATGGGCCTAGCACATGATCTATGCTCTATCTATGGCATGTCTATGAGAATATGAACGCAGTGTTGTATCCCTGTCACCATATCATTTCAAATGCTTAGTCCTATACAAGATTTTCCTCTCAAATTTTTGTATTTTGATATAATAAAAAAAATCAAAAGAGGCATAATTTTTGTTGTGTTTATTTGACTGTGCTCATCTTTTAGCATCAGAACTGGGACAATTTTTCTGATTTCACCAATACATTAAGGACCGTTTGAACCTAAGCTGGACATTTTGTTTGCCTTCACTTTGTTTTAATAAGGTGTAAGTGAGTTAGGTTAACGTTAGGTTGGAGTATGTACTGATAATGGTTAGTGTTAGGTTTAGGGATATTGACAGGGTTAGGGCATATAGAAAGGGTTAAAAATGGTTCAAGATTAATGGAAGACAATGGGAGTCAACACATGGTCTTCACTGCATATTGCAAGATGAGAATGAGTGCGTGTGTCCATTATGATGCTGCAGTTCAAATGCTGGACACAGGGGGGTGAGTGTTGACCAGAAACTGGATAATGATGTGTCATAATCAGGTCAAGTTTTCTACTCTTTTTTTTCCTTTTAAGACAAAATAGAAGTGCAAAAGTACTATATTCATTTTTCCAAAGGAAAAACAAACACACATACAAATAAAAAAAAACACTTGAAATCTGCTCTTAGACATTTCATAAGGATTTAATTTAGAAAAAAGGAGGATAAATTCAAGGAATGTCTTTGTGTATTTACCCACTTGTTAGGGAATGAGTCCAAAACAGGAATAAAAGCAACCTTAAAGAAAATGGAGCTCCTCCAGAGCAACCTTTGCACTTTGTTTGAATTATTTTAGGCACAACGAAAAGTAAACAAATGAGCAGCCATCTGCATACACCTGAGCAACATATAAAGTTCAGTTAATCCACTGTTCAAACACTAAGCCGCCCTAAGGCAATGATGGCTGGATTAAAATCCTAAATGTTGAACCGTTAAAAGTTAGTGCCTTGTATGCTTATTCTTAAATTTGCTATACATACATACTACCAAAGGCATTTATTACACTCAACTTAAAATAATGAAATAAAATGCATTTATCATTAACTTAATTCTCAAATAGATTTTATGGTGTATTTCTGCTTTTATTCAATAGTGAATTCATAATTAGCTATTTAAGATATTACAGAATTGAACAAGAAGTTAAATTAAAGAGTAGGAACAACAGTTCTTGTTGAAAATCCAGCAAGAATAAATAAAATGTGTCCCAGGAAAGTGGACTAAATGTTGCCCAAATGTAGATTAATTACTTACTTGAGTTGTTTGTTTTTCAGTGTTAAAATGATATGAGTTTAGTGTGAACAGCATAGGGAGACTGCACCCTATAGTGATGACTCATTAAGGCCCACCCACAGCTCCACAATTAAAATGTTATGTTTTAAGTATTTCTGGAACGAAAGATGTATTTACTTTATTTTAACACTTAAATGTTTCAGATGAAAACCAGTGTTTCAAAATCTGGCAACGATAACCAGTCTGATTAAATACAGAATACTGAAAGTGAACATTTTGTTCACTAAGTGAAAACAGCCATTCAAACCAAGCTTAGTTTATCTAAACATATATCTCCTTAAATAAAAACAAAACAAAAAAAAACATCTGTGATTAACCATATTTGTCAGGAAGTTTCTTTGTAAGCCTCATCAATGACTGTTTACTCAGAGTCCAAAGGAATACTATGAAAACGTTTGGGCACCCCTATTAATCTTAATTATTCTTATTTCTAAATATTTGAATGTTTGCAACAGCTATTTCAGTTTGATATATCTAATACCTAATGGACAGTAATATTTCAATATTGAATTGAGGTTCATTGGACTAACAGAAAATGTGCAGTATGCATTAAAACAAACTTTGACAGGTGCAAAAATATGAGCACCTCAGCAAAAATTAATTTAACTGATGAAATTTCTTTTTGTATACACTCTGTATGTAGAAAATGACAATAAAGTCTGTTTAAGTCTAAGAAAAAAGACATGTATATATATATATATATATATATATATATATATATATATATATATATATATATATATATATATATATATATATATATATATNATATATATATACGTGTGTGTGTGTGTATATATAAAAAAAAATAAAACAAATAAAAATTGAAAAAAAGGGATGGCCATTCCAGACCAATATAATTCTTCATCTGCATGATTTGGAGCAGTGTTTTCCATCATTGTCTTGCTGAAATATCCATCCCCAGCGTAACTTCAACTTCATAACTGATTCTTGAACATTATTCTCAAGAATCTGCTGATATTAAGTGGAATCCATGCGACCCTCAACTTTAACAAGATTCGCAGTGCCAGCATTTGCAAAGCAGCCCCAAAGCATGATGGAACCTTCACCAAATTTTACAGTGGGTTGCAAGGGTTTTTCTTGGAATGCTGAATTTTTCTGTTGCCATGTATAACACCTTTTTTTTATGACCAAACAACTCAATCAGTCCACAAGACTTTAAAAACCAAGGCTCATTTTTATCCTCTATAATAAAATAACTGGTATTTTAATGTTTGTGTAAGGGCAAGAACTTTATAAATAAAAAATTGCATGTAAGTGAAAATACATAATCATTTGTGGTATGCCCAGTATCTCCATCTAATCCTTTGTCATAAGAATCAAGTGTGTGTGAGGACATTGGGGCCTGCTTTGGTGGCACAGTGGTTAGCGCGCATGACCCATTTAAGGAGGCCTTAGTCCTCGACACGGGCAACCCAGGTTTGAATCCTGCCTGTGGTCCTTTCCCTCTCTCATACCCCCTTTCCTGTAAGCTCACTGTCCATTAAAAAAACAAGCCACTAATGTTATAAAACCCCCATAAAATAAAATAAAGGATGGTTCTGATCAACTTTAACACATGTAAATAAGGGATTCAACCATTTTAGCGGCTAAAAGCGGCTTGGGGAAATGTCCCACCCCTGCCTCCTGTCTTTCACACCTATGGTGTACAGCCTGGTACACATGAGCTCACAAGGTTAACTTTTTTCCCCCTTTCTTCATAGTTATACCGGCCCAAGAACTTCTTTTCAGTTGTGAACTGTCCTACATTGGCTGGGCAAGCATAGATAGAAAGACAACCATTAACTGAGATTTTACTGCGACCAACTGTGTGTTCATTTTCATCTGCTTGGCAGTGTTGCTCTTCTACTCTAACCCAATTCAGGAGAGCTACAACTGTATCTGCCCTTTTATTTTTCACTCAGATAGAAAGTACCTCCAGATCTGTGCTTTAGTGTTTATATAGTGTGTATTAGCTCCATTGGTCATGGCAGAGGCCCATTCACATTGAGCCTGGTAAAGAAGTGTTTTCATTTCCTCTGCATTCATGCTCAGTAACAGGGTTTGCTGCAAATTCAATTGTGCAATGCAAACTAACTGTCACCCTGCTAAACCAGGAGGACTGAATTCTGCAAGTTAGACACTGACACCATGTCATGCATGGTTTCCTTCCATTGGAGTTTTAACCAATCTATGTTTGACTTCATTTGATTGTGTAAAGTGACTGTAGATGGCCTTTTGTATATTGACGCTATACAAATAAAATTAATGGATTTACATAAAAAAAATAGGGAAAAGCATCAAGGGGTAGGACATATTTCGTATTGTGAATTATTACATAACATAAGCTGTATTTCTCTTGGTAGATCTGTACATTAAAATAGACAGGCCTACATGATGATTATGGACAAACTGAACACCAGTTTTCACTCCTCTCACTGTTACCGCCCACCCACAGTGGTGGGTTATGTAATTCTTCTACCATTACCTAACACTGCACAACTGCGGTTCCTCGATGCTCGTGGATGTAATGAATCAGCGCCTGCCTGCCTGCATACCCCCACGCCTACATCAAATCTGGGTCCCTGGTTTGGGAAAAAAAAAAATCATCTAAGAACCCGGGAGGCTTGAACATCCGAGGCGCGGGCACGAATCCCGTTTCAGCACTGCGCGTTCCCGACACCCACGGAGCGCAGCTTTCTTCCTCTCCCTCTCTCTCTGAACACCAGCTACGGAAACGCTCCCCAGCAGCCATAGAGCGATGCCGCACCTGATCCCGGGCTCTCCTCCCAAAAACATCAATCAGATGAGCAGCTGAGCCCTTTTAGTCTGAATGAGGGCGTGCATGGTTCTGCAGTGCGATGCTGACAGCAAGCTTCCTAACCGAGGAGCTGCGCGCTTTGCAGCATAGAAGAGGCGGCGGATAGGAGCAGCGCGCACAGGCACAGGTAGGCTGCTGGAACTAAAACACAGGTGGATCTTAATCAGATGTCCTGGAGTCGTGATGAAAAGACACTGCCTATTAGAGCTATCAGCTTTCCCCCATAAAATCTATGAAATAATAGAGGTTTATAGTCAGCGTGCTGTGCGAGCCCTGTTGAATTAATGCGCCTTATCCGTCAGGCCCAACAGGTCATAGTACACTACCGGTTAACTTTTCCCATTGTTCATTGGCTGGGGCTTCTAGTTGCTTTATTGCATCAGAGGTTATAAACACAGGCTTGGGTTTAACTGTTTAGTGAGCTGTCTGGTCGGGTATGCTGCAATTCTTCTGCAACAGACCTGCAACAAGTGCAAGCTTTGTAATACACCCGAACATTTCATGTGATCAAAGTCTAGCTTGGTTACACTGCAATTCACCCTTAATTTGAGTAAGTAAATAATTTGAGTAAGTAAATTTACATTTCTTATTTTAAATATAAATTGTCTTGTTACATTGGCAAAGTGTCTCACTTGCCTCCTCAATTCAAGACTAAATGCACTTATTTTAAGAAAAAAATGACTTATGTAGATTTTAATTTTTTTGCAGTGTAGATTCTGTCAGCAATGGCACAACAGTTGTGCCCAATTCAGAAGCATACTAAGACCAGTTAGCTGTTTATATGGGATCATTTGTAATTGACGTTTTATTCATGGGTCTGTTTTATAGATGGCCTTTCCACATGGGCAATCATCTGGACTATAGGAGATATAAAAGTGTCACAACGACTAGGTTGACCTTACAATCTAAGATGCAGTGATCGGAATTCTCCTGACCAATGCATATGATGTCACAAAAAAATCCTGCCCCTGACACTGATTTTAAAGGAACAGTCTGGTCATATTCAGAATTTAAACTTCTGAAAGTACTTTAAATATTGAATTATTACATACTGTTCAATAAATTATAAGTGTTTTTAATCAAGAGTAATTTTCATTTGAATGTGCTTTACTGGAGACATCCATGTTTGTCAAAGAACACTACTGTGACCTACCGGTTTGTGATGTCACGGTGAGGTATCAGCTGTTGATCAAGTCCCAGTGCTGTATCTGGTGTTATTCACAAGGCGCTATTATCTAAATCATTTGAAAAAATTCTTCTTCAAAACGTTGGCTACATATTACGTGTTTTTTCTCTGGCCAGAAGTTCGATGGCAAATCCTCCCTCTTCAAGTTGGCAATCCAACGACGAACTCGTGGATCATGAATCAGAAAGGTGAACTAACTAATTTTTTTTTCTGCTTTTACCCGGTGTTTTGCAACATCCAACTGCAGTGCACGTGGGCATTGTCAGTTTAACTATAGCTCTTGCAAATTTTGATTCCTCTCAAAATCTAAAATAATTGTTGTTGATTGCAGGTGTGTCTAGTAGCTCCCATAGATTTTGCTTGTTAAGCGGGAAGAATGGCTCTAGGCTTACTGTACCGTGACGTCAATGCTGGAGATGTCAGGAGTGAGGTGTTACTATATTTGGGTGTAAATGGCCGCTCCCAGACTCAGTGATCGCAATGAACATTATTATTTTCTTTTTTTTACTAATAAATTCATTAAATCACTGCAAACATATTAGTTTTAGGTATAGATAATGGTCCATTGATTATTCCTTGCTGACCAGACTTTTCCTTTACCTGATTGTCATGACCTTTTCTAAGCATTTTCGCTTGTATAACTCCAAAATGTGCTCTAAGCTCCTTCAAACAAGTTTGAAACAAACAAATTAAAGGACTGTAGGAATTTTCTAGTTCATGCATTACTTAAATTTAATCAACTCCAAAAATGAACATCATAATACACGCTATAGGTTGATGGCTTTATTTGGAAGTGCTGGGATGGGTAATTTAAAGGTTGCTAGTTAAATGTAGTGGTGACCAATAGCACATGATATATCCCCTAATCAAATTTAGCGCTGGCTCTGATGAAACTCCCAAGTACTTAAACAGAAGAGTACTAGAGATTTCTTTTGGAATAAAGAAAGAAAAGACAAGAAGCTTTTTGACTGCGCCAATAAAGCATAATGTGATTCCTCAATTGGACACAATAATTGAGTAGAGCACTGTCATATGAGCAATTTAGCAAAAGTATTTCTGAAAGCATTCCCTTTTTTCAGAGCCCTTTATACGGAATGAGACAAGGGTTCCTCATACCATTGATAAGGATATTTGTATTTTTTTGACTATATTAGTCATTTCATCCTTTAGATGTAAGAGATCTGAATACAACTATTGTCCAAAGTAATCCAAAGAACTTTCCTGTCAAACCTTTTTAGAAGTAATTTCTTGCATTCCATCTATAGTAATTTTTTGTAACACATTGGAAGTAATGGTTAACAACAACTTGGTGTATAAGGCTGAGCAACATTGCATTCTGAAGAACATGATGAGCAGAAGTTGATAAAACATCCTGGAATGGGTTTTCATGGATAAGAAGCTGCATCAAATTGTTGCATCAAGCGCAAAACATCAGATGTACTGGTTCAAAGCTTACCCCACTGTTTCTATAGAGTTGTGTAAGGTGTGAAGTTGTTCTTTGGAGAAACAAATCTGTTTTCAGTCTGTCAATGCTTTAGATACTGTTGTTAAAGGTTGTGGTTGATTTTTTTTTAGGGCTTTAGCTTTGCCCATTCGCTATATTTGAAAAATACTGTTTATGTTGCAGCACAAAAAAAACGTTTAAGACAAGTCCAATTTGGAAATGACCTCTGTTAATGACTCCATAACATCATACAAAGTATCAAAAATCTAAATTGCCATTATTTTCAACCAATATTGTGATAGCGTTTTTATTTAAATTTTGAGCTAGTTAATTTGGGAGAACCTGACTGGCCTGCACAGAGTCCTGAGCTCAAATGCTAGAACATCTTTAAGAAGAATTAAACGATCACCGTGAGCAAGACCATAAATGGTATCTCAGAAGTTTGGTCCCATATTTTCATAAACTAACATCTAAACCTTTTGGTGTCAACTTAATATTAAAGCCCTTTTATTGAGTATAGAATGTCATTAAAGCTCTTGGGTGTATAAAGGCAATGCTGTTGGCGTTATGGTGTAGGGTTTTGTAGCTAAGTCACCACATAGCTAGTAAACATGGTGTGTTACACACACATCATGTTTACCTGCAACCAAAAGTATTATTGCTTTTTTTTATTGTTGACACAGGTGTTGCATCATCTATCCTACCATCAGAGAAATGAACATTAGCTGAAAACAGAGGTGTTGTGTAGTCAAGTCCATCACAGCATTATTTGCCTCCCTTGGAAACAGACAGGTTGCCAGACGTCCACAATCTTCCTCTTTTAAATATTCTGTGATAATGGAATGAAAGGCTGGCAGGTTTTTGTGAACAAGCTGATAGAGAACAATCTGTTATCTGTTTCAAAGTTAGATTAAGGAATCATTTAAGAGAGACATGATTACTTACTCCTTATAGAAAATATTTTACTTTTTTTATTAATACTTTTTCTAAAGTTTTATGGTCAAATTATTTATAAAATAATCATTAGTTTATTGCTCTCCATAAAACTAGTTATAAGATTGGACACCCTTTATGCACATCGAGGAAATAGAGTAGGCCTATTAAATGTACGAAATAAAAGGATATAAACAAATAACCCACTTTTGATTAATTGTTTATTAAATGCTTTAATAGATTAAAATTGCTAAATCAGATTAACTGATAAGGTTTTGATTAGTCTCTCAAAATCCACCCAGTCGCTGGCCACCGTTTTTAAAGCGTTTACAACTAACTACTAACAAAACATGAAAATTACATTTGTAAAATTATTACCAATATAGACATGTTAGATATTGTTAGAAAGCTTAGATTTTCCACAATTCAACCACCAAGTTCATTTTATGAACACAGCGAGCACCAAAGCACAGTAAACACAGATATAGCAGCATGTCAGCTGTATTATAAATCCAATCTCCAGTTATTTGTACTACATTGGTCCATAAGGGTTAAAAGTAACTCAGCATATTCATATTAAAACAAAAATTTCTATGATGAGAAAATCGCCATATAACATAAATTTTTTGATGTCAGAAAAGTTAGCTGGTCAAAGATAATGCTTAGCATCTTAAGACTTACTACCTCAAACGTTTGTCTGATATGTTTTTTTTTCTTTTTTTTTTTTTACATCGTCCTCGTATCTACAATACAAAAGTGTGTGCATCTTTGTATGACTCGATTTGATGAAGGGACAGCTGATGAAGTCTAATAAGCTCCTTGCTCCTTGCCTGTCAGCCAATGACGTGTAGAGATATTGGTAGATATACACTAAATTAAACGTTTTATATTTATACATTTATACATCAATGATGAATTCTTTAGGTAATAGGGTACACTACATATATATATATATATATATATATATATATATATATATATATATATATATATATATATATATATATATATACACAGGTGGAAAAATACTTCCTTTATAAATGTTTTGTGCCCATTAAAATGCTTCATTGTTGTTTTATGGCTCAAATTTGGCACATTTGGAAACGCTGGTGACACAAAAACTTCACAGCTCTGGAACTGTTGTACCTACAGAAATTTTCTGCAGTTGTGGTTGACATGATGTAGATCAAATGTAATAGAATGAAACATGCCTATTCTCAAGCATGTCTTTATTGCTGCTGCTCAAAAAAGACCTGTTATTTCTGAGAAGACAGAAAACAACTTTGAGGTATATTTGAACTGGAGCAGTTTAGGCTGTTTTTAAGTCACTCTGCTTTCATTTATATGTACAGAAACTAAAAGATGTTAGCTCTCAAATGATGTATCACACATGTAATTGGAGCTTACAGTTCCTCAGTTATTTGCTCTTCAATTTTGGTATGCAAAAAGAGGATTGCTTAAAAATAGGTGGGTGTTTAGACAAATTTGCTTTTAGTGTTTTAGTGTTGTTGCTATTCCATTAGAGGGCTGCTGTTCACCCTTAAATGGACCAATAGTTGCAAGAGAAATACAATATCAATGGCGGAGACATGATAGGGTAGAAACATAAATAAGCTTAAGCAGAGTTCAATGTGGGAATATTTTGCAATGTTTAATGGCGACGGGAAGCTGAATGCAAAATTCTTATAGATATGAAACACTCCAGTTGCGCTTCAGGTTGTCACCTGAAAAGGGCCCATTCATGCATGCTGGATGGTGGAGCAGCCTCAACTTCTCTACCAAAAATAATTGATCAACGAGAAAGAGAAAATATGATGACACAAAACTGGAGGGAATTATGCATGATTTGTAACATGGTAGAAGAATACATTATACCAATAAATATGGTTGGTTGTGAGGACTTTAGTGTGTTAAAACACTTCAAGAAGCCAAGTTTAAATTTTTTCCAGACCAACCATTACCTCCTATTTGGCAGCTCGGCTACCGGCCATAGCCATTTTTTTCAACTGGAATCGAAATCAGTGCTAAACACATTTTTTAAATAATCTCCAAATATATCTGTATTTTTCACATAGTAGATGCATCAAAATGTTGGGTTTATTTGCAGGTCTAATTTAAATGCTTCTTATTTCATCCCATTTTGTCATTATATAATATACCCAGCCAGGTGTTTAGCTTTAGTCCTTAAAAGTAAACATCTCGTTTCTTGCCTGCATAAAGTCTTTAGCACCTTGAAGCAATGCAAGTGGGTACTATCAACAAAAAAACAGAATTTGCTAACATTCACACTTAACCAAATTCCACCTCGATCTTCAATTTCCTCCTGATATACCCAAACAGAGAATGGCATCACTCTTGTTAATGTGCAGAAAGTTGGTTTCAGGCTTTCAATCTGACTGCAGTCAAACACAAGGTGGAGATGCAGAGGAAAAAGCTCTGCAGTTGCTATGGTAACTCATCTTCCATCCATCGTGACTCAATGCTCTTCCAGAGCGACAAGGAGACAAATGAAGCCTCAGAGGAACCTTTGACCAGAAGCTCTGACAGATCATCAGCCAATCTACCCAAGGCTGCTTGACTGTCACTGCGTTGCAGGTTTCAGGCTGTCTCCATCAGCTCAGCAATTGTTTTACAGTGCTTCATGGCTCATGCCACCTCTCAGAGAGAAAGAGGTGAATTGGTCGGTGGTGAGAGTCAATTTGATCCTCTAATCTTCTGCAATCTGTCAGACTGAGATTATTTCATCTAAAACAGAGAAAATGTCATTGCTTAAATCTCTAAGCAAGTGATCTCCTATGATGGCCAGCGGGCTGTGTGAACAGCAGGCGCACGATGATCCAAACATTTAATCAAAAATCCAGTCTGTCTCTCGGAAAGACAATCCGAACCTTGCAGCGAGCTGCAAATCTGCTCTCTCTTAAACAGGCAAATGATGCACTATAAATAGTGAATAGAAGAAAATCTTTTTGTGTAAGAAACCTATTTTAGGAAGACAACATTGATTCTCAGAAATGAAACATATAAGTGTTTCGTTAGCCTAATGCAACCTCAGCTAGCGTTTATAAAACAGGTCCTACGCAAAGATATGCACTAAACGATGATGACGAGGTCAACAGCTTTGCAGTATAAAGCTACATTTAGAAATGCAAGTTATCAACTAATGAGTTAGTCTAAAGTTGATTGATCTGACTGGTTATCTAACGATTAATTGGGTTCTTTTCATAATATTAAAAGGCCAAATTGTAAAACAATATGTTGACTTTTAATTAATGATGTGCATTACTATATTATTACATTTATACTGTATATATACTGTATATATACTGTATATATTATATTGTATACTGGCTGCATAAACAAAAAAACAAAAAAATTGATTTCTCACACATTTTACAACTTTGACATAATTTAAAAATATAGCCAAAAAAGTAAATGAACAGATTAAAATCACAGAATATATGATGAAACAGAATATGTCATAAAATATGTGAAACACCTATACTCTCCCATGAGCAGAGATTTAAAATTGTCATTTAAAAGCAGAGTATGTGACTCTGACAGGCTGTCACGTTGCTTTCCCCTTCATGTCGAGTAGATGGATGGTAACTGATATAGTCCTCTGTATTTTGAGTCGGCCAACAATCATTGGTTGGAGCGTCACATTGTGCCTGTTAGCCGTGCTTCCAAATTAGAGGTAATGGTTGGTTTGGAAGGAATTAAAACAAATATGATTAAAATTAACATTAATTTGCTGAAAACACTCAGTAGCACAGCTTTCCCTTGTTTAGCTGCCCCCTTGTTTAATTTTTAATGGATGACATGTGACTGACATTCTTGTGAGATCTTTACCCATTAATATTCACTCACCACCTTCTTTCCAACACGCTGGTTGATGCAGGTCCTACAAACAGCATGTAGGACTGTGCATGCTGGCCTATTTTCCTGCAGAAATACTATGTAGGCCATCAGATACCAGGCGACATCCTTTATGGTTGCTGCTTCAGTCTCCTGAGATCAGAGCTGCGCCTTCCCCATTATCTAGGATAGGTAAAGGGCCTCTTTATGCTTGGATCCAGGAAAGAAAGTTTGATACTTTGTACATGAATGCTGATGGAGAAGCGGTGAAAACAGAGCCACCATTTGATTGAGCAGCTGTGTGTTGTGATGACTTCAAGGTTGCTAAAAGATAAAAAAAGAGGAAAATATGTTGTCTTGACAGTTTTGACATTCTTTTGGTTTCCCCACCCACACTGCTACATAAGTTGGTGGTGTGCATATGAGGATTACTTGAAATCATGTTTCTTCACAGCCTTGCATGTCTGCAGTGTATGCTATTTGTGGCATTTCTACATTGGTCTACCGTTAAGGTTTTCTAGTTAAAAGAAGTGATTACTTTAGTGCTTGTTTTTCATGGCTGTTTTCTGATTTTCTTTCTTATTCCAGACAAAAACCTGCTAGTCTTTTAGCAGGTGCTTTAAACAAGCTTGTCCTCTCTGCTGTGTTGAGGACAACATGTTCCTGTACTGAAACAGGCTTTCTGTCTAATTTGCTATAATCAGCAATGTCAGGCTTTTTGGTGTGGGTTTAAAAAAATTTTCAGCTGATAGGGGAATGTATTTCCCTTATTAGCAAGATACAGCTTTAGTATTGTTCTTAGTTTACATTTATTGTGTTTAAAAACTGTAATCAAACTTAATTTTTTGCATGATTGTGAAGGTGGAGGTTATATATGTTATTCAAAATATAGAAATGAAAACCTGAAGAATGTGGATCAGTGCATATACATTCAGCCCCCTTTAACTTAATACCACTAATAAAAATCAGTGAAAACCTGTTAGTAATTCAATCTCACTGTGAATATAGCCATTCTTTGAAGTACATATCAAACATGGAGCGGAGTGCTCAGACTAAAGACCCTTAACAGACTATCCCTGAAATCACAATTCCCACTATGATGCATGGTGGTGGCAGTGTTATGCTAGGGGGTGTATTTCTGCTGCAGAAACGGTGAAGCTGGCTGAGATTGATTGGGAAAAAACTGTAGGGAAACACAGGATAGGTATAGATGAAACGCTGTAAGAGAGTATAAAACATATGAAAATGGCCGCAATAAAATTATTACGGCTAGGCTTGTTATGATCAGATAGATTTAAATCTTAATTTGATTTGTTTTTGTGCAGAATTTGGCTAAGAAAGGCTTCATACAACTGAACACTTTTAAAGGCTGCTGATTACATGATCTGTTTTCATTGAATGGTTATTTACTAATTTGTGTCAGAGCATCACATCAAATCTGCAAAACCCAAAGGTTTTTGTTTGTAACTTCTCTAAATAAAAAAAAATAAATAAAAAAAAGAAGAAGCTCAAAGAACACAAAGGCTTTGCTCATAAGGGAGCTATACAGTAAATGCAGTGTCCTAGTGACTGTGATATAATTTAAGTTTATGTACTGTAGATTCTGGATGGCTGGTAACTTCATTGCCTATTCTCAGGATTGGATTGAGACAGCATGAGATGAGTATAAGGTCGAATAAGCTTTGCCAAGCCTTCGTGTCTGCTTGTTAGCATCCTGCTAAAATTAGGAAACTTTGTGGAAGTCCAGTATCCTGGAGCAGCTTCTTTGCCGGAGGGGCTGGAACCGCAGCATTGAGCCTAATTAACATACCAGTTAGACCAAACATGTTATGGTTGATCAGCACAACTCTTCAATCTTGATTGTAACCTGTTCCTCAGTAAACTCAATTTCAGTGGTGAGAGGTGTGAGAGGGACATATCCACGTCAGCAAGGCATTGTTTACCGACAAACACCCTCATAGTTTCAGGTGCTCGTTATGGGAAAATTGTGAGAGAGCCAAGTTTGTTTTACCAGGGCATTCCCAGTGTTTACTCACCATACAGAGAGAAAGCAGTAGAACTTGATATGGGAATTTAAAGTTCCTGTTAAGTAACAAAAGAATCCTTCTTAAATATTAATTTTAAACAAATCCCATAAGAGTGACTAAAGCCAGAAACTATTTGGGTGTAGGGAAATATTCCACAATTATGAAAAATGGATTTTAAATTAGCAAAACAAAATTAATGAATTCGAGGAAAAATGAATAGAATGAGTCTAACAGGAGTCCCGTCTTCTTTGGCAAATATGTATAAGACCTTCAAATGTTCTATTTTCTTATTTACATTTGCACAATTTCCTGATTTTGCAAACCACTAAATAAGCTATACAGATGAAACTTTTTTATCACATTCAAAATAACTTCTAAGATTTGTATTTCATATTTGTAAACCCAGTGACAACCTGCCAGTGAATTTTAAATCATTTCACATTCATGAAAGGGTTTAATTTTTCTAACCACAAAGTCAATCATATGGAAACATTTTCCAAAATTGATAATATTTATTTATCTTTTTGATCCGATATAGTTTATGTTTCATTTATTTTGGTTTTTCCTTGCCCTCCAGGGTTTTATGGAGCCCTTAAGGTTTAGAAATAGCTTTGTTATCCTTTCCAGACTGATCTTGTTATTTTATTTGTCATTTATTCATACATTTCTGTAGATTTGGGTATGGTGTGTTTCTTTATTGAGATGTTTCAGCCTACTTTGTGCTGTCAGATTTTTCTCAAGTGACCTCTTGATTATAGATCCGACAGTAATTAGCTTAGGCATGGCTAATGAAATTTAACCCAAAACATCAGCATTAAATTCTGATTACACAAGGAGGTCATTTCTTTTTTCAGAAAAGCCCAGGTTGCTATGAATACCCTTTGTCCCTTAATACATTACTGTACGTTAAAACCAATTAGTATAAACAACTTTTTGTTCTTATCTAATTTTTATTGTCTTTGGTGACAATTATATTAAAAAAAGAGAAGAAATCTTTAAGCTGGGAATTACCTTTTCATAGCACAGCAAAAAAAGAGCAATTGAAAACAAGGGTAACAGTGAAATCAGTAAATTTTAATTTTATTAACTGCTGTGACAAACGTATCCTATCCTTTCCTTGAAGAGAGCAATGATTGGTTTTTAACAGCTATCTGTCAGTTCTAGTAGAAAACAGATGATGATTTTCTTGTGAAATCCATCCTGTGAATTTTACAGCCTGACATGTTTTTTTATAATCAAGACAGACCATGACATTTCAGCATGATGTCATCCCAGATTACAGTCAGGGTGGATCCTAGCCTCGAGTGGGTTAACGTCTGGCAGCTTCACAGCTTCGGACCCTCCTACCCACCCACTGTGACTTTCTCTCCTTCTGTCTCCTCCTACTCACGTTTCTCTATAGCGGGCTGTTGCAGCAAGGCAACATCATGGAGGCTGGATGTGTGGTTGCCGCGGTGATTGAGAATGCTGCCTCAGGACCCCAGAGAGAACCAGGAAGTAGTGTCGTCCTTGAGGGGTGAGTTACTGTTTTTCCTGGCTTTGTCTGCTTACCTGGATCATAAAAAGTAGTTCAGTTGAATGTGGTTTGTTGGATGCTGCTTAACAGGCACGTGGGAATTTGCATTTGAGATGTGATATTAAAAAAATGACCCAGTTATCATAGTGAGATAGAGACAAACTGTTCTTCTTCTTTTTTTTTTTTTTTTTTTAGCTCTGTCAGCTTCAAACCCCACTGTCTTCCTTTTGTTGTACTCATTGAATTTGTTGAGTCCTCTTGGATGCCATAAATGTTGATGTGTGTGTCTGGGTTCCAGGCCATATTTCCAGGTTTGATCCAGCTGAATCAATGTAAGACAGCCAAACTCTCTGCAGTCTTTGTTCCTTATAAAAGTTTTCCCTGAATGGACCTCACCCTGCACTCCTGAACACATTGAGTCACATTTCAAGTGAAGGTTTTGTGAAACACTCCCTGTGGGTGGATTGTCTTCATGGATGACTGAATACATGAGCTTTGAGTGCACATAAAGGGCCAGTGAATCGAGCACACTGATGTAAAGCATGGTTTCTCTGTAATTGCGGATAGATCCAGCTGACTGGCATATATTTTTATGTTTATTTTTCTTCTCACATTTTGGATTCAGAAATAACATCTTCAGCATGACATGTTGCTGGTGCAACGTCATGATTTCAGAAGCTGCTTGGATAATTTCCCCCTCACTTGCTCCCTCTGGTGGATCAAAATAATAATTATAAAAACTGTGAGCCTTGCCAGTTTTAAACGCCTTCTTTTGCTTCTTCTGCAGTGATTTGTTACCATCTACTGACCTCGAAAAAGATGATGGCTTACCTCAAGTTACCAACATTATTCCTCCTGGGGAGAAGCAGCCACAAGAGGCATCCACTGCCCTGGTACACTCCTTTACACACATGGCGCTGACTCATATCCCATGTAATAGAATACATAAAACCCAACAGACATGTTGTCCTTCCTCTGTGAATCTGTTTTGTTTTTTCAGCTGGTTCTTCTGTCCCCTCAACATGTTACAAGATTTCAGAGCAAAATTTCTAATTTATTTTCCAATGAGGGTCAAACCACACAAGCATACATACATACATCAATTTTACAACTATTTGTTCTAGTTTGTCATTGAGATTTTAAACAGTTGTTATAACCATCAACATGCTTTTATGGTCATTTTGAATATTTGAACTATTTTTCTATCCCAGGTCTTTTAAAACATCTGGCTTTCAATTATAGACCATGAATATTATTTTGGTTGATGTCAGAACTATTCCAGCAGCTTAATGTTAACCTTGGATTTTCTCCATACTGGTTCTAGTTTGTGTAGCAAATTATTTTCCCAGTGGAATAACAGTATCAAAGTGGGAAATGGGCAAAATATTAAACTTATTGCCCTACTTAGTTATTTATTCAACATGGAGTTGGAGAATTTGAAAAGAATCATCCTTTTTTATCATGTCATATACTAATAGATCAGTATCACCTGTTAAAGAGACCTTCAGAATGATTTTTAACATGAAAAAGCTAACTTTTATTCCTGCTAAAACATGCTTGCTGTATGTTTCGCCAAAGAGTTCAAACTTCTTTCAAGGAGCCATTTGACAAGTGTAAAAAAAGAAGCCATCTTTGTCTTCTTCATCAGAAACTTAAATTAAAAGAGGCTCTTATAAAAAAAAAAAAAAAGAGTTTAGATTTTAAACAGGAGTTGGATTCAGAACCTAAAAACTAAAGACTTCATTTAGATTCATGATCTGAGAAATTAATCTTATTAGCAATCTTTATCTCATGGAATCAGGAGTTAAAGCAGGCTGGTATGTAAGCTAGAGACCCATTTTACTGGATAGTAACATTTACAAAATGTTTATAACAATGTGTTTATGTTGGCTGTAATTACATAAGGAAAACTATGGAATGCCTGTCCAGGTAACTACAATTATAAATGTCCAAACCAAGTAAAAGCTAAAAAAAGACAAGAAGCTGCTACATTCTCGATATTTTACATGTGAGTTTCTATAGGTTAAACTATTATCCATAAAGTTCCTGTTAATTTGGTGGAATGTCTGAAGCTAAGTGTCTAAAACAAACTGAAAGAGGAAGTGATGTTATCAGGAATTCTGACTGTTTACCTGAAAACAGTTTTGTAGATAACGTAAATGTTTTTGTTTAATTGAAAAATCCTGATTCATTGATAAATGTAAGACATATCCAACCTATTCAACTTGACCGTCATCTAATGAAGAACAAGGCTATAATTTTTATTTTAAAAACCATTAGATGTATGAGTGTGCTTTCTTTATGTTCCAAAAGACATGTCATAAGCAATTTCTTTATCTCTGACCCTGTTAATGGTGGCCGTTTTTGACAGATGAAGAGTGATGACATCACAGAACACCCTGCCGAGCCCCTCCTGCGCTCCTGCGTCAGCACAGCAAGTATGAAGGTCAAGAACATGAAGAAGTAGGTGCTCTCAGTTGCTACTATTAGGGAGTATTTCACTGGCCTGAATAAAGCGTTTCTATTCAGGCCAGTGAAACGATGGCCTGTGTTCTAAAGAAAGGTGCCTCTCACACTGATGGGTCAGTGTGAATCTTAAATGCCACCCTCACACATAAACCTGACCTCTCTTCCTCCTTTTCTTTGCTTTGCTTTGCTTCATCACAGTGTCAGCGTGTCTTGAATGTTGATGAGTTGCTGTTCTGTGTGTTCTAGGCTAACGTTCCCAAGAGGTCACTTCCCCAGATTGGCAGAGTGTGCCCATTTCCACTATGAGACTGTTGATTTTGGCAACATTCAGGTGAGCTCTAAAAATACTTGGCAGAGAGTTATTAGCTTCCAGAACGCTGCATATGGAGAGTATTTATTGTGTTGAGGGAGAATCAATATCCTTGTTTGGGTTTTCTGGACAATCGTTACAGCAATTTCCCTCATACACTTCACAGGTCATGTAAGAAACATAAAACAGGTAGTTATGCTTTGGCATTGCTGGATGACAGATTTAAAGTTGTAGGGAAATCATATTTAAATGTCCAATCATTCTGGCTTAAACATGTATATAAATATACTCTTTATCAGACAATATTATCCCAAAATTTAGTAAATTTCTCTATAAAAAAAAAAAAAAATCCTATCTTAAAATCTGTGTTTTTTTTTTGGTTATCTTATGCAGGCCAGTTAGCTATACGTCAGCCTGAACACCTAAATTCGGCCAATCATATATCAAAGGTCATCTGTCCATTACATTTTTTGGGTCATAGCATCTTGATTCATATGTCGCAGCTAATATACACAACGGTTGAAATAAGAATAATTTACTTTACCATTGAGTTATGTCCCAGTGTTCACGAAAATGCAGATCTGTGTCTTATAGCTGACAGAACTGGCAGTGTTGTGAGGCAAGGGCTCAAACATGTACGGCTGTAAGCCTTCTACACCAAACCAAGCTTCTGCCGACCTCTTCCACAACATCTTCGTCCCCACTTTCCTCCACTAAATAAAAAATCTATGACAGAGGAGACTCATCCACATCCTCCGACACAAAAATCTCTCCTCTTGCATGTTTCCGCTGTCCATAGCGTTCCTTGACAGCGTCGTTTCTAAGTCACCAATTTAGTGATACTTGGTCCAAATGGAATTTCCCATTGGGAACCTACTAGCTCTAAGTTGGTAACTGGTTAGCAAGATTCTCCCGAGACACCGGCCACAATAACACTTGTTTGCAAACCTTCCGCCACAACATCGCCACCCTCTTGATAAACGACCGATCACATTCACTTTATTTACTTTATTTAAAGTTCTGCACCACTTGGGAGAATTCGGAAATGCATCGGTTGGAACGGCCGCTTCCCTACGACTTTTAAAGTACAGCTAGGTGAAATGGGTGATGTCACTGTTAAAGAGGCTTTGTTTACTTCTAGTGTGACTAAGAGATGTGTGTACAAGAATTTACTAGAAGGATTGTATCTTGATGGTTACTGGATACATAGCTCACATTTTGGATCATCTCTAAACTGTTTAGATGACTTATCTACAGACTCTGCTATTGTTAATTTTTTTTCTCAACTTTTACCAGTGGGTTGCTCAAACTTGTGTTAAGTTTTGCTGCCAACAGCCTGGATTAGAAGACAACATAATCTTATTTCTGGTCCAGAGAATGATCATTTATTGTGGAGTAGCAAAAATGAACGACTGCTGTCAGGAACCCCAGTACACTTTAAACATTGGTTTCAGCATACATCATGATTTGCTTTTTGACCATTTAGATCTAGAAGTATGTTTTAATGACTTACTTTAATAAAACACCAGGTTTTGGTTCTTTAAAGCAGGAAATTCTATTCAAGCCAAGTGATAAATATGATAAATCCATCCATCCATCCATCCATCCATCCATCCATCCATCCATCCATCCATCCATCCATCCATCCATCCATCCATCCATCCATCTTGGCTTGACTTGTTCTGGAACTCTAAGTCTGAAAATTACTACAGTAGACGGATGACCTGGATTTTCCCCACCTTTTTACACAATTTGGCAACCCAAAAGTCCACAATGATCAATTAACACGGAGGAGGCACAAAATACACCAATGGCCATAAGTAAACATACAGACCACCATGCTAAAAGTAGTTATTGTTTATGTGCATCAGATAACCATCTGGCAACACAAAACATTAGCTGATGTCAGCCGATTCTATTAAATCAAGCAGTGAAAAAATAAAAGACCACTTTCTCTAATCCAGAGACACATTTTATTGCTAATATTAGCCCAAATTTGATCTGTGTCCTCATAATAACTTTAATAGCGGACATCAGATCTGTCTGGTTAAATCCTTGAGTGAAAACATGGACTGATTGTATGGGTGAAATGGAAGTTTTGCACATGGCTGATGTCAATGGAACAAATTTTTGGGAGGAACACGCTGATGCATGCCTATGCATCCATGCTGCTAGACTTAAGATGTTTGAGTCCAGATTTGTGGTCTTTCAACACTGCAGTGAATTACAGGGAGACTGATCCTACCACAGTGTTTAGAAAGTCCTCCGTAGAATCTCTGAAAACATTTCCCCTCCTTTGAACTTCATAAATCAGTTTCTAAAAACACATTATATAAATTCAAATGAGGAGACTTTTTCTGATTGATTTTGTCTTGGGACAATATTTTATGGACTGATGCCCAAGCTTGGTGTTTCTACTGATAACATTGTACCTCTTTTGCAACATGCTTTCTTGGTTACCACGTTCTCTCATTTGTCTGTTGCATTTTTATGGGCACCCCTTTCAATTTTGCAATTTTATAAATACTAAAACCTTTCTCAAAGGGATTTTTTTAAATAACAGCACACAGTAGATGTGACAATGTTTAAGAAAGGGCAGTGCTAAGGAGAGTTTTCAGGTCTTTATATTTGTTCACTTATGTGCTAAAGGCTTCATTAACTAACTTGTAGTTTGGTTTGATCACCAGTAGAGTGCATCACTAATCTCTGCACAACTGTAAGGTGCTACCCTAGCTTAGCACAGCCTCAGTGGTGCATGTGATGCTCAAGGAGCTGAATCCTTGCATGCCGCATTTATGGGCTGTCTTGCAGGAGGCTAAATCGTAAACATTTTCACTCTCTGCGGCAAAATTATCCACAGCAGCTGCCATTGCTGTTGCATCTGCTGTTTTTAAACTGAATTAAAAGAGAACAGAAACAGAAGCATTATTTGTTGGGGACACTAATATTAAAGGCAGAACTGCATAGGAAGTTCAATGTTCTGCGCAATCGGGGGTTTCTTTAACTAAAGAACATGTTTATTTTTCTGGTTTTCCCTATTCATGCATAAGGCTGCATGTGCATTCACAATAGTCTTAACAGCAAAGACGAAGCAGTGATCAGGTCTCATGTGTCCTGCCTGCAGAACAGCACAAGGGCAGCAGACATCCTCCACCACATTTGTCTCCAGATTAGCGCCAGTCTCGCCTTGATAAGACATCAGTTAGAATTGGAGGGTTGTCTGTCTGTCTCATATTGCTGTATGATGGATGAGAATATGCATCTGTGTGTCCCAGATGAACCCATTTATAGGCAAACCTCCTTTTGTCGCTGGAGTGAGGAGATCGGTTAAGAGGGGGGAGGGGGATGGAGTACAGGAGAGGGAGGAGGGGTAAAAAGGGAGGCAGAGGCAGGGGCGTTAAGATACTCAGAGGGAAGCATCCGTGTCTCATATTTTCTGCTTTCTATAGCTCACTGGTGCATGGGGGTCCAAAGCTCTGCAAATAAGTGTCTGCATGCAGCGCGGTGGGACAGTAAACAGGCGAGTCAGGAGCAGCATTTAAACCCTTTTACTCTCAGCCAAGATTTTTTTTTCTTCCTTTTTTTTGAGGAGCGTGCTGTAGTCCCGCACACAAAGAAGAACCACTTACTTCATCCGCAGATGGATATCTGAGATGCTCTAGTGGGAGGTAACATGAATAGGGCCCCTGGCTATGCATTTATTGTTTAGTGAATAAATAACATAATGCAGGTTTGTTTATGGGAAACTGATGGGATACTTTATTTTATTTTAAAAGCATGTGTGCACTGTGATTGAAAAAAAAAACACAAAATTTTTTTTGGCTGATTTTGGATAATTTATCAAGGCTTCTTTTTATCTGCCATCCTCTCTATGGTAACTGGATCTTTGACCCTTTGACTGTACCATACCTTAAATAGCTTTGTAGTTCAGAGTCATAATTAAAGACAAATATCCTTTCAGTGAACAGCATTTTCCCCATAACGGCTCATTTAAAAATAATTTTCTCAGTCTGTGGTCTTCATCAGTTTGGTGAAACTAGGTCGGCTCATGTTGTGTAACAGTGTATCTGGATGAGCTGCAAACAGTTATAAATAACCAAAACTTCCTCAGAGTGAAGGCCTCTGAAGTCTCCACCAACATCTTTGATCTCTCGTTGTGTTGAAATCCTATTATCTGCAAGCTCATAGAAAAAAATATATATATCATGCATATAAAGGATAGAGGATAAAATAATATAGATCTTATAGTTTTTACATCTTGTTTTATGACTAGACACTTTTTGTATCCCAGGTTTGAAACAGAGCGTTTTTTGCATCATGCTCATCTATTATTTATACACCATCCTAAATCCAGGCTCCTCTGTTTCTCCTTCCTCTCGTTTTTTTTCTACATAGTTGGCCTTGGCAGAGGGGCAAAACGAAGGACCAAAACCTGGTCTGGATAGCAAAGAACTTGTTTTTTTGGTCCAGATCACTTGCCAGGTAATGTCACCTCAGTATAAGCAATATTTATGGATTTTCAGCTTAACATCCTTTACATCTTCCTTTAAAATCTCAGTCGGAGAGCCCTTTTTTTTAGTAATCTTTCAGCATCTAGTATTTACTTTTCGTTGTGTCCATCAGGGTCGAAACTGGCTGGTGAAAAGATCTTATGAGGACTTCCGGGTCTTGGACAAACACTTGCACTTGTGTATCTATGACCGTCGTTACTCCCATCTCACCGAACTGCCAAGATACGACACCTTAAAGGACACTGTTGAGGTATGGTAATGTTGGACCACCTCCATATAAAATGCCTTGCAAAAACTTTTTCGTCATCGTACAACCATAACCTTGCTTTTTGTCATTTTGGTGGTGTGTGGTGTAACCAATATCTATATTTTAGTTAACCTCCACATCACAATATTTTGCTCTATGAAAGACACCAAAGTTTAGGGTTTTAAAATGACTGGTGAGAATTAAGTACCATTTAAGTACATTTGTAGAGTCTAATATATATGCTGCTTATGTGACATTATGTATTATGTTTGGACTTTATTGAAATTTGCCTTTTTTGTCTCTCTTCAGTTAGTCGCCACAATGCTGAATAACTACCTGTCCCGCTTTTCTGCCATCGCGGACAACAAAATCAACTGTGGACCAGTATTAACATGGATGGAGGTAGTATATATTTAAGGCTGGGATTCTCATTTATAATGTAAACCCTAACTTGAGATACTGAAGTGACAGGTGTTTAATTGTAGCGAGCAAATTTACAGATTTTAGATGAACTGATGGAAAAATAGGTTATGGTTGAAATGTAATGGATAAGAATAAAATTTGTTATCGCTTGCTGGTAGCATAATCCTTAAGTGTGGGTTTTCACATCCCTGTTAAAGGCGGGGTTTGTGTAATATCAGTAATCCAGGAAGGGGGTTTGCCATGGCTTAAGTGGATAAACAGTAGTGGTGCAGAAAAATGTAGGTGCATGCAGCTTTTCCTATCCAATATGAAGTGGAAGTCTAATGATCAGTTACACAATGAGAGATGCCTCTTGCACGAACTGTAAGCATGCACGGCTTAATTAATCTGGCATATCTGGAGAAAAATGTCTTAGTTAAGTATTTACATATTTAATTTCGTACAAATTTATTTTATAGCTCCAGGTTTTTCATACTCCGAACCACCAGAAGCCTGAACAATATTTTTGCTGAATGACATTTCTTTTTCTCTGCCTTCATCGCAGCAGCTACAGAAATAAAGTGGTTGTAAGGTGTTTACATCCATTCATTATTAGGGGCCTTTAAATTTTTTTTCTTTTCTTTTTTAGGTGGGTTGAAAATTCAATGCATGACTTTAAGAGAGTTTCTGACGGAAAAAGTTGAAATTATTGTGGATTTTCTCTTATTCATGCAAACTCCTTATAATAGCCAGCTCCATCATTCCAAAACAAACTTGTTTGGCTCATTTTCCTGTTGGATCATCAAATTATGTCCAAGTTTAATTGTAAAGCTGTTGATATAAGCTAATGTAGTATATTCTGAATATAGTCCTATTTTATTAGCCCACTCACTTGTAATGCTGTAGTACCACTGTAATCAAACCAAAGCTTGACACTTTCTTCGGTTTTAAAGCCTCTTGGAAAAACCTCCTCCTTTGTTAAATAGCTTAATCTTTGTCTTTCCAAACGTTATTCAGAAGCTATTTGATATACCTGTTAGTGCAGAATATGTTGTTTTTTTCCCCAAGAGACTAGTATTGATTTAAGATAGAGATCTTAAATTAGTTTACCTTTGTATATTAATAATTTTAGAGGTTTCTGGGCTGTTCTCTCACACCAATCACTCTTCTTTGTGTAGAATTTATTTTAGCTGTGTAAAACTAGACTAAATTGTTGTGTCTTTTTCTATAGTACATTAGCAGAGACACTTATAACTGGTTTTGAGTTAAATGAGTTTTTGTTAAACTCTTGGAATGGCTTTTCCAAACCCCAAAACAAAGTCCTATTGAAAATATTTGATGGTGATTAAATGCTGGGTCAGTACCAGAAAGAAAGTTATCTAACTTTAACATTTGGAGTTTCCTCAGAATAAATGGGTAGCATCTTGTTCAGTTTTCCAAACCTTGCAGTTAACTACATACTAACTGAATGCTTTAACACAGGACGTATTCTGGAACTGCAGTTTGATTTGCTGAAATTATGTCAAACAGTTGAAAATCATTATTGTTGTATCTAATTTTGAAAATCATTCATAATTTGTTTTCACAGATACAAATAGATTAGTGCAATCGATTAACCTGTGTCACTTCGTATTAACAGCGAAACCCCCTCAAACGTTATTAGTTACAAAAACAAAACAGGATGTTTTATGATTTTATTGTTCTCTGCTCCTCCTATGCTTTGTCTCCTAATAAATCGTGACCAACTCCCACTCCCAGCTTTAGCCAACATGTATCTGCTGTTTTTATTTTTAGATCGACAACAAGGGGAACCATCTGCTGGTTTCTGAAGAAGCTTCGATCAATGTCCCAGCCATTGCTGCCGCCCACGTCACCAAACGCTACACTGCTCAGGCCACAGATGAGCTAACCTTTGAGGTAAATGCTGCAGTAGAAGATGTACTTAGTCTTCAATCAGTATATCAACCATATTTCTATACTATGTTTTTTCAACGTTTTGTGGAGATGAGCTTCTTAAAAATGCATTGTCTGACTTAGGTGGGAGATATTGTGTCTGTCATCGACATGCCTCCTAAAGAAGACACAGGCTGGTGGAGGGGGAAGCATGGCTTTCAGGTAAACCTGCTCTACACACTTTATACTGAATTCTAAGTAATCTCAATAAATATAAAGGCAAAACTTTTGGTTTTCCTCTAATTTTTTGTGAGATGAACTCAAAAACCTACAACTTTTTTCAACACATGCTCCACTTGTGGAGCACAATATTGTGCATTTAGAAAAAGTTTTAGATCTTTGAATTAATCTTATAAAAATGGGAGCAAAACCAAAAGTGTTGCCTTTATATTTTTGTTGAGTGTATACTTTGCCTTATTGGATACACAGTACACTAACGGTGTATACATTATTTAGTCTAATTTGCCAAATGATTGTAAATGAGAATACAATAAAATCCATATACCTCATTTAAATGAACCTGTCAGAAGAATGTTTCTTTTGTTTCCCCTTTAAAGTATGATTTTTTTTTTAATAAAAGCTGTTAAAAATGTTTTAATTTTATAATATAATTATAAAATTAAAGCTTTTATTTTGAAAAACATCTCACCTTAAAGGGAAAGTAAGATGTTTTCTTAATCTCCTAATCCAAATGGATAATGTTGATCTTTCAAAGTGGAGCTCAAAGATGCTTTCCAAATTTCAAGCCTTAATTTTGCCAATGGAGGTAAACCAGACATAAATCAGATTATAAATTATATTGAGCTAATTATTACTCATCATCATCATTACTTATAAATAGTGTTGCACCAGTATCGGGTGGGGCCCTAATCCAGCACTAAAATGGTCGTATCGGTATTGGAAGGTACCAACAAATAGGGTGCCGATACCATTTTTAGAGCCAAAAGTTTATTCAACTATTTTAGGCATTTTACATCCAAGTACTATGCAGTTCTTCATATATACACACACAAATCAGTTTCAAACAGATGGCATCGGTATGGTATCGGTATCGACCAACACTGCACAGCCAGGTATCGGGTATCAGTATCGGGCCAAAAAAATGGCATTGGCGCAACACTACTTATAAATGTGATAGATCATAGCATAGATAGATCACATTATCAATCAAAATATTGCATTTATAATAAAATATTTATTCTATTAGTAATAATAAGAATGCCCCCTCTTCAAAAATAACTCATGTTATTCTATAAATATAAGTTCTCAGTCATCTTCTGAAAAGGAAAAAGCATTAATGAAAACATAATGTTGGGCATTGATGATCCCACAGATCACCTTAGAAAATAAATACCTTTTTCATGGGTTCATGCTTAAAGAAGCTTATTCAAAACAACCTGTCAGAGCTTTGGTAGTCGTTTGTTCTCATTATTCTAAAGACAACATCAACATTTATTCTCAAGTTCTAGAGTTTCATCAGATGAAACCAGAAACTCAAGAGTTTGACTCTATCAAGCAGTATGTGAAGCTGTCAGACTGCGGATCTTTTTTTGCATCTTCACAACATTCTGCTAAAATACTTGCTCTGTATTTGCTTCCTCAGTCTCTTTTTGTCCTTGCAGGTTGGTTTCTTCCCCTGTGATTGTGTGGAGCTGATAAACGAAAAGATCCCTCCCAGTGTTCAGAACTCAGTACCAAAGCCAGGTACTACTTAGTGTGCGTACGTGCTTGTTGAACTATCATAGAGGACCTAAACTACATCAAATGTAATAGTTTTTAAAGATGCTTTTGTGCTTGTGTGTTGAATCAGTGTGCAAGAAACATGGAAAGCTTGTAACCTTCCTGAGGTCATTTATGAAGTCTCGGCCGCCACCACAGAAGCTGCGTCAGCGTGGAATCCTCAAAGAGCGAGTGTTTGGCTGCGACCTGGGAGAGCATCTCCACAACTCAGGACACGATGGTGAAACATTGGATTTCATTCTTTTTTTTTTTTTTTATTGTGTTGTGAATGTATTGTAAATTACTCTAAAATAAGATCTGCTTAGAGGTAACACAAAGTAAGCCAAAGATTCTGTTAATAGAAATCTGATTCTCATGAAATCATAGCCAGCTATACTGAAACGAAATGAAATGAAATGGCGGTTATTGGATTAGAATCATGTTCATCTTCTATCCCTTTGTTTCATTTCCTTCAGGACTCTCTGGCTGTTCAAATAAAGCTTGCTTTTTGCAGTTGAAGCAGATATCTTAAAAATTTTATGTCTTTATATCATTAGAATTTAATTCAAATTACCAGCACCAGTCCAGAGCTTTATGAAAGTTTTGAGAAATGTGATTAATAATTTAAGGCACATTTGGGTGCTAGTATTTACAGTCTAACTTTGTTTTTGTTATTGGAATTCAACTTATGTCCTTTTTTTTTTTTTAAATACCAAAAAAGGAGCATATCTTCTTGTAAAACAGATCAGCCCTCCATTAATAGAAAATAGCCGTAGTTTCAGATGGCATTAGGATTGTCAGAAGGGCATCTTGTTTTGTGATCCAGGCCTCAGCACCAAAGAGAATGTGCTCCACCATGATCAAAAACCTCAGACTGCTGAGCATCTGCACTGGTTAAATGGTGCGGTGACTGGATTTGCTTCTTAAATATGGTGCATTTCTTAATTTTCATCTTACTTTAATGTTTCAAATCAAAGAAAAACCTTAATACAGACAAAAAATGTATTTGTTAAATACACAAAAACATACACATATGAAGATACTTCTCCATTCTGACTTGCTCTAAGGTTTCATATAATGTCTCTCTGCTGTGAGCTTATAACTGAAGTAGATTCTTTATTGTTCACAAAACCTAGTTTATTTCAAACCATAAAATATTTTAATAACGCTTCTTCCTGTCTGGTTTGGCATGCCTTTTTCCAAAATTTGCCAAATTAATTAGCTTCTTTCTAACTTGGTATCATTACCACTGCTTTAAAAAATAAATGTTAAATTGTGAAGTATTGAATTTGTCAATGCCAGTTGTACCCTCATTTTATACAGGCAGACTTTTATTTATTACTGGTGTATAGACATATATTTACACAAACATACAGCCAGACAGACATTATAAATTAATGTTTTTTTGTTTCCTGTAGTCCCACAGGTTGTTAAGAGTTGCGCTGAATTTATTGAGAAAAATGGAGTCGTGGATGGCATCTACAGACTCTCAGGGATCTCCTCCAACATACAAAAACTACGGTTTGTTCCTTCCCTGTAATTCATGATATACATTCAGATTCAAAGAGATAACAATACAAGTCCATTGTTAGGTAGGCAGATTTCCTCACCTGCTGAACATTTTATAGATGAAAGAGCCAAAGCATGATTGGAAGGCATTATGTGTGTGTGAATAGCACAGCTTAGTATAGTAAGCTTTTATTTTATTAAGAAAAGAGATTTAAATGTGGTTGAACAACATAAATTAAAACGACAGCATGATATGAGAATAAGATAAATCTAAGGGTGCTCCATATGTAAGTGGTGCTGCTGAAGAATTTTCTCTAGTAGACCAAATGTTTTATTTATGGATAAATAAGAACGAAATCAATGAAAAAGTGGTCGTTAATAAACACGCAATGATTGACCTGAGATGGATAGGTATTAGTTGCTTAAGCAAAGGACTTGTCAGTAAAGCCTCTAGAATCAATTAAGATAAAGTCATTAATATAATTTTAAACACCATTCTGCTTTAAAAAAAATTATTTACTTTGTGAAGCCAGAGAAAATCTTTTCTTATTCAACTTTCCTCCAAAAAAAAAAAAGGAAATATTACATATAATAAAAAGTCTATCTAGTATTTCATACTCAGATTGGTTAAAACCCTGTCTATTTGTTTGTTCTAACATCTCATTTTGCTTTCCCCATATCTAGGCACGAGTTTGACTCTGAGCAGATCCCAGATCTGACCAGAGACGTTTTCAGACAGGACATCCACTCAGTGGGCTCCCTGTGCAAGCTCTACTTTAGAGAACTGCCCAACCCCCTGCTCACCTACCAGCTCTACGAACGATTCTCAGTAAGCATCAACGGATATGACTATAAAAATTCAATGGAAGCTGATATAGGATTCAGTCAGACTTTCTGACCTTTCAGTGATATACATAAAAGACAAAGGCAGTTCATATTTTCTTGTGAAACCAAAAGAAAATCCTGAATATGAAAGGGAGCAATAGAGTAGATATTAATGCAACCCCCCTCTGCCTGACTATTAGGCTTGCATGTGTGATGTGTGCTTTGTCCTCTGTGTCGTCACAGGAAGCTGTGTCTGCAGCTACAGAAGAGGAGAGGCTGGTAAAAATCCACAATGTCATTCAGCAGCTGCCTCCTCCTCATTACAGGTCAGATTCATAGCTCACTGCTGCACCCTGCTGTCACAAAAGTGAATGTGTATCAGTCACTGTATCAATCTGTATCATTTTGGTCAAAGTTAACTGTTGTTGTACTTTATCTATTTTTTTTTCTTCTTTCTCAGTCAGAAATGTCAACATATTTTATTTGGATTTAATGTGATAGAAAAAAATGAAAAGTGGTTATTTGTGAAATGAAAGCACAGTTTATTCAAAGTTATTCACTTTGATACACCAAAAAGCAGCAACCAACTGCATGTAGAAGTTGTGAAATTTGTAAATAGAATCAACTTGTATGTCACTTACTGTAAGTGAAGTAACACTAAATGCCTTAAATGTTTGATAGAGAACAATAGTGAACAATCTTAACCATAAGAATTGATTTATATCCAAAGGACTCTGGAGTACCTCATGAGGCACCTGTCCCGTCTGGCCACCTTTAGCTCTGTCACCAACATGCACACTAAAAACCTTGCAATCGTCTGGGCACCGAACCTCCTCAGGTGATTATCTTGGCCACAGCACTGTCAGAGATTAGCATTTGTTTTTAGCTCTTCTGTCACATCCAACTAGGGCACATCTCAGTGGTCCTAAAGAGCTGAAATAGGTCTCACTGTGCTCTGTTTCAGGTCCAGACAGATTGAGTCGGCCTGCTTTAGTGGCACAGCAGCCTTCATGGAAGTGCGAATCCAGTCGGTGGTGGTGGAGTTCATTCTCAACAACACAGAGTCCCTTTTCAGCTCCAAACTTAATGCTATTATAAGAGAAAGCACTGGTAGGTTATTCTGAAGGAGTAAAACGTGGTTAAAAAAGATGACTGAGAGTATATTTATTCATCTACTAATTTGTTTATAATCATCTTAGGTAACAACACTTTATCAAGACCAAAGTCTCTGATGGTTTGCTCCCCGTCCACCAAGCTGCTGTCTTTAGAGGAGGCACAGGCTCGGAATCAGACTCAGCTTGGGTCTCCGGCTACAACTCCCTCCCTCAACCCCAGTGACTACATTGAGGTCGGAGAAGGGCCCGAAGCTCTCCTGGGCAAATTTCACACTGTCATCGAACTGCCGACAGAGAGGTAGAGATTAAGACTTTCCAAAAAAAAAAAATGAATAACTTTTCAAAACTGTTTCTTTTTCTTTTTTTTTTATTGTGAGGTAAACAAAAACTACACTCATGAGAATACAGAGTGACATAAAGGTGACAACCACCGGCAGCATGAACAAATAAAAGCCAATGTAATAATATATAAGGGGTAGAAAGATCTAAGTAAATCTAAACAATGTATGTATTAAATATATATCTGCAAAATCTCTTGTATTCAATTCAGTTAAGCAAATTGTGCAAAATAGAAATAAAAAAATACAAATCCTATCAGATTTATAGTCCCCACATTGCAGATATATTAGAATCTCTCTTTAAATTACAGCCAATAATACAGTAACAGAAAAAAAACCTTTAGATAAATCAAACATTACCAACACATATCTGACTCAATGACCATTTAAAAAACTATTTTTACTAGTTTCAGACAGAACTATTCACATACTTGTATTATATTAAACCGCACTTCTATTATATTTCTTCTATATATTCATCACTGTTTGGTGCCAAGTACGCATTTAGAATAGAGCTAGGGGAAGGAGACCGACATAAAGAGGCAACAGAGAGTAAACAAGAAATACATAAGAACTCAAAAAATTCAACCAAAAACAAATAGAATAACTCAGAATGGAAATTAAACCAATGAAAACTCAAAAAGAAAACGAAGGCAGATCCAAAACATGACATTATCTTCGTAAGCCAACCAGTGTTATATTTCCTTATAAATCTAAGCGCTTTTTCATTTTATAGTGACATTCATAGACAAAGACAGCTTGTAATGGCTGCTGCTTCCTGCCTGTGACATTAGACCTGCTCCCTGTTCAGTTGTTGACAGGAAGCTTTGGATGAAGGACAGAGAGCTGCTCAGGTGAAGCCCAAATAATTGTTATATTTCAACATATGAAGAAGGGGAGAAATCTATTCTGTACATTCTCTCTGAACAGGGCAGTAGCTCTTTTCATCACCGTGCAAGCAAAATAAATTGTCAGGAGCTTTGTGAATTCCCAAATTCTGGAAATTTAAATTGAAGTACATGTATCAATTTCGTTGTATTATATTAGATATTTTGACCCAAAGAAACTACATTTAGGGCCAAACCTATCACTGTCAAAAAGACCGACAGGGGGCACTTAAGTGTCCAAAGTATTAATGAATTTAGAACCTTTTTTTGATTGAAAAAAATGGAAAACAAAAAAAGACTAGTTCCTTTCATATTGTCATATTATTTATGAAATTTGTTTTAAAAAGGTGAACTTTTGGTAAAAAAATTTATTCTAAGTAATTTTTAGATATGTATGCACTTGGCTCTTAAAAATCAACACAACCAGGTTAAAACTGCTGGATATTTTAATGTAAACAATAAAACCAAGATATACTGAAAACCTTTCCGACATGTGGGACACTTAGGGAGAAATGTACAGGTTTTGTAAGGTGCAACAAAAGCACATTTCACATTGTGTACATTTGGTAATGACTTTCTTTTCTGTACTCTCTATTGAGGATTTAACTGATAAAACTAAATGATTTTAAACCTTTCCACAAATAATGGCCTTAGTTATAAGACCAACTTTACTTTAGTTTCTATGTTTTGTGATTAACTACAACCTTATAAATTGTGATTAACTTATGGTTTAAAAGTGTTTTTTTTTTTTCTTACATTTTAAGAGAGCTGTTTTCACTTTTAAAACCTTCATTTTTTCAGTGGGAAGCGGTCTCTTGTGAAGTCAAAGAAGTCTCCAGTGGGGAACTGGCTGTCCTTTTTCCACCTTGGCAAGTCCCATTCAGTGTCCAAGCGTAAACTGAAGCGACACCCCAGTGAACCTAATGAGATAAAAAGCATAGCACTGCCAGGTCAGTTTCCTGTGGAGCTTATTTTCCTTTTTGAATGTGTCATGGACATTGTGAAATTCATTTTGAACAATTTCTGCTTAAACGATTGTAGGAGGACGAGGTGATAGTGGCACAATGCGCTCGACTAAGAGTGAAGAATCACTTACTTCTTTACAAAATTTAGGTGATCTTTCTTTAAAATTAATAAAGCTTTTGCAAAATTCTTATTGGTTTACATATATATACATATATTTTTTTCTAGACCTAATGACATTTATATTTTTCATTTTCCAACCCAGAGCCTCCAAGTTACCGCCCCCTCAGACCTCGTTCAACCAGTGAGGCTATTTCTGCCACCAGCAGGGATGACCTGCACAACTCAAGAGGAAAAGAGGACCGCCAAGCTCACCAGCCAAACGAGAGCAAACGCAGTTCTGACAGAGGCCGCAGAGCTGTTACCCCTAACCACTCCGAGGACGATCTTGACCTCTCCCCACCGGCTGCAGGCATCTCATCCCTGGACTTCGACCCCATGTCTTTTCAGTGCAGCCAGACTCCTGCAATGCAACACGGCAGAGATGGGAACAGGTGGAGGAAAGGTGTGGGGTGTTCTGGTGAATCGGAGCCTGCATCTTCTCAGAACAACTTTGGCTGCACGCATTCTCCAGATGTCAGCCCAGCATTGTGCAAAAGTGGGAAAAAAGTTAGCTTGAAGCATCTCTCCCCCAAAGTGAGGAAGAAATCATTAAAATTGTTGGCAGATGTTCAGACTCCCGTGCCATCTTCCTCTCCCAACGAGGGTAAGTGGGAGGCTGCAGTGGCAGATGGAAAGGAGCCAAGAGCCACGTTTCAGCACAGCAGCCCTATCAACACAGCAAGTCAGGCATCAGCTGCAACTGACCTCAGTCAGACTGCACAGAACCTCCCTGATCCAGGTCAGTTCCCCTTTAAACTTGAACTGTACTGTACCTTTCCATAGTACATTTCACATTTTATACTGTTACAGTTTAAAAAACCAGATTTAACATCTGAAACATTAGCTGATTTATCTGAAAAATGTGATGTGTATTTGTCTATAGCCCCTTGTCCCCCAATACTGCTAATAAAAAGCCATTAGTATCCTGCAAGTATAATTCCAGCTGTGCTGTTCAGGCCTTAGATATTAGAAAATATTAGGATGAGTTTTATAGAAGTTTAAAGCAGATCTAGGATTTAAGATATTTGAGGCTTTAAGCATTTAAGCATACAGAGTACTCATCAATTATTCGAAACTGAAAAGAGTGAGGCACAAATGCCAGATCTGTTGAAGCTGTTAATGAATAACATTATTCAGGAAAACTGTCACACGGCTGGTCAAAAGTAACACTTACAAAGCTGCGAGTATCCACACAAAAAAGGGCTGGTTATATTCCTGCAGCAGTGTGTAGCAGAGAGCTTGTCGCAGGTATGACTCAGATATTTTTGATCTATGCTCAATTTTGAAGGGTGGTCTGCGCTTTGTTATTACACTCCACAACGCAAAAGGGATAATCACGAAGTAGCTGTGGGTCTAGATACGGCCGAGGCGGTAAGGAAGTGGAAAAAACGCAAGGGGCAAGTTTGTGCGACAACGGAGGGACATGAGGGCAAAAAAGAGCGGGGATCAGGTGGAAAAAGGGTCCCAGGGTTCTCACGCTCCTCCCTCGTATAACTGGTCCATCATCACAACTTATTTTCCACAATGGCGATCATACAAACAAAACAAGCCGGTACGGTACCAAACAGGAAATATGGATAGTGTAGAGTGGATGTTGAATTGACCAATCAGAGGCCTCATATCTGTGGCACTGTCTGCGGTCATCTACAATTTTTGGGAGATGCACCACAGTGTCTGCGGAAGGTGGGGGGGCATATCTGCATTAACTGCTAAACACACGCAGAAGACCTGGTTACTGAGCATAAACCAGCCTTAAGGTGAGACTGCATGGTTGCAGCTGTTAGCGTCTACTCCTCAGCTTCCCTAGCCTTGAGGAAGAGTTTTGTGAGTGAGAAAGAGGAAAAAGCAATTGTTGAACCAAAAAAAGTCTATATAAGTGTGTCAGAAACCTTGTAGTTAACTTAAAACTTGTCTCTTGATTTTAAATGACTGACAAAAGTTCATCTTTCAGCAAGACAACAACTCTAAATGTAGTTCAACCATAGCTACAATAAAATAGTAGATTTAGATTAAAGCATATTAATGATTTAGAATGGCCCATCCAGAATGCATACTTAATTTCAACCGAGCATCTTAAATAAGTATTAAAATTGCTGTTCACAGATTCGTCCATTTAACTAGGCCTGTCACGATAACAAATTTTGCAGAAAGATTATTTGTCTCAAAAATTATTGCGATAAACGATAATATTGTTTGAAGACCTTTTTACACTGATTTAATGGAAATGACGTAATAATGCATGCATATTCCTGCCAAAGATAAACACACTTTATTTTCAACAGAACACTTAACACTGGAACTGGTTAACAAAATAAAACGAGAAATAAAAATTAAATGGACTCTCAGTCTCTGTTAACTTAAAATACACTTGAATAAAAACTAAATACAAGATAAAACCACAGTAAAAATAAAAACGTATATACAAAATATCACGTTGGTAATATGTATGTTTTCTGGGGAATTCATGCTGTCTATCAAATGTGTGCAACATTTTTCGAAATGCCGGCTTTTCAACAATATTAAATGGAAGCATCTCTTTAGCAATTAGATGAACTATGCTGTCTGTGAGCGCGCGCCACTTTGTGCCGACCTTTTTGTATGTTGCCTGTCGATAAATTGCTTCAGTGATGGTGGACTGTCGCAAACTTGAAGACGCAGATGGGCCACCGCTTGTACTTTTTGTTTCCAGCTGGAGAAACTTTGCTGGGTGGTTGTGCTTAAGGTGCATGTGTAGGTTGGTTGTATTGCTGCTCTTAGTTGCTACTGTTTTATGACGAATGCGACATACTGGCTCACATAGGTTCAGCGGTTCGCCTCTGTCATTTGGTTTGAATCCGAAATACTCCACCACTGCGGCTGTTGCGCTCGGCTTTCAAACCAGTTCCATTTCGAGCTTTTTCCTCCAACATAAGATGTGGGTTGTTTTTTACCTCGCTAACTCCTCACGGGGCTCTAAAGCTGCAGAAGTACAAAATGATGCACGCTGACTACCTGATGCGATAGTCCACTCCTCCTCCCTCCTCAAAAATGAGGAAGGGGAGGGGTCAGTGGATAGCACCGGAGCTAAGCCTTTTCATCCAGCGTCATCAATAGGAGAAAAACACAGGCAGAGACGATATAGCCGATAAATTAAATGACGTGGATAATTTTTATTAATCGTGCGATTAATTCATTTATTGATTATCGCGACAGGCCTAATCATTCAACTTGACTGAGTTTGAACTATTTTACAATCAGGAATGGACCATGTTTTAATTTGGTAGAAACATATCCTAAAAGACTCATAGGGGAATTGCAGTAAAAGTATTGACCATGGGGTTAGAAAACAAATACACACCGCACAGATTTTTACAGGTAAAATAATTAAAAATGTTTATGATTGTCATTCTGCACAATGTTTGCTGTTTAGGTAAGGGCAAAATGTGAAATGTTTTTAGTACTATCAATAATTATACAAGACACATTTTTATATATAAGTAAAAAAAAATCTGTATATATATATAAAATCAGTAAGTATGTAACAATTAATGCCCTCTGTAGTTTCTTATGAAAGCTTTTGTGTCTTGTCCCATCATGTGTTACCATAGCTTTGTTTGTCCTGTCATACTGTAGCGTTGTTTGTCTTATCCCTCCCCAGGAACAGATAGACTTATGAGTTCAGTCTCTGTTCTCCCTCCTCACCCCCCCTCGATGAGTGCTGCACGCAAGTTGGCCTTGGCCCTGGCTGAGTCTGCCCATCAGGCAAGCAACGCATCCCACAGAAGAAGTCATGCACATAACCACAGACTGCAGCGACCCTCTGTTCTCGACCTCAAAGCCCATCCTCAAGAGTACCGTGGCCCTCGTGGGAGCTCAGGGTCCCAGTGGCAAACAGCTGGGGAGACTCATCGCTCTCCTAATCCTGTCCAGTTCTCCTCTTCACACATCTGCTCAGAACGGTTTCAGGTAGGCGAAAGCCAGGAAAGTGTGTGCAATTTTACCCCTAATGTCAGCCCCCTCGGGTCAGGGAGCTTGGATGAAGGCAGCGCTGAGGGGAAGGAGCAAAGGGAGGAAAGAGAGACAGAGTTCAAACAAGAACAGCACACTTACCAGAGTGTTGGAGTTTCCACACCCTGTCAGCCTTTCTGCTCGGCAAGGAGCCCAACAGCTTCTCCTGTGTATGCCAACACCGACTCTGTGGATGCTTTTAATTTCAGATCTGTCCTGGCAGAGCCTTTGATGCCTGCATCTATCAAAGAGGTCTTTCCACGCCAATTGCAGACCTCTTCAGCCCATCACTATAGCCCAGAGGAGGACAGTCCTCCCGGGTTTAGTGAGGATGCCTTTAGTAATCACCATCATCATCCACAGTACCATCACCGGCCATTGCATTTGGGTCAAACACCTGCACCACCCTATCCTCGACCCAGCGCTCTGCCACCTCACCTCTCTGGACATAAAGGCCTGTACAGGCAGTCATCTGATAGCCACTACAGCTCCTTAGGTCTGAGGCAACCTCTGTCACCCCAGTACAGGCGCTACCGGGGTGATTTGCGCAAGCAACATGGTCAATGGCAGAGCTCAGAGGACAGAGTGGCAAGAAACCCTGCCATCCGGAGGGCACACTCCTTCCATGCCCCACAGATAAGTCATTATGAGCTTGCTAACACAGAAATCCTGCCTGTTGACGCCATGTTTTACGTAGAGCAAAAGAGAAGCCCTGAGTTACCCTATCAAGGACTAATCCAGGCTGGCCTCAACCCTGTACGGACACAGTTTCAGAACCTACTGCCAGAACACCAATACCATGCCGGTTCAAACGCGGAAAATCCAAGATCTCATTACTTTGATCCCCGTCGGCAAAGTGGTATCCATCGTCAACAGACATTCAGTGTTCACTCCACAAGAGAAGGTGAGCCGTCAGAATACTACAACTACTCTCCTCGCCATATCCCCCCTGTGAATAGGGAGCTCTACATAAAAAGCAGAGACACTGTGGTTTATGAAGCTAGAGATGCAGAGGTTTTTGAAAGGGTCATATATCAACCAGTTCAACAGGAGACACATAAGGGGACGTACCACTCTGTGTCTCCCTGTGAGACTCCAGACTCACCAAGGGACATAATGCACACGAGGAGTAAGTCAGACCCTGGAAACGGCAACCTTCTCTCTGCCCACAACATGGAAGGTGAAACGGCTGTAACTACATCCCCGACCTCACCCGGAATGAGTTCCCAGCAAGGATTCCCTGAGGTCTCCAGTCAACGTCGTAGCCACCGGTCTGGTGCCGAATTTGGCCCAGTGAGACGGATTCATATTAAAGAGGACTACTCGCAGCAACCACTTCTCCGAAAAGTCCCCTCCCTGCCTGACAGAGGCTGCCCTAACCTGAAAAACATTGAACTCACTCACAGGTGCCAAGCAAGAGGCTACGGACAGGATGAGTCATTGCTGGCTGGTGCTGAAAATCCCAGCATCCTGAGAAGACCGATGCGCTCACAGAGCACCAGAGAACATCGTCACTACTATCATTACCCATCAAAATCTCCCCTGGATCCTGGACAGATGGAACCCTTCCCTGCCCAGTTCAACAGACGGACTCAGAGCACTAAAGTCAAGCCCACACAATATGACCACATGGAGGGGTATTACGCAGCACCAAGATCTAAATCCACAAGATCCGGAAAATCTGCCAGAGGATATTTACCTGGACAGAGCTGCATGTCTCCCCGAGGGCAGAGACTGCTGTCCAATGTTCTGGTTCATGAAGGTTTTTATCACCCTGCTCTAAGATCAGAGGGTGGGGGTTTATAAGTGATCTCAGTCCACTGCTTATTCATCTACTTTGTTGTTGGGTCCAAAGGACACCTGCACTTTATCCTCAGCCAGACCAACAGACCAAGTTTTGCTTTACTCTATGGAGCTGCTAAATATGAAATGAGGCTTATAGTATGGACTTTGCTGTTGGAAAACGTTTTAAGGGAATAAACCTATTGTTTTAACACTGAAAATGTGGAAATAGGTGTAAGAAGCATGTATGAAAAAAATACTTTTCTATGTTTCGATTGCATAACAAGGGATAACAAGGTAAATTTGTGTTTTAATATGATTTTTAAGTTTAGGAAAGTGTAGATAACTTATTTTAAAATGTATTATACTGACAGAAGGGGATATATTTACTGGCACCCATGATAAAGATGTGAAAAAAACTTCAAATGAATTCAGACTTTATTGCAGAAGCATAAATTAGTGACATCACAGCAAAAGAAGAGAAGGAGAAGAGGACATCAAATAACGAAGCATGTGCCACCTGTGCATAGGATTGAATTTCTACAAAATTCCCTTAATTTACTAACATTTCGAAACACATATTTTTCAAAAAGCAGCATATGTGTTGGTTAGGAGACAGGGCAAGAGCAGCTTTAAAGAAAATCTTCACAGAGTGCTGCCTTAAAGGCACCATTTTTATGTTTTTTATAACATCCATTAGAAACTATGAATTCTAGACTGTTTTTGAGAGGCCCCCCAGGAAAAAAGTTTTTTGTCATACTATCATAAATGCAGCCATGCGGAGATGTCCTAATTCTTTCATGACTATTACTGAAAATCTATCCTTTGGTGAGAGGTGGGCCTAAGATCTGGCTTTAACATCAAACTGGCTAGGTGAGTCTGAAGTAAATAAAGCATGAACACATGAGAAAGAAAATAATCTTCCCTGATGACTAGGATAGAGGATCTGTGAGGCTGTAGTCCTGCTTCTGTTTTAATGGTCATGTGAACCTCAAAGTGTCGGCCTGCCTTCAAAATCTAGAAATGTACTATGACTCATTCCAGCTGTGATGCACAAAGCACACATTAATCTCCTTCCAGACTATTTAGAAGGTTTTAAACATAAAAAAGAGCCTTGAAATAAATGTGTGTCAAAAAAAGGTGAAGCATCTTTACACATTTTATTGTAAAGCTTTTTAACCATACTTGTCAGGGATGCCAATAAATGTGGCCAGTACCGTATAGGAGTAACACACATATAACATGTGGCCAATGTACTGTATATTTTTTTTTTCTATTCTACAGTCTGCTCAGACTTCAACAAGCACTTTTGAGGATAACTGTGGATGAAACATATTGTCTTAACATGGTGTAGATGGAGACATAAAGCTTATATTTTTTCTGTGAGAAGCAGCTTGCTCAGAATCATTGTTAAATAGCACTTTTCGGGGGGAAAAATCTAAAGATAACCTCATGCTTTCTAACTCTTCAGGGGTCGCTCACAAGCTCTTCTTGTTAAATGATATCCAAGCCGTGAGTGCTGTATGGTTTCTGTTAAAGTCGAAGCTACTGTGGCTAAATATGCTGGATTTAAGGCAAATCAACTCATGCTCTTAGATAATAAAAAGTGTATTTTATATGGCATTGTGGTTTTGTCATAAAATAAAGAAATACTTCCTCTTTATAAACTTTTAACCATGTGGTGTTTTACATGAAAATATTTTTTTAGTTCATTTTATCATAAACTTTGACCATTGGCTATTTCAACATGTAAATGAAGACATTCTGTTAGGACAAGTTACAAGTTATTTTAGTGAGAAATAAGAAAAATAAAGATATGCTGTCTGTTATAACAGTCCATTGAACTTGTTAAATGTGTGCTTAAGTTTGTTTGAAAAAATATCTGTAAGGTTGGGCGATATGAGGAATATGTTATATGATATCTTTGGGCTATATAACGATACACGATATATACAGTATAAAAGTATGATCAAATAACCTTGAAAGCCAAATGTTTTTAGCCACATAGTGCCTATAGTTGCATCGGTATTTGTCAAATTAACATATTTTTTTCTTTGAAAAATTTATTGCAAATTTAAAATTTATTTAAAATTTAAACGATTTTTAACAAATGTTTTTGACAGCCATCTTAGATTTAGTCTTATTTTTTTACGTTTTCAGAACAAAAATTACTATTATTAGTCTTAGACTCATTTTTGTCATTACGATAAGTGATTCTTTAGTTGGTTTTAGTCAACCAAAACCTAAAAAGGTTTTAGTCCCTTAACTTTTTTTTTTCCTTTAATGATAATCAAGTGCTCCAATAGTCAGAGGTGAAACAGGGAAGTGTTCAAAAGTTGAATGCAAGTAGTAGAAGACTGGTCTCCAGGTTCACGATAACATCTATAAAGAGAGGCTTTATGGGTATAACTTAACTGTAACAACTGTAAGATAAATGCTCTTCTGTGAGATCACCAGCAAAACATTATTTATATTTATCCCTTGTTTGCACTGGAAACCCTACTGTAACTGTAGCATCTGAACTTTACTCAGCCAGGGTCTGCAATGGATCTATTCACTTCTTCACAACAAATATTTGAGGGGCAGTCTGTTCTTTCTTATGAAGTCCAATACTAAAGATATCTCCAATGAGAATTGATTTTGATCATATGTTAAAATTTTACCAAATAAACTACAAAATCTTAGCAGAAATTTAATACCAACTAAATGCTTCTTCCTGCTGCCTTGATATTTTACTAACAGCTTTCTTTAAGAACTTTCTTTAACTCAAATAATAAATGCGTCCCTTTTGTCAGGTGTTTTCCCCCATGCATTAAAACCCGCAGTTATCAAACAGCTGTTGGGAAAAAAAAGAACTTAGACAAGCTGCTACTGCCAAATTGCAAGCCCATCTAAAGCCTCCTGTCCATCAATAAGATTATTGAAAAAGCTGTGTCTACATGTCTTCCATTCTAGCTCACGTTCTAACCATAGTACAGAAGTGTTCTTGTCGAAGCGGTAAATGTATCAGACCATAATGTGGTATTCAGGCCTGCTGAACACTCCACAGTCAAAAGGAACTCTAATAAAAATGTATTTTATTACAGCACCTGGAAAACTAGGTTAGCCTTTCTGGTGCAGTATTCGATTGGCTTTACATCCTACTTAAAAGACAGAAAAGGTTTTGTGTCATTCAGTAAGTTTATATCAGAGACCAGAAAGAAACATGTGACATTCAACAAGGGTCCATCTTAAAGCACCTTCTATTCAATATCTACACTCTCACCTAAGTCGGATTATAATAGACAACGTAATAAGTTACTACAACTATGAAGACCATACATTAGGATGTCATCAGATGACTAAGGATCCATTCAAGTGCTGGGTAAATGCATAAAAGGCATCAACGCATGGATATGCCAAAATCTTTTCTCCAGCTAAATCTAAACAAAACTGACGTAATAATATCTGGACCAAAAAAAGAATATTGAACATTTACAGTGATAGACTCAGTGCTGAAAAAGCAGTGGTAAATAAATACAATAATGAGGTCGGCCTTCTATGACCTAAAGAAAATCTTCAGAATTAAAGGACTAATCTTTATGTCAAGGCTCAGGACAGAGAACCTAGTATTCAAGGGAGACAGATTTCCCAAAAGTGTTTATTTAAAAATGACGGATTGGCAGTGGGCAGCTAGGGCCTCTAAGACAGTAACCTCTGCAGGAGGGAAAAACAGGTTAGTGACCACGTTAATCTGGAGAAGGATGATTACAAATGTGTGAGTCACTAACCTGGTCTTAAAGTTCATTCCATGCCCAGAGAATGAGGTTGATTCCAGCCAGGCGGCTGCCAACAAGACGTACTGAATCCTGCCCAGAGGATTCCAGACTGAAGCCTTGAAGACTACAAAACTGGCAGGAGGTCAGATCCAAGCAGACAAAGGAAGGCAGGGCAATCCAGAGGAAGAAGCCAAAACTGCTGTGAGAGAGGTTCACAGGAGTCCAAGCCAAAAGATCAGAGATCCAAAGAGGTACTGAAGGTAAATCCAGGTCAGTGTCAGGAAGCAGATCCAGGTTCGGTCAACAGGCAGTATCCAGCAGGAGTCCTAAGGCAGGTCAAGCCAATACAGCAGAACAGGCAGGCTCAGAAGTCCAAATGCAGAATGGGTCAGGATCATGCAATCAGAACACAATCATGTATGCTAGAGAACTCTCACCAAAGGCATGAATTATCTGGCACCGATGACTGGAATCAGGCAGTTAAAGTAGACTGGAGAAGGTGGAATAGATGAACAGTGATGAGAAACTGGGCAGAGCAAGGCAGGTGAATGGAATGAACAATCGAGCCAGTCCTCAGCGCCAAAATCATGACACTCTCACCAGAATCTCGAAAAAGTTATTAATGTTTTCATCTTTAGTTGAAATGATTACTGTGATGGTGAATTCACTGATCTGCAAAAAAAAAAGTTTATCAGAAAGCTGCAATTGATCCAGAAGGCTGCTGCCTTTGTCCTCACTAAAACTAAAAAAGGGGAGCACAGCACCACATTTCTAAAAGTCCTTATACTGGCTCCCCGTATCTCAGATAACAGACTTCAAAATACTTCTGTTAGTATATAAATAGCGGCTGAGCACCAAATACATTACATTGTAAGTGTTTTAACCATCCAGACCTCTGAGGTCTTCAGGCCCAAACCTAATCTGCTTACCTAGAACCAGAACTTGAAGAAGAACATTGCTAACTATCTTTAAGTTCTTAAACTCCACTGGTCCAGAATTAACTGTGAAAACTGGACGATTGCTGAATATCCAGGATTTTAAATCGAGATAAAAAATCAGTTTAGTGTCTTTTGATTGTGCTTTTTTAACATTATTAATTTAAATTTGTAGTCAAACTTTCTTGCATTTAATAATAATCATTTCATTTTTCAAAAGCAAATTATTACTTTAATGATCAATTCTAATTCACTTCAATCATTCCTATTTTATTACATAATTACCTTTATGCCACTGCAATCTTACTGAAATCTGCTGTAAAAATAAAGTAGAGAAATGTGCAACATTTGATGGAGAAATGTTGCAGTAAAAACAAAACGCCTTAACACACACTCCATGTATTAAAAGTTTATGAAATAAGAGTTAGTGTTATCAAACATCTGACATTTTTTTATTGTTTTGCTTTTCTTTAGTGTTCTACGGTACACTTCTTGTGTGATTCTTAGGATTGACTTAGGTGTTGTCACCGCATGACTTAAATAGTTTAATTCCTTGTTTAAAGTATTATTTACCTGCTTGTATAAATGTGTCCCATGTACCAAGTATTTTAACTTTATTTGTCCAAGTTTTAAAATGATAAAAAAAACAGCCTTATGTAACACATTCAAATTATATGCTCTACAGTAGTAGTAGTACAGAGCTTATTCAACTGTTTGCTGGTTTATATTCTTTAGATTATCTTAAACTCACAAAAAGCTACAAAATGTCAAAAATAACAGAGCAGTAAACATTTTATTTTTAAAATAGCCTAAAAATGTAGAAATGTAATTAGTCAAATGTTTGGCTTAGATTCAATTGCTAACTTAGACCCTTAAAATGCATGCTGATATCTTTACATTTTCATTTCAGCACTTGACACCATGGAGCAAGTGTAGACTTACTTTTCAGAAAACATTTTGACCTGTCAAACGCAGAAAAACCCAAAAGCAACAAGGTACAGTAAGTGCCTTTTAGTGCTCTGTTGGCGAAGCAGAGCTACATCTGGAGAAGAGTGATGAAAACAAGGCTGGAAAAGTCTTGTCGATTTGGTGTTTATCAACAACAAAAAAAAAAAAAACAGCTCATATTTTAACATATCAGAACCAAGATTTTACCCTTAGTTATCAAAACTTAAAACACAGGGAAAGAATTGATAAAAGGTTTATTTAATGTAACAAGACCTTCAGCTGGAAGGGGGTCTGAATGCTGGATTTGTGGGATTTCATAGAAAGAGAAGCCAATGAGTTATGGAAACAATGATATGATGGGTTTTAAATGATTGAAAGTCAGGTTTGAGCTGCTTAATCTGATTATGGTGAAAGGACACTGAGGGGGAGTTGGAGGATCGGTGAGGCTGGGTGGGGTGGTTTGGGCCTCTGGAGTTACTGAGCCACAGAGGAGAGATGGGGAGGTTTTTTCTTTTAAGAGGCAGCTGGGAGATGATGAGCGTAGGTGGACCTGGGACATCAGGTAAAGAGATTTGATCCGGAAGGAGAGACAAGGCAGGTAATCCTGGAACACAAGATAAGGCCTAGTTACCACACAATAAGTGAGAGTATTGTCTGAGGAAATCGTCTTCTTAAATACTCCTCCTTGATGAGCTCTGATTAGGTTCATCTGTGCTGCTCCACCTGCCTGGGTTCACCCAGGATGAGGAGAAGAGGTGAGAGACAACACAGACGGCCACATGCATACAGCCTCACAGTTGTACGTTTTATTTTGACATTGAGAATAACTGTAGAAGCATTGTTCTAACAATGCTTCTACAGTTAGGCAGTAAGAATTAATGTAAAACTATATTTATGCAGGATTTGGATGTCTCTTGAATATGTAAGCAGATCAACCATAATATAATTTTTATTTGCCTCAGATACAATTTTTCTATATGCAACTGGAAAAAAATAATGACAGTAAGCTTTCGCTCGGCCTGTCATTAATATCTATTGATAATAAAGAAAGTTTTGATATCCAATAACATGCAAGAATAAAAAAACTGACAAAATCAATGATTAAAACGTTTGTTCTCAATATCAACCGCTGTTAATGAAATGCAATCTGTAAGCTGAAACAGAATTTTAATAGCATTTTTAATAATTTCCTCTGAATGATTTGGATGGTTTTATATAGTTTGAGTTGATCAAAAAGCCTGTTGTTCAATGTTTGTGCTTCTTTAAAAGTTACATATCATGTAAGACGACACTGTAATAAGAACACACGTATTTCCTTAAGTCCATCTGTGTCCTTTGCTTTACATTTCCTTGTGCTATAAGGTTCGTTAAAACCAAGGCTATTCAAAGCATGATTACAGCTTTTTACTTTGTATTCCCAAAGTAATTGCGTGTTTATATATATATATATATATATATATATATATATATATATATATATATATATATATATATATATATATATATATATAAAATTTGAATATTATCTTTTAAATAACTAAGTAAGCAGTCAATCCAGAGGGAGCCTGTTCGGCAGACATTATCATCCAACACTGCTCACCAGGTGGCACTGTAACACTGCAAAGCTGGTTATAAAGCCTCCCACTGCCTTTAAAGAATATCACAGGCTTTCATTTACTTTTCAAGCATCTCATATTGTTTCAGATGCACTACAGAAGAGCTGGACTATTTTTATGGTTTTGAATGTAAGATCTATAGGTTATGGTGTTAAAATGCACAACTAACGCATTTGTTTGTTGTGATAGATGTTATGAGCACCATACAAGGTACCTCTGTTGACAATAACAGGCTCTGAAAGTAAGTTTGATTTTTATTTCTCATGTGCCATAACTTTTTCTCTCACAGAAGTTAGGGTTTAAAGAGTGTTGATTGGATGAGGTATAATCAGATGGAATCTGCCAAGGTTGTCCAAAGTGCCAAGGGAATCGTTGCTTTGTTAGAAATTATTAAAGTGTTCCCCTAGATCAAAACAGTCTCCCATTCACAGCTGACTGAAAGGCTTGGTCTGTGGCAAAACCCATTAAGAGAGCCTACGGACTCAAAGCAATGTCTTCTGGCAGCTCTGCATTGCTCTTGGAGCAGTGAGCCATTGTTTATTCATCGCTACATTGGCATTCAAAGTGCATCCTCACTGTTCTCTCTCATAACCAACAAGTTGCAATTTTTATGCATGTGAAGGTTGAAGGCAAATTATTTATGGGAGACTGGACCTAAAGAAAGTAAATGGCTGCCTGCAAAGAATGGTTGAGAGCAATCCTTTTCCACATAAGCTATTGAATTTACCGGTTCACATCAAAATATGCATGTATTATTCAGCTTTTAAAAAAAAAAAAAAAAAGAAAAGAAAAAGGAATTGCTGGCCTGCGAGAAAGCTTTCTGCCTTTTCGAAACATTGTGATGCATTCAAAAACATGCCACCTATCAGGATCAGGTTAAAGTCTTATTTTTCAGTAGGAGGCAAATAAAATGAGCAGAGAAAACGAGCCTCCCTGGTGCAGCTTCTGTAGGGTTTTTACTACTGTGCACTGCACTGAAGGTTTCAGATAAGGAAACAAACTTGGACGTATACGAGCACATCTGTGAGTGTTAAAACTCAAACAACTCTAAGGTCATTAGAGTCCCAGGAGAAAGGGGAGCCTAACTTTTACCGCTGATTAAAATTATTCCACATCTGGTTTCATCTAGATGCAAAAAATAGCATGTTTGAATCATGAAGTGCAAAACACAAGCAGGAGCAAAGTCAAAGGAGGGGCAGGAAATCTGTTGCCCTCCACAGAAGCAGAGATGACTGTCTAGTGCTAAATAAAACTGGGCTCTACGACTCCTTAAATTCAGAAGGAAAGATCTACAAATGAATGGTTGTGACTTTCAGTCAGTGTAACGCTCTGTCAGTAATATAGCACATGGTGGTGGGCTGTGTTTCTCCGGTTCACAGAGCTTTAGTAGCTCCATAAAGAACAATTTTTGGTTGCTCATTACAGTGTAATGTTCCATTACAAAACACTGTTGGAACTTTATGAATGTAGACTCTCTCATTGTTCCTTTGATGGATCTTGACAGTGAAAAGTGGAGCATATTTATGCAGTAAGGTGGTGCAGTAGAAGCCTCTATTTAAATATATAATCTCAGTTTAGCTTATTTCGGAATCCATACATACAACGAGCATAGTTAAAGATTTGCAGGGAAATTAATTTCTTCCCATTTTATGGAAGGGGAACAGATTATTTTAGTTTGCTAAAATATATGGTTCCCCCCTCATAACTCTTGCAAACAAGGAGCAAATGCTACCAAAATCACAGGATTTGTTGTTGATAAAGAGATAGGATTAAATAAAGTTAAAGACTTGCAGGTAAATTAATTTGTTCACATGTTATGGAGAGGAAAGGATTTATCTCAGTAAACTAAAATATATGGTTCCACTCCTTTAATTTTGGTAATTAATGATCAAATGTCACCAAATCCACAGGGTTTGTTGTTAATGAAGAGAGGAATAAAAACAGTTAAATACTTGCAGGTAAATTAATTTCTTCCTATGTTATGGAGGGGGAACAGATTATTTAAGGCAGCTAAAATATCCATTCTCTCCCCTCCTTCTCCCATATCTTTTGGAAATATCGAGCAACTGTTTCCAAATTCTCAAAAATTGTTGTGTGACAGCATGTCATATACTAGAAATTTTGTTAATCTATAATCTGTAATATTTAACCTTAGAACAGGATTTCTACACTTTCATCTTTGCAGGAAGTCTAAATTTTTGTGCCCTGCTATTAGCCAGTTTCCATCCTCTTATATCAGCAATGAAAAATTATAAATACACACTACATGTTGAAGTGACAAAACAACACAAAACAGCAAAAGACCTTGTTTATTTATTTATTTTACAAAAAAACAGCTGCCGATTAAACTGAATGTGCCTGCCTTGACATGATTATACGAGAAATGATCAGAAGCCCTGTGAAAATGATCAGATCCACCTCTCTGGCTGCAATGCGCGTTCCCGACACAAGGGGAACAGATTTTCATAGAGAAACAGAATGTCGCACAAGACCAGAACAGGGCCTCTGTTGAAACCAAAATAACTAATAAGAGTAATGTCCCTGATTCTGTGAGGTTTTCAGCAGATAGCTGAGCAATAATCAATTAATTTATTTTATAAAAATCTACGGGGTTAACTGGAATGGCCTCTGTTTAAAAAACTTCCGGTTTAATGAGATTCCTTCCGGTTTCACCGAAATGCCTTCCTCTTTTGAACTGAAATCTGCCAATAGCTTTTCAGTAGTGTATATGAAAGGTAAAGCTTTCACCAGTTCAATCTGAAAAACTCGCACAAAGAGAAAAGATAATTAGAAGAAATGTATTGATACAATTATTTTGTCTTTGGCGCTCAGACCTCGGCAGGAAACATAACGCTTAATATTGATAGATATGCTTGAACAGGAGCAAAGAATAGGGTTGTTTCCCCCCAGGCCTGAAACTGGTGGTGGAGCGGTGATAGATGAAGTTGGTCAGTCTGTAGACTGCTGGTTAGCGAGGAGGTATGCTGAGCTTAATGGTGAAATCCAGTGGACTGCTTGAGCTGATACTAGAGCTTCACTCTGGGATCTGGAAGATGGAAGTCTGGCTTGCATAACACAGGTTGAGAGAACCTTTCCATGATGAGCAAGAAAAACTCCCTGTTGGGAAGAAACCTCTGGCAGAACCAGGCTCAACATGGCGGTCTTCTGCCGGACTGGTTGAAATGACACGCAGAATGCAGTAAGAGTCCGGGAGTAATGAAACCCTGATGAAGCTTTACCTGTGACGGTGGAGGAGGGGCTGGAGGTGAGTTGAAACTGTGTCATCTGAATGAGTCACATAGCGCATCCACCGCCTGCGCACTAGGAGCAGACAAGTTGCGGATCAGAGGTCTTTTAAGATGAACTTTGGATGCCGATTGGCTTTCTTGGAGGTGTGGTACAAAGCTGATTGGCTGTGTTGCAGGTGGATGTAAGAAAGCAACTAGTTTCTTCAGTTGAACTTCCGCCTAGGCTCCATTTTATATAAATGGTTCTCACTTTGTGTGAGAGCTTTTGAGTAGGTTATATAAGAGGTAAACGTTTTCACTGCTTCATGTGAGAGCTTTTCACTAGTAATTGTGCAAGGTTTTCAGTAGGTTATCCATCCATTTTCTTACACGCTTAATCCCAAGTGGGGTCGCGAGGGGTGTTGCTGCCTATCTCCAGCTGTCTACAGGCGAGAGGTGGGGTACACCCTGAACAGGTTGCCAGCCCATCGCAGGGCAACGCAGAGAAAAACAGGACTTCAGTAGGTTATATAAGAGGTAAATGTTTTCACTAATTTATATGAAAGCTTTTCACTTGTGGTCATACATGTTTTTTTAAGTGTAAGATATGAAAGAGTTTAATTTGTTATGTGCATCCAAAATAGTTTACACCTATGAAATCAAATAAAAGCTAGACATGGTTTTCATTTTTACTAACTAAAATCTGAAAAATGTGGATGACGTTGCTCTGGTAGAATGAGACAGACACTGAACCTTTGTCATGATTTGGTTGGAGGTTTTTGTAAGGACCCAAATGCAGAGCCTGAGAGGCAGGGGTTAGTTCTTAGAAGATTTAATAGGATAACACAGGCAGCAAACATCCAACTTGAAAGTGCTAAACAAAAATAGGTATCTAAAAATCCAACATAGAAATTAAACACAAACCAGAATCATGGAGACATCAGGGGAAAACAATCACAAGGAGCCAGGGTGAGACAAAGTAAGACGAGGAACCAGCACAGAGAGACTGCAGAGGGAGTGTATTTATGGCTGACTGAACAAAGGCAGGACTAACGAGCTGATAAGGAGCAGGTGTGAGTAGAGCTGATGAGGAAGCCAAGGGAAAAGAAAACACAAGGGGGCAACAGAGGACAAGCAAAGAAAAACCTAAGAAACTTCAATAAATCAAGAACACATCAATAAAGCTAGAAAACAAAGAAAAACATGGATAAACGTGAAACTGAAAACTTAGAGAAAACCAACAAAACCAAGGTCGTTACAACCTTTTGGTTCACACATACAATTATTTTGTGTTATGTGATCTGAGTTTTTTGTTTTCAGTTATTAGTTATTCTGTTTTGTTAATCTTTGGTTTATTTCCATTATATTCAAGCAGTCTTTAGTTACTCTCTGTTTGCCCCTTGTGCTTGTTTCCTATCCCCTGGGCTTCCTTCTAGTTAGTTCCACTCACACCTTCTCCATTTTCAGCTCATTAGCCCATCCTTTGTTCTGTTCCCACTTATATACTCCACCTCTGCAGTCACTCAGAGCTAGATCCTTGTTGGTTTTTAGTTGCTTCCTCATCTCTGTCTTCCCACGTGAGTTTTTCCTAACGTTTTCTAATCTCTTGGCTGTTGTATTTTTGGATTTTGCCTCTGTTCTATCGTTAAATCTACAAGATTCAGCTCTGCCGCCTGATCTCTGCATTTGGGTCCTCAAATACCTCCACCCAACCGTGACACAATACAATATGTAGAGTAAACTAACACTGAACGTCAACTTCCAAACACTACTTTAACTCCACTTTGAAACACAGTGGTGGCAGCATTATGCTGCGCACATGCTTGTCTACACCAGCAGAAGGAATGTTGAATATAGATAATGGGTTGAACTAAACCTACTTGTGTTAAAATGGACCAGTTAAAACCCAGACCTAAATCCCACCGAACATCTGTGGCAACATCTGAAAATGATTTTCACAAAAGCTCTCTATCCATTCTCCTTGAGCATGAACTAATCTCTCATTTTTGTTGCTTAGTTTTATTTAAATTAGTTTTTTTAGATAAGCTTAGGGGTTTTTAAGATGATTCCTCAGGCCAATATACAGTGCTTGACACTATCAATGCTACAAGCGGGGCTGCCCTCTTGAAATACCACAATGTAAGTTGGGACTAGATGCACCGTCATTGGCCAGGTCATGTGACCTGGAAGAACCTATTCCTTTATGGCCGCAGGCCCTTATATAGTCATGGAGCTAAGGCTTTATTATTTTCCTCCTGCTTGACTACTGGTCATGGTTGAGGCAAGAAAAAAGTTACACGTCTAGTGCCCCTAGTGGCCAAAAGTTACTCGGTGTGCCTTTTACTGCAGAATTTCTAATGTTGTTTGGGTTTTATAAGAAGAGTGATTAGAAATGACAGCAAAAAAGCATTTAAAACCTAAAAGGAAGCAACCAAATTTTAACATCAGACTAACAATGGACAATAAGCTGGTAAGAGGGATTAGAGTAATATGTCACCCTATCTGCCAGTTCAAGTAGATTTAGAATAGAATAGAGTCAAAAGTTTTAAAGGCAGTGTCTACAGGATATGCTCTCTTCTCCATGAAACACAACTATGGCTAATATTTCTGCCAACAGAAAGATTTTGAAAGCTTTGTGACACACCCAGACCTTTAAATGAACAATAATATGCCTGTATGGGAGATGTGATGCACATAAAAGTGAGAGTACATTTATATCCAATGTTGATGCAGTGCAGGATTTGGCTTTATGCATAAGTTATGCTTTTACAAGAAGGAAATAAGTAGTTTTCACTGATATAGAATTGGAAGAACCTAAGTTGGAAGTTTAACAACTCCTAAGAAAAATTAGGCAATATAAAAAATTTAAATATGTAGAATACATTTAATGCTCCCTAGGTATAGATTCTGATATGTAAAGAAATTTAATGTCATGCAGTTTTCACTCGAGCATTACTACAGTGTTTACAACTTGCAAAGCAGTTACAATAGGCTTAATTTTATATGTGATTATGTAGAGAATGTTCAAAATGTTTTAAAGAAAATATACTGATCATTCAAGGGACAATTAAGTATAAAATAAAAAATATGACTATTTATATCAATCATTTTGGTTATTTAGTCGCAAAGTATGGGGAAATCTCACACAGTGAAAACCCCTGAAATAAAGAGCCCTCAAAGTTACAAAATATTGTGCTACATTACATAAATTAATATTATGTTGAACCTGGGACTGCTCCAATCAAATCCCTTCGGTCAAACGAGGGACATTCAGCAGACCCTTTCAAAATGATTGGGCTACGTGACATCAAGAGCCTGCCTTACCTCAGTTTGATTTTAGCCAGTCACAGTAAAAAGATAAGTTGGCAGCATATGTTTCTCTTTCAAAGATGCATTAATGAATTTCAACAAACTAGATGCCATGTTTGCCATGTTGATTTTGGTTTGGCTGTGGCTTCATTAGCTTTCATTACCGATTTACCTCCTCCATTAAATTACAATACTGCAAAATGACTGGCCAACATGTTTTTGTTTGGACTTACAAGATTTATTCAGAGACGTATATAAATAATTTTTTGTGTCTTGTGTTGAGTCTTTATTACATCCATAATTGCAACAAATACAGTACTCTAACCTATTTATATCCTTAAGCATTGAAAAAATAAAACTAGCTTTTAAACTAATGAAATCTAAAGCAGTATGACAATATTAATAATGAATAATAATAATCAAGCACACTCTGAAAAACACAGATTAATTGAAATAGAGAAGAAAAAGTTTCAACAAAATGAAAGTAGTAAAATCAAAATCCCAACCTTTTAACCTTGCAATACAGTCTAATCAAGAGTTACTTGATCCTGACAAAGATAAGTTACCAAGCAGTAGTCAATTTAGGGTGTAATAAAAGCATTTTCTAAACTAATTCTAGCAATAGCTCTATGCTGGAAAAAAAAACTTCAGTACACCTATCAAGCATTGCACCCAGAATGGCTGTGATAAACCAAGAAACAGAGATGGATAGTAGAACTCTTAATGAATTTGGCTTTACCAAAGCAAAGGATTTGAGGTTATATCTTACTCAATGTTCATCTTCAGCGAGTAGTTTAGTATTATTCTTTTCAACATTTAAAAATGGTTACAGCAGACTTTGATAACATTACGTCATTAAATATGCTTTATGTCGAGGTGCAACACATGCATAAAGTAGACCCGAGTACTGAAGATAAGCCCCTGAGGAATCCTGCAAGCAAAGTATAATTATCTAACTATACAAACGCACTTCCATGTGTTTTGACCTTTTGATCGCAATAATTGGTAAAGTTTTTGTTTCTATTTGTTGAAAGCTGATGAAGAAATTGTTGATGTAGGTGGATTGCATGGAGAATTTACAAAGTATTGACTTGAGAGATAAACACTCCTTTCCTGTGTTCATCAAGCAATGGAAAAATCCAATATTACCTTCAACTCTTTGGCGTGATGCCATATTGTCCTCCATGGTAACACTTCATTGATTTGCTTCACGAGACCAACAAAAAAAAGGCAGGTCGTACTATTCAGAAAGATCTGTTGAAAATATCTCAGTTTAGATGAAATGAGCTAGCACCTCTCAGTTAGAATCACTGATTTTTTTTTTTTTGTTGTTTTTTATTTTGACTTTATGTAAACATACACGTAAAGCACAAGAGTAGTGAAAGTGATGAGACTCAGTATACAGAGGTCAACTGTGTCTCTCACCTAATTATAAAGGGTTCAAATTTAATTAAAGCAAACAAGAAAAGCTTGTTAGCACCCTGGATAACCCATTAGGCAATGCCTCTAGCCACAAATGTGGGTTTTATTTTAGTGTATCCATGGTGTTGGAAAATAAAATAAAGAAATTGTTAATTTCTTTCTTTTTTTCCTATGTGCAGCCATGACAGGGTGGGTTGGGGGGGTGCACCAACACAATGCTTAGTGATTGAATAAGTGATTAGAACTCAGATTAACACAAAGAATCCTCGCTCACAGTAATGGCTGCCTATTAGGGCTTGGTTCTTTAATTTGACATTCACATGCATATCAAAGTGACTGAGCAACTAAAGACCCAGCTATTGGGCAGCACAATGCAAGGCTTGGTTTGTGTTACAAATAATCCTCTTGACCTTTAACTGATGACAATAGCCTGGGAAACAGAATGTAATTATGCAAGGTGCTACAGTTGGTTCAAATAGCAACAACCGGTTGAGCAGGATTTAGCCATGTGAATCCACTTGGAGCATTTACTTGTAAATGATACATCTGTTAGGTGGCGCTCATGGCTCTCTGTTACTGAACAAAGTTCAGGGAGTCTGAATTATGCAAAGTGAAAACAATAAACCATTACTAATGAAGAAATAGGAACAAAAAAAGAGACAACTCAACAAGTTGTCATCTGTAGAGATGAATGAGTCAACCAGAGAAAGGAAAATGTTTGTTTAAGCCCCTCTTACTTGTATTTCCAAGTATTCAGTGGAAATCATGAAGTGAAGGTCCTAAAAATAAGCTCATAATCAGCTGCTCTCTTACTGAAGCTGTGGTGTTTAGTGCAGGTAGAAATACTGCCCACTGAAGTACTGTGCTCGTTGATTAAGGGTTGGTCAGTGACCCTTGAGTCAGATAGGTTGTATAACATGTCATGTAAGACAAAGTCACAACAGCAAGAGTGTGCAGTACAGTGGAACAACATCTTCTACTTTGGACATAATTTTCAGACATCTAGCACACCAGAACAAAGTTTGAAGTATATTTTAAAAATATAATATCCCTTTGAACTTATTTTGATTTTGTCAAATTAACTCTATAAACTGCAAATATATTGCAGAATATAAAGCATTTTTTAACCTTGAGATATTGTCCATAAAACTAGAAAATGGAGCAGATATAAACAGTACATTTGGTGGAGTCCAACATCCACTGTTTGGATGTTGGACTCAGTTGTTTTATCAATGTCTTGCAATGCAATGCTTTAAGCATAGGTCTACTGTCTTTTGCCTTTTCGTTTTGTTTTCAGTTTTATAGATAAAGTTTGCCTGTTGTTCATAGTAAATGTGAAACTCAGAGGAAGTATTTTATGCCTTCTTGCTATCCATCTGTCTCTTTTGTGTTTATGTCCGCCTATCTAGTTTTTAAAGGAGTTGTTTTTAAAATGGGTTGTTATTTTTAACTGTTAACCTATCTGGAGAGTTTTTCCTCTCCACTGTTGCTACAAGCATGCTTAGTGCGGGAGATTGCCTTTGAGTCAATGAGTCGATGCAATCAACTCACTCATACAAATAAGATTGATCTTATTAAAAATAAGACACTCTGTCAACTTTTAAGGGTAGGCCTAAAACTTTCCTTTTTGATAAAGCTTATAGTTAGAGTGGCTCAGGTTATCCTGAGCTATCTCTATAGTTATGCTGCTATACTGTAGGCTTAGACTGCTGGAGGAAAGTCCCTCAGTGTTGGTTAGCTCAGACTTCTACTTCATTCTATCTCTATTCTCCCACTCCGCAGAATCTGTTAGTACAATCTCTAATGTTATGCTGTTTGTGCTTTTTCTCATAGTAGCTGTACCTCACTGTCATGATCTGGCCTGTTTGCTCCTCCCTAATTAGTAATTCCCCTCACCTGCCCTCTTCCTTCCCTGCCTCAATTATAATTTATTCCCCTCACCTGTATCCTCTGGTTTATATTCAGTTCAGCCTGAGCATTCAGGGCCAGATCATTACTTGTCTTTCTGTTAGTCTGTCTGTTCGGTTTTTGTTTGGTTCTTGTCCTGGATCCTAGCTGCCAGTGGAAGGAGGGTTTT
>NW_015150467.1:114850-115931 GCF_000732505.1 Cyprinodon variegatus
TCAGTTTATCGTGGTCACTTACCTGTGTTTCCTCCCCCAGGGTGTATAAGATTGGGTGGTGCCCGTCCCCCCCGCCTGCAGTGTCCGCGAGCCAAAGCTCCGCTTTTGTTTTGTTTTATTTTAATAAACCTTTTGAACTTTCCTACTGACTGTCTCTCCTGAATACTGGGTCCATCTGACCTCGTTTCATGACACTCACCTATTCCTGTTTGCCTTTAACACCATCCTGGAGAGAAATATCAGCTGTGCTGCTGCCATTGACACCTTTTTTTTTTAATAGATGTTGGAGATTGGCCTGTTTTTCAGTGTAGTCCTGTTTTTCTGATTGTGACTGGCTGGATGTGCTCTCTTCATCCTCTGACATGGGAGCTGGCTCAGAGCTGGCTGTGTGTTTCCTGGATGGGTCCGCCTTTTACAGTTGCTTTTTGTCCAAATCTCTGCTTCTATTTCCTTGAACCCCAGTCAGCCTCGGCAGATGGCTGCTCACACTGAACCTGGTTATGCTGGAGTTTTCTTCCTGTTAAAAGGGAGTTCTTCCTCTCCACTGTTGCTACAAGCATGCTTAGTGGGAGGGATTGCAGTCAAGTCAAAGGCTCTGTTCGAAATCCTGGGCTGCATCCTCCAACGACGCGGTCTACCTAGACTGGATCCTTCGAAGTCCTTGAAAATAAGAAGACCGGAAGTGTTTTGGCTGTGAATTCAAACAGGTCTACCCTTTAGCGGGTTTTACCGCCATATGCTCTGTTGCTTAGCAACCGTGAAAGTTGACACACAAAGCAAGAAAAGAATAAAAACCTAAGTTTTCAAAACTGTTTATTTTTTATCATGAAGTGAACAAAGACTACACTCACAAGAATCCAGAGTGGAATAAAGGTTCCAACCACCGTGAGCAGGAGCAAATAAAAGCAAATGTAATGATAGAAACATTAGTTAGTTAAAAAACATGCTGCTGTCATTTTGAACATCTCTGATGTTGCTGCTATTTTCAAATATCCATTACTGTAAAAATGTGCATAGCTTCATTTTGGTTATTTTATTCTCCAGTTTTATATTATTAAAACACTTTACAGAATTGTATTGT
>NW_015150467.1:117729-119583 GCF_000732505.1 Cyprinodon variegatus
TATTAAACTGAACTTCCAATTTCCACCACTGTTTGGCATCAAGTAACCTTTCCTCTGATCATGGTGCAAATCACGGCTTGCTTGGTCTCGCAATGAGTCCTGGGTAAACCAAGGATACCGAGGATACGTTGGACCCGTCCTTCAAATCGGGCAAAAAGAAGGACACATTTTAAGGCCGCATAATGAGGAGTCTTGGAATCCGACCAGACCTCGGCGCCGCACTATGACGTAATCGTCCTTCGAATCTGGCCTTCTAAGGACCAGGATTTCAAACAGAGCAAATGAGTCAATGCAATCGATTGGTTTGCCTTAGATAGAAAACTTTGAATCAATTTGACTGGATGATCTGGTGAACTGTAAAGTGCCTCGAGATAACATGTGTTGTGAATTGGAGCTATATAAATAAACTGAAACTGAAGTAGTTTTCCATAAACAGAAAACTGTGAATCAAATTGACTGTGTGATCTGGTTGAATTGTAAATTGCCTTGAGATGATGTGTTGTGAATGGCACTGTATAAATAAACTAGATTGTATTGATTGTTGAATAACCTAAATAATGGATAAGAAATAATACATATTCATGTTGCTGTGCTCATATTTCAATTCAATAAAAAGAATACTTCATTAATCCTGAAGGGAAGTTAAGTGTTGCAGTAATGTTTTTTAACCCGTTGTTGCAGGGATTGATACCTGTAGGCAAAAATGATCGTCTGTATTTGTCCTGTCTTGCATTAGATCTGTAGGACCCTCTCAATAAGGACACTCTGTTTTTGTTCACCACCTGATGAAGAGGATGCTGTTCTTTTGTGGTTGTTGCATCGTTCTTCACTTTATGAAGGGTTCTTCTTTGTGAAATCATTTTAAGAGGTTCTAGACTAGTTCCTAGAACAGAGCTGATCCTTTTTATTATGGCCACTTATGATATGTTTATATGATATGATATGTTTAGGAGCAAAGATGCTTTTAAGTTTGGAGGGTTGTTTTTTTGTTGATATATATATATTTAAGCCTTTTAATTAAAATGCAATAAATATTGATTAGACGGAGCAATTAACTCTAATAAAAATGTTAATCAAGACCCACTAGTACATAGAATATTAACAGCCAGCAGAGAACATCCATCACAATGTCTGTAAAGGGACATGCAGGGAGGCGGGTGTCTGAAAGTGTGCATCTATAACTTGCGGCAAGAGAGATTATTTTCTTACTTGGACCTTTTCCAATCAAATCTGTTAAAGGAGGGTCAAGAACTTTCCAAGCCAGTTGAGGAAGGCAACACCTAGTGCCTGTCCATCAAAGTTTGGTTTTAGTCAATGGCACAAACATCTTTGCCATATAAAAATACAAAAACACTTCTTGCTGCTTTTCTTTCAAAGATCAAATCCTGAATTCCAAGAAAACAGATGTGATAGCAGCTACGTATTCAGTCTCCTGCGGTACCATCATTATGTGATTCTACTGTGAGCTTGTCACCTCTTGCTTTTGTGAAAAGCTTTAAGTTCCGACCTGTAGAAGCTTTTTTTCCTTCTTGAACTAAAGCTTCAACTGAACCAAGCCACATACTGCTGCCAAGAACTGCAGTAGATTGCTTAAAGGCTGATGATTGCTCTTTTTGTACTTCAATCTTGATTGTTTTATGCATGATATTGACCTAAATATATTGAATAAACTGACCGTTGTTGGACTCTGTGCATGTTCTTTTATGAATTGAGACCTTACCTCCAGTCAACTAAGCTAGATCATTCTCTTATTCCCCTCTTCTCTCCATCTATCACCATCTTCCTTTCTCCTTCTTAGTCTCCCACATACCATGCGTATTAATCAAACCCCTCATCTCCAGCCCTCTCTGCCTT
>NW_015150467.1:121374-124767 GCF_000732505.1 Cyprinodon variegatus
TTGAGATTACAAGTGTTGTGAATTGGCGCTATATAAATAAACTGAATTGAATTGAATTTAATGCTAGTTGTTCTGGCACAGTGTGCCTAGCTCTTTGCCCTCCTGAGAAACCCTTTTATGTGAGAAATTCCTCAGCTCAGACTATAGCAAACAGCAAGATCAGTTACCATATCTTAAGAGTCGACACACAGCTTTACATCACAGTGTCACCAGCCTGTGCATCTAGGCTGGATGCATAGAACAGTCCAAAATGTTGATGTGACATAATTTTCTGCAACTGATCCAAAACATTGCTGTCAGCGTTCTCATTGGGGCTAAGAAAGTAGAATATATCAGCCCAGTTCGGAAGTTGTTACCCTGGCCCCCAGTAGCTCAGAGAACAGACTTAAAAATCCTTCTGTTCTAACTCACTGAATGGATCAGCACCTCAATACATAAAAGATTTTGTTGTCATGTCTTCTAGTTCCAGTCTACTCTGTCCACAGACTGTAAAAGTGCTGAAAGAAGTTAAAAACCCATTTGTTAACTGAACAAGCTTTAATTGTTCAGTTTAAACTGTTAGCTGATGTATTATTAGTTTAGGGTTGTGGTCCAACTGTTTCATTAACTTTACTTCATGTTTTTATGTTTTTTTATCATTACTTGTTTTAATTCAATTTTATTTTTCTTCAATTTTATTTTTCAATTTATGTAAAGCACTTTGAATTGTGCTGTACAAATAGACTTGCCTTGCATTGTGTTGACTAAGCTGCAGTCTCTGGTCAGCTCTTACCACTCGCCTCCAGCAATGCTGGTTCACCTTCATTTTATTTTCTCTATCTCACCTGACTGTCTAACCTCTGCTGTCCCGACCATATACTCCTACAAAGAAACAAACATTGAACCTGTTTGGTGGTCATTTTTTGGCCCAACTATAAAGGGTGGTTCATCCCTACAATCCCCTTAATTACCGGGGGGTAAGTTGACGAAATACTAAAAATGTCATTGTGGTACTTCTATCATTTTTTAAAAACATTAGTTAAGCAAAAAAGAAAAGTGCATTCCATTTTTCCATCAACTTAACTATTTGTTTTTTTCCTGTACACCTTTTCCATGTCTCACCAGCTCTCCTTTGCTCTCAGCAACTTGGAATGAGTGCCTCCAAAAGTTGGTGTTCAAATATCTCATGCTCAGGCTTTTATGTCTTAAGATGAATATGCAGCAAAGGCACAAGTATTATTCATCAGATGATAGCTTCCTTCATCTCATGGTGCTTTGTTGTACTGCACACATGCAATTGTAACGGTTATGTGAGAATAAATTCAGTGTGGACGTGCAATGACGGCCACACAAGCAAACTGTATAAACAGTTCCGCTTGGCAATGTTTTACCAGCCAAAGACTCAATCCTTTGCACAGCTGAACAAAGGAAGTGAATAACAAATGTTCCACTGAAAACCTCTAGAGCCAGACCTTCTAAAATCTCCATTGCCAAACCAAGTTGCAATGGTTACTGTGAATTTTGTTTATATATATATTTTTTCTTTCAAAAAAATTCAGTTCTTGTACTGGTGTGTATTTTTCACCTTGAAGAAAAATGAAGAAAAATATTCCACAAAACTTTTAATACAACATTGCAAATATATATATAAAAACAATAATCTAGACAAAATCCAAAGAGTATGTTAAACTGAGTCTCGACCAGAGCTCTTTCATTTGGATTAAACAAAATTAAAACATCATATATGTACACAAGAGTAGTGCCAAGTAGTGTCCAAGATCAGATACCACCGTTACAGAATATTCTGTGTTTCTTATACTATATTCTTTGGTTATGTTGATTCTTTTAAAATCCCTCTTTGCAGGTGATGAAGCAGACAAAAAACGCTTTATTTCATTATATTCATCATCTCTCTTTTATCTCCTCTTTGTTTCATGTTTTCTCCTTCTTCCTGTTTTTCCTTTCCTGTTCTACTTACATTGCAGTGTCCATATAATCTGTAATACTACCTGCATGAATTATAATAAAGCTATTTATATGCATAAGTCAAGCGGAACGCTATGGCGATAGTCGTACTGCTCCACTTGTAAAAGCATAATCTGTTGGGATCTTTTTTGGCTTCAAGACGATTATTCTTATTGCCACATTTCCAGATATGACACTGTTAAAAAAATAGATAAATAAATTATTTTCTGAGTTTGCTAGATGATTTCATTTTCCGGAGTCTTAAAAGATTTTTTTGAACAAGTACTCATCAATATCAAATAATGCCCTATGTTTTCACTACATGTGCTATAATTTTCCCTCATTTCATCTCTTAGCATACCAGTTCAAAGTTAACTCCCCTTAGTTATATATGTATCTATATTCAAAGCTGAAACATAAAAAAGAGATGGAAAAAAGGGAGTCAACAGAAAATAAATTAAAATGTTGGTAACTGTTACCTTTATACCTGGAATGCCATACTGGGACATAACACAGTGCCCACCGAAATCCTTCATTGTTGGTATGGTGTTTTGGCGGTGATGTGCAGTAGCATTTGACCTCCAAACATATTCTGTATTATGGGAGTGAAATTTTGGTCTCAACTGACCAGACTATCTTTTCCCAGTATTTCACAGGCTTGTCTAAACGTTGTGCAGCAAACTTTCAATAAGCCTCAACATGCTTTTGCTTCAGCAATGGAGTCATATGGTGACCGTGCATACAGGCCATGTCTGTTGAGTATTGTTTTCTTTGAAACAGTTGTACCTGCTAATTCCAGGTCTTTGAGAAGCTCTTCACGAATAGTCTTTGGCTCTTGGGCAACTTTTGTGAGGAGCATCTGGTTATGGTTGGTTTATGTTCTTTCCACTTCTGGACTATGGCCCCAACAGTGCTCACTGGAACATTCAGAAGTTTAGAAATCCTTCTGTAACCAATGGCATCATTATTTGCAACAATAAAGTTGTGAAGGTCTTGAGAAAGTTCTTTACTTTTACCTATCATGAGGTGTTTCTTGTGTGATGCCAGAGACAAGTTTTTATAGGTCATCATTTGGACTGAACCAGCTGATATTAATTTGCACTGACAAGGGGCAGGATTGCTTTCTACTTACTGAGAGGTTTAGGCTTTTGTCTTGGCTTGCCATACCTTTTTGCACCTCCCTTTCTTCACATGCTCAATACTTTTTCCCTGTGCCGTTTCATTTTATTACACATAACTTAATTTCTGGACATCTGTGGTTTGATTTATTTGTATTTGTGTAGTGGATGGATTGTTACCAAATCTGGTGAAAATGTCATGTCAATGGCACCTCTAAAAATATACTTACTGAGAAAACTGGTGGTGTGTTCAATATTTATTTTACCTGCTTTATTTGGTTGGGCTTTCTTTTTTAAGGAGTAAGTCCAACAATTTTCTTTTTGAAATTAC
>NW_015150467.1:124856-159142 GCF_000732505.1 Cyprinodon variegatus
GTGTAATCAAGACACTTACTCCAATGTTGTTTTAGGTATTTGGACTTGATCCTTAGGTGGTAGGTCATTTTCTCCATTGTGAAGATTTCCTCTACTATTGATTTTCTGGTAACCGCCTTTTTAGCTGCCCCTATCAAGATTCACTATCTGTATCTCTTCAATATCCAGCAAGCCCAAGTACACAATACGTTATTTCTTCTATTGGCTGAACAACTTAATCCCATCAAGTTTGTATTTTTGTACATTGCCAAAATATATGAGAGTGACTGCCATTCATCTGTCCACATTGCCTCCAACATTGTTGCTGAGTATGGAGTAATTTATTTTGTAATTGAGGTGTTATAAATTAGCGTGTTTAATTTTTCCAGCCAAATTCACTCCAGCCTCTAGAGCTTGTGGAGGACTGCTGTGTTTTGCACATTGAAAGCCTGTCACACTTCTGCTTCCCATTTGGACTTTATATATAGTGAGTTATTTCCATTTCATTTTTGTAGGCTTTTATAAAGCTTAGAGACAACTTTTCTTGGGGTTTTCATGTATGCATCCAAAAATAGATGAATCAACTCATTTCCTTCCGGTGATAATTCTTTCTTAACCTCATTAGTTTAGTAAAGGGTCTTGGTATCTGAAAAAAAAATCTCTGTAATTCACTTCAAATTCTCTTCTGATTTTATCAAATGTATTCTACTAGTGTGCAGATAGCTATTATCCTCTTTCTCCTCCATTCTATAAATGTGCTATCCAAGTCTTCTGGTTTCAATATCATTGACTGAGAGGGCCACATTAATAGTTTAATATCCCCTTCTGATTTGTATTTTTTAGGTACCTCATACCATATTTTAAGAGTTTCTTCTAAAATAAAGTACTTATTCCTTCTTTTCCCCAAGCCTGGCTTGTAGTTGTATTCAGGGTATGTTTAGTTCTATTTGCTTCCATTTGGCTTCGTACTTAGGAGAACAAACTTTTGTTTGAATGTTGTTTTTCTAGGTTTCTCAAAGTTTCAACTAACTTTTCATATTCAGCCCTCTTCCTTTTCTTTAAGTATGCTGTTCTTGAAATTAATTTCTCTCTCATTATTGCTTTTACAGTGTCCCAGTATGGTGTGGTCTATTTGGCTGTTTTGGCTATCAGTTATGCAATATTTTATCTGTTTTTTAATCTCTTTTACGGCAGATTTTTTATATAAGATTCCAATGTTTAGTCTCCATAAAGTATTCTTTGGTGTGCACTCAAAATTAATGGATAGATAGATAATGTCGGGGTCTGATAGGTCAGCTGCTCCTATGGAGCATTCCTTCACCATGTGTCTGTGTCTTTATTCATTAGGAAGAAGTCAATTCTAGAGTGAACTTGGTGTGTGGCTGAGTAGAAACTTTTCTAATTCTAATTGTTTTTGTGTTTGTTTTAGAGTTGATATCAGTGTAAAAAAATATGTGAACCAGCAGATGCTATCATAAATCGTATTGATCACAGACATGCAAATTGAATTGAATGGACCTTTTATTGTGACAGACCGTGGCATATGCAAACATGGTATCAACATTTATAGGTGGGTTTTTGTGCACCTTTTGAAGTTGTAAGAAGCTAAAATTGAGATATTTATTAGGGTGTTCTATACTGTATGCCAGTTCTTGTCAATTTAAAAACCTTCTTTCCCCTCATGTTCATTTTTGTCGTCTCTGTCGTAATAAAACAATATAACATTATCTCAAATTCTTGTCATAAAAAGAATGAGTTGAATGGGTCACAGAGCATGAAACAGATAATTTTCATTTATCCATGGGTTCCCAAATGGGACTGAATTTAAGTTTTAGCTCAGTCAAGCTGATGCACTTCATCCCCTGATGCCTCTTTTTCAGGTGGAGGACCAATGTTAGGATTCATCGGCAATTTTAATTAAAACATGTAACTTTTAATTACCTAACTAATTAATTCAATAAGTGAAAATAGACTCAGAGTAATAAATTATTAAGGTGGCATTGTTCCTGCAGCACCATCCCCCACTTCCCTCCTGCTCCTTGTGTTTGATTTAAATGCTTGGTGCAAAAAAAAATATCAAAAAAAGATTTTTAATTCTTTTTCACTAAAATGATTAGTTTAATTAGTTAAATGCAGAACCTTGCAAAAGTATTCACACCCAAGGGAACATTATCACATTTTTCAAATTTTTTTCGGAAAGAAAAAACTGCACACACATATATTTTATTTGATAAATATATGAGTACTGGATGGAAAATGAAAGGAAAAGTAACCAAATGATGACAAAAAAATAATATATAATAATATAATATTCAGTAATAACATTGAATTTTTTTTACAGTTATAGATCTTTAAAGTGTGTGCATTTTTATACAGAGTCCTCTTATGTTTGTTGAAGTAAAATTTAGACAACTTAAAGAAGTTTTTGGTTTGATAATTTTAAATCAAGCTTAAAAAAGCTTAAGTAATTCACAGGTGATTTCAAAATAAAGAAAATGGTACAACTGTAATGATGATGTACAAATAAATAAATGAATATTAGATGAATAAATCAATACATCTAACAGGACCCTAAATACAGCCAAAAAGACAAAACAACAAATACAAAAACAAAACAATGAAAGTGTAGACTTTACTCTCATGGTGCGTCTGAGACACAACATTTTTGAAAATAACTCTTTATTTCAAACCCTACTTTCACATGAGGTTTTAGTAAAAGTCTTGAAGTCTATTGTTAATAAAATGTTAAAACTTCAAGATGAACACTTTTTGCTAGGCACAGCAAATACATTTATATATACTTTTAAATAGTCATACTGAGCTCAGAAGATGAAATAAAAACGTGGTGCAACAATAAACTTTTTGTTACAGCTATCTGCTAAAAGATAATTACAAATAACTAAGTGATTAACAGTGGGAGCTTGGTTTAAATGGAAATTAATTATGCTTCGACGGTCCTAAATATGATAGAAAGATTACATGCAGTCGCTGCGCAATAAAAGATAAGAGGAGAAGATTGGGAAATGTTAGCTTTGCTTATTGTATGTGGGTGGTAGCTATGAAGCGGAACGTCAAAATAAATTTGCTAAAAATAAAAAAAAAACTTTGCCGCAGTACAGAAGAGTCACCTTGAGATGTGGTTGTTTGGGGACATCAGAGGATGGTGCTTCAAGCTGAGACTGAGCAGATAATTACCCATTTCCTGTCTGAAGCATTTAATTTTGGAAGGGAGAGAGGAGTAAAACAGAAGCTTTTTTTCTCCCCCCCCCCCAAAGCTTTTTCTCTTTAATCGCACCTTAAATTTACACATCAATATCCAGCACAGTTTCTCCCTCTGGTAAACATCAATCTATGATTAAAAATCAGAGCAATAAAACATCAAGCAACAACACGGCTGACATTAGAGCTCATAGTGCTGTTCACAGCATCTTTCAGGTTGGGAAGTTAATCACCTCCCAAACACGAGTCTTTTCTCCCTGACACATTGGTATGGGATTAACAGACCGGCTGTGTGTGCCTTTAATTAATGCAGATTTCTCTGGGTCATCCAGCAGCAGTTGGAGATAATTGTGTTGTGGTTATCACAGGCTTCAGGTGCTCGTCCTTCAACATTGTTTGAAACGCCCAGCTCATATGTTTTCCTGCAACATGACTTGGCATTTTCCAAGCATTTAAGCCATGTAGGTTCTCAAGTTATAGGCTTATATAAACACAAGTCCTACAAAATTAAATATATTTTGTTCAAACATGTAGTACTGTAATTTTTCTGTTTAAATGAAAGCAATTGCATAAATATGTAACATTATTACTTTATTTAACATTGTGTTTTCTTAGATACCACTAATATTTATTTCCATGAAAACTTTTTTGCATTGTTGTAAAGTGAATAATTTTACATTACGCTGTGGTCAGTCCACTGATAGCTTTTTTAAAGCAATTTTTAAAGTAAAATACATTTTGATGTAACATCAAAAAAATTAACTTAATACAACCTTTGCCGTCAATAGATCTACAAGGAGCCAGAATTGAACCATGACAAACGGAAAAGAAATAGGCATCAAATAAATCATGCTCTTTCCATCTTGTTTGACTTGGTGAATGCAGAAGAGATTGCAGTAGGTTGCAGCGGAGACAGAAAAAGCCAAGGCCATGTTCTTCTTTGATTGACATATACCACATACCTGAAGATTCCTGCAAACCACATAGACCTCAAAATGATTCCCAGATGGCAATGGACTTTTTAAAGTGGGATGAAGCTTGCTGCCACTAAGCACAGATTGCTAAGGAAAGATTGAAAAAATGCCCCTGATACATCAAGGTGACCCTAGACAGTTCAGCCAAGTGTAACTATTGCTCTCCAGGATCAACAAATTTGTCTTGCCCACCTGAGAAACAGATGTCAGCCACAATCACAACTCCAGTTACTATTACTGGAAGGCACAACACACCTGTGACAGAAAGGACATGGAGGTTATATATGATAGGTTTGGGAATCTGTTTGATTCATCAGGTAGGCCAGTCTACTCAAATCTTTCTCAGAGCTGGGAAGAACTGCACAATGCCTTTGATCTACTGTAGTGCACTAAAAGAGATAAAAACCTATAGCGGGTGTTTGGTAAAGATGTTTCTTGGAACCAGTCCTATATCAGCAAGATTGTACATTTATAATGATATGCTCTCTTCTAATTTCTAAGACTTAGACAACTTTTATTGTCATTTTGTATACACAGAGCGCATAGACAATGAAATTTCGTTTTGTGCAGCTTTCAGACAGTAAATGAGCAGCAGCTGAGCAGTGAGATGAACATAAAGTGCAGCAGGGATCAAATGTAGACAGTGTGTAAATCTGTTTGAAACCCGCAAAGTACAATTCAATTTCTTTGTCAACAACTGAAATTTTAAGGGCCCTACTATTGTGCCCAAATATACAATAGGTTAGTTTATAATCATGGTAAAAATATTTGGTTTTGTAAGTATCCTTGCAGGGTCCCAGCAGATCTGGGGCTTATCTAAAGCAGCCAGGATACACGCTGGAAATGATTTATTTTCTTGTGTAGTTCAACTGTAAATCTATCAAAAGATATAAAAACATAAAAGGTGCATAAATCAGCCTATATACCTGTATTTATATGTAGCTGAAGTAAGTTTTGAGCTAAATTCTGAAATTAGTCTAAAAATAATAGCATCCCCTATACTTACTTCAGCCACTCCAACCTGAGAAACATCTCCAGTTTTATCTGGGGACATCTTTTATCCACAGCCCTCCTCGAGTAATTATCTGTCAGATTTAGCTCTGGACTAATTGCAAGGCTCTTCAAAAGCTTTAATTTTCCTTTCATGATGTAATTCATTTCCTGATTTAGATGTATACTTTGGCTCAGCCTGGTTAATAAATGAAATCCTTCCTCATCATTTTAGCAGACCTGAAGGTCAGGGCCAAACCTCTGAATTTAGATTTATCCCTAAAATTTGTTTATTCGTTTTGAAACATATGTGTGGTAACAGGTGGACTGGAGTCCATATCCAGAGGTCTTTGAGTAATAGGTCAGTGAGACAAGAAAAAAAAAAGTTTTAATAGGTTTTAAACCAGGCCCTTTTTTTTAGATTACTTTTGACACTTACATGGATTAGAATGCATATAGAGAAGGTTGTTGTTGTGTGATGTTGCATGTAGGAAACAGCCGGTGGTTGAAAAAATCACTGCAATCTTCAACTGTTGCTGTTAGCCTCTTAGTACGTGTGTCCGACCATTCCAGTCTGGTCTTTTTACCAGTTGTTGGAAAATAGTTGTTATTGCGGTTCAGTCACTATTGTCTTGTCTTGCCTATCTAGCGACGGCCCTGACTGCGCCATGATATTCATGTAATGTTTTGCTATCCTCCCCTGACTGATTCCTTTGTGCTATATGCTCATTTTGATCCTTTGTCACCTCTCTCCAAACCTTAGGTTGTGCTGCAGGATAAAAACTAGCAAATATCAGGGATTCCCTATATGGGATGACAGGTGCAAACTCATCAAGGATGGTGCTGGAAATAAGAAAGAAATAAGCTAATTCAGCAGTATATAACTTTAACAGCACATTCTAACTGGTTTCCCAAACAGGTTTGTTTGGATTTTAGTTGAAATTTCAGGACACATTTCAAATTATTTTTGCCAAAAGTTTCAAATTATTTTACAATGGTCTAATTTTAACAGGGGTCTGAAAATGTTTGAGATCCTCCATATGTCTGTTTCTGTAAAAATAATGTTATAATGTAATCCAACTAGCTTCTTTTACAGAAATATGATACATCAATGATTTTAATTTTGTGAGAATAAAGCATTTCAGTTGTTTTGAATAAAAAAAAATCCGTCTGTTTATATTAGTTTTCTTTTTACTTACTGATTTAAGTTGCATATAATTCAATAATGTCTACAATGTTTACATATGGGCAGCAAATAGCAAGGATGTTAAAGGATTGGTAGTTAAATCAGAGTATAATGCATTTCGCCCTTGTTGACTCATTACTTATTCTTGCATATTTAATTACACCTCAACAAAATCAAGTGGTTCATGCCATCAATCTTAATCAATTCATTAATCAGCTAAACAGACCATGTTCAGACATTCTTCAACTCTAATTTCCCAATTGGGCTAATTACACTTAAATATGCCATTTTAAATTAAAATTGAAGATTTAAACAGGATTAGAAATAAACAATCTGAAATGCCACACATGGTGGTGTCTAGACCTCCTTAAACTGAACACTGCTTCAACTTCTTAATAATTTAGATTATCAGATTGTACCACTGATTACTATTATTGACACCATTTCAATGATGTTTGGAGAATAAGAGTAAATAGTTGTGAGGTTCCATTGATGACATCAAGAAAACCTTCTTTGCAGCTCCATTCTGAGAAGTAAGATTCATTGTTTTTACCTATCCTATGGCCAAGGCTGCAAGAATCACTGGGCTCTTAAATTATACTTTTTAAATAGTTTTTACAGTAGTGGCCCACCGGGGAAAAAAATGTTGAAAAGACATTAGAAGACATCATGATTTATGTCCAAACAATGTGAGCAAAACTGAAAAACATAAATCAGACGAAGAAATAAAACAACAAAAATTTTAAGAAAGATAATCATAACAGCTAATCAGAACTATAATTGAGAATTATAGACTTAGACTCAAATTTATTTATCAATTGAGATTACCACTCAAGGGAAATTCTGGTTCATAGAAAATTGCTAGGCTTTTGGTTTCCTTGGCTATGTCTTTTGGGCTTTTATCCTTTTTGTAAATTGAGACTTTTTCTTTAGATTCTAAAAAAATAAATTCTGTCACATATCTCCAGCCATCCCTCTTTTAACCATATACACATCTACACATACATTTCAAGTGCTTCTATTTTTTTTTAGAGTTCACCTTTGATATAAGGTATCAGCTTTGACTGAGTCAGACTTGTCTAAATATTCTACTGCAAACTAAAAAAGGTTAAAGACGGCAAAAAACTGAAATCTAAGTAAGTTAGTCTTTATGGAGCAAGATGTCTCAATAATCACAATCTCACATGCACAATGCAAGATCCAAACATTCACAGGACAAGAGCCAAGTGTCCAAATATGGTATTGTCATGATTTTATTCAAAGATCTGACCCACATGCAGAAAACCAAACAGAGAGACCAGGGGAAGGTTTAACAGGTTTATTGAGAACTGGTAGGGATGTGTCCAGTGCTGCTCTGAACACAGGCCAACCGGGACTGAAAAGTAAAGGGGAACTTCTTATGGTTAGTTCAGGCTCAGTGGAAAATTTGAGCTTTGATTTGCAAAAGGGAATAAAGGCAACAGGACTCACGTTTCCAGAAAAGGTGTCTTTCTTTGAATCCAGTCGATGTGGGTTGTTCCAGTAATTGACTTGCTCATTGGAGGGCGAACAGGGTTTACCCAGGTTGAGGTGTTTCCTTGAGGAGCGGAGGAGCCACTTAGATTTCCTATGGTACTTGAACGGTTTCTTGTGGAGATGAATCCCCTGCTCAGTGTGAAGCTTAAACAATCCTTTGGGGAAAAGTTTATCCAAACCTCCAGTTTGAATCCCCAGCTCAGTTTGAAGCTCAGACGATCCTTCCAGGGGGAGAAGGTCCAAAACATCCAGTTTGCAGGATGACTTCCTGCTAAGAGGCAAAGACAAAAACAACAAGGTTAAGACTCAGGTTCATAAAAACTCAGTTTGACTCAGCAAAACTCAGCTTGGCTAGATTACCCAAAACTGGCAAACACTCTGGCCTCGAGGTAGTGGCAGTCAGCAGCTTAAGAGTCCTCTGGTAATGAGGCAACCATCCGCAGGTGTGTCAGAGGACCAACGAGAACCAGGCGCCACATGGTGGTGGAGGGAAAACAAACAAAAACACAACCCACACAGACTGGATTCCTAACAGGTATGGGTCTGCAATGTGGTCAATCTCCGCCTCTTTGTATCTCCTGTGGCGACATGCTAGGCTTCAATATAACTAAATAATCGTCCAAGTGGTGTGCATTGTTGTCATTGGCTGAAGCATTGGAATTATCTAACTGGTTGCTTGTTAAAAAAAAAGAAAACTACATTTGTGCAAAAAAGAAAGAAAACCTTTGTTATTTGGCATTTTGTGTGATTTTTTTCTAGAGGTGCTGCTAATTGCTGAATAAAACCTTAAATTTATGCTTTGTTAAGAGAAAAAAAAATCTTAACTCATCATGATTCAATAGTCAGTTTTTGCAGAACTATTTCATACTCTTTGAGAGAAGCATTAATTTCCAGTTATTGTATGAATAAACGTGAAAAGTAACTGGTTTTGAAGGTTGGACTACCTCCATTAAAGTTTGAATAATGTTATTGAACTTTACCTGGAATGGATCACCTCAAAGTCATGGGAAATGGTGGTACTAACAGAATTATGATGACAGAATAGCTTATGGTTATGAATTAGGTCTTGTTCCCCAAAATGCCTATCAATTTGTAAAATCACCAGCATCCAGTGTTCAGCTGGAAACTTTAACAGGGCCCCTGAGCCTGTCGATGTCAGTCACTGTGTCGTTTAAAATGTTTCTTGCCTCTATCTGCACCACAACGAACTTGTCAGTCACTGATGGGAGCCTAGATTCCTGCTGCTGCTGTCATTCACTAACAGCCAATCGACAGCAATACAATATTTCTCCTGCATGTCAAAGGCTCTTTTTTTTGTAAATTTGACAAGCACCAGCAGGGCATCATAAAATAAAAAGGCTTAAGCTTCATAATGCATTCATCCTGTTAAACAAGCAAAGTTAATATGACAAAAAAATGCAAGGTAAAATATTCTCTTCTTCTGTCTCAGAAAATGATAGAATTAACAAGTAACTGTTACAGTGTCAAGTCCTAATTTTCTAATATAATAAATCACAATTTCACATCTTTGTCTTTAAGTGCCTAAATAACCTTGCCCCAACCCTATCCCGGGACCAGCCTATGGGGTGGCCAGGTCCTCGGTCCTGGGATTACTGGATGTGAGTGTTATGTGAGTGTTAGATCTGGAAAAACTAACCCATGTGATTATTTTTAGTCAAATTGATTTCTGCAACAGTGTTTTCACAGGTCTGCCTAAAAAGTGGATCAGACAGCTGCAGCTGATCCAGAACGCTGCTGCCCGTGTCTTCACTAAGACTAAGAAAGTATAGCACATCACCCCAATTTTAAATTCCTATCACTGGCTCCCTGTATCTCAGAGAATATACTTTAAAATACTTATGTTAGTCTATAAATCTCTGAATGGCTTAGCACCTAAATACATCACAGACTTGCTATCAGCGTATCAACCCTTCAGACCACTCAGGTCTTCTGGCTCCAGCCTGCTGTGCATACCTAGAACCAGAACTAAACATGGAGAAGCAGCATTTAGTTTCTATGCTCCACTTATCTGGAACAAACTTCCAGAAAACTGTAAAAGTGTGGAAAGCCTGAGTTCCGATAAATCAACAAAAACACATTTGTTTAGGATTGCCTTCGACTGTTCTAGTTAAAAAATTTGACCAATCTGACTGTGCTAAGTGGTTGGATTGTCTCTGTGGAGGGCCTTAGGGTGGCACGTGTTGTGGATTGGCACTACTTGCAGCTTTTCTCTGTATGATTCTCTAGCTTCTCTGTATTCTCACTATCTATCAATGAAACATATACATATGGCATAAAGAGTATTTTCTATATGTTTTTGATGCTATATGATAAACACCGTCCAATAAAAATCCCAAACAAAAAGGACAATAACTAAAGAAGTAGATATAAAAGATATTAAACGATAAATATTTTAAGGATTGGTAAAAGAAAATACAATAAATATGAGATAAAAACAAACTTAACATAAACAGAATATTTTTAAGTCTTGATTTTCTTGTTATTTTTGAAAGTAGGCAGACAGATAATAGGAGTCAAATTTCACAACTTCAGGACTCAAACCTATGGACGAGGACTAAGCCTCTGTACATGGGTCACACACTGACCCATGTTGCACTGCAGCTGTGACCAACAAATACTGAATATTTTAAATTACATCATTAAAAAAATTACTTTTTATTATTAAAAACATAAAAAAACCAACAAGGATAACATGAAAAAAATAGCTGACAGCCGTGATAAAACCTGGAAGGACTCACACACAGAAAATCTGAAATTAGGGAGATTTTATTGCCATGTATGAAATATGTTCATTGGCACTCAGATCCCGGCAAAAGACTTTAATACTGTGAACTGACATGCGGTTGAATGCATAGCTTAGGAAAAGATTAGATTGGTCTTCCGTCGAGGCTCAGACACTAGAGGTAGATTATGCCAGAGGATGGGCGAGATTAAGAATATCCTGATCTCAGGGAGAATATTCAGTTAAAATCAGCTCTAATGCAGGAGGAGAGCTGGACAAGGAGCTGAATGAAGGGGATCCTGAAAAATGATTGGCTGTGGAGGGGAGGTGGTTCTGATATCGATTGGCTGGAGCTTTGTACATAACACATCAGTAAGGGATCCAGGTGAGGCTGCTAAGAGTCTTCTAGACTGAATTTTTCACTTAAGCTTCATCAAACTGATTTTTGAAATATGAATTGATACCAAGATACAACTTTGGAAAAGTCTGAATATGGAGCTCAATCAATGTCTAAACACTTTTAATCTTTACAAAAAAAAAAGAGTGCTATAACAGGATGTTAGACTAAAATATTGCTATCAATATTGTTGTGACTTGTTATTGGGGTTGTTTCTACTTAAGAGTAGGCTATATGAGTTGCAAAAAAAAAAAAGACTGTTTAGGGCAGGGATGTTTTTTAAAACTTTAAAACATGCTTACATGTGTATACCTGTTTAACTAATAGTGCTTTTTTAAAAGAAATGTTAAAACTTTTTACGAGATTTTGCCATTTTGATTAGAGTCAAATTAGAACAATGTTATGGTACTACAAACCTAATAATTTGTTATGCCACCCTTTGTTAGAAAAACTTTCTTAGTGTCTGTGTTTTTTACATAATTGGTTCCTAAACCTGCTGCTCCTTTCTGCCAGTTTGCGTTCCATGTTGCTGAAGATGCATTCAGCATCAAAGATCATGTTAAGCAATTATTTCAGGTAATTGAATGCACATAATCACCGTATGTAGGTATCAATAGGCCTAGTAATGACTTACTCTGACCTGATTGTTTTTTTCTGTTAACAAAAGCACATGAAGGTGATTTTGTCATAGAAGGGCTTTTTATGTTGATGTGTGCAGCACACCAGCAGCCATAAGCTGGGCTGCTGCCATCAACAACTTACATTAGAGATGATAGAGTTGAATCTGTTTTATTTCAGTGCTTAATCCTGTTTCTCTCCAAGAATTTCAGCTTTTACAGTGGGTAATTGTATGTGCTCTCTTTTATCCTTTTTGACATAAAAAGTGGCTCACTGTTAATCTGCTCAAGTAATGCTTTTCTAGACAAACTCACCTAATCTATGGGGCTAGTTTACTATTACACTTTTTCCAACATTGAAGTATTTATAAATCAATGCTTCTATGTTCCTTTTTTGGGTCTTCTTTTCTCTCCTTTGATGCTTAGTAAGCCTTAGCAGAAGGCCGCCCACATCATGCCTAGGCTTGTCCCGATCCGATACGTGGATCGGATCGGGACGCCGATATTGGCAAAAAAATGCGTATCGGCAAAGCATGTAAAATGCCGATCCAGTTTTAAAAAAAAAAATCCGGTCCGTATTTTCCAGTTTCGCCGATTGAAACGATCCATTCCACTATTTTGCGCCAGTGTTTCCCTGTTTTGCATTTTTATTAAAACTTACAGTAATACTTGCACCTTTAGCTGTTTACGGTTTTACTGTTCACTGTGCAATTTCAGATTGCTATTCATAATTTTGTCCAGTTTGTGTGCTTAATAAACAGGTAAGTTTGTTGTTACCAAGCATTGTGTTTTATTCAATCTCACCTAATTTAGCTGGCTAGATGTTATCAAGAGTACTAAAACCCTTTTCAACATGAGTCTTACAACTAAGGCTAAATACTTTAACTTAAACTTAAATACATGCTCGGATAGGCTGGTATCGGCCAGTATCGATATCGGATCGGAAGTCCAAAAACAATATCGGTATCGGATCGGAAGTGCAAAAACCTGGATCGGGACATCTCTAATCATGCCTGATTCTGCTGGAGGTTTTTTTTTTCTCTTCACTGTCACTGTATGCATGCTCAGTGAAAGGGATTTCTGTAGAGTCTACGATACAATGCAAGCAAGTCCTGTTTTTGAAACAAAGTCTTAATTAAGACAGCATATCTGGATAATCCTGACTTAATCCCTTATTTTTGTTTTTTGTAAAACACAGTTCTGTTGTACGGAGCCAAAATCTCTAGAAGGTTACACGTTTTGTCAGGCAACAGATTAGAGAGACTATGTTTCTCGGCTGGCCTGGGAACGCCTTGGGGTTCCTCCTGAAGAGCTGGAAGAAGTGGCTGGGGAGAGGGAAATCTGGGCCTCCATTCTAAAGCTGCTGCCCCCGCGACCCGACCCCGGATAAGCGGAGGAAGATGGATGGATGGATGGATGGCCACTCCAATGTCCCATTTTTCACATTTAGTTCTCACTCGTTTTCATTGTGGTATATTGCTAATCTTTTTACAAATACCGGTACATAAGTTTGATGTGAATCTAAATTGCAGTCTTTAGTCTCTGCCAATGATAAAAATACAATTCAGTGAAATCAATGTTTTAAACAGAATAAAGCAACAAATGGGTTTAAACATTGATATCTTTTTATTAAGACAAGTACTCTTTAGATTTTTTTTTTTCTTTCGTAAAAATGTTGGTGTGAACCAATACAAAATATGATGGTCAAATGAGAAAACACCCTCATCACTACACAAAAGAAAAACAATGTCACTTGGGAACAAAAATAAATTCAAGATTCAACAACTTAAACAACCAATCTGGGGATTATAAAACAATCATCCCCCCCCATTTATTTTCTCCCAATGTCCCTTTCTCCCTCCCTAAGCTTTAAACATGAGTTTCTTTCAAATATCCAAGAGGTTACAGATCATTCATAAAACTTCATGTCACAGTAAATACACCATTTTCTATTAGGAAAAGCTATGCATGATGCAAACAGATGTTCGAAGGCTGTGAAAACATCCTGTAATTACTAATTAACCCATACCATATGAGTAAAGTGTTACAGTGGAAGAAGAAGTGTCATGAACATTGTGGTGATTTCGTTAACATCAACTGTACATTGTTTTCAGCTGCTTAACAAATCTAGTTTTCTTTGTGAACTAGGTCTATGCAAAATAATATTTAACATTTACTTTAACAGTGCACCATATTAAACACAGAAACATGTACAACTGAGAGAAACATGTACATCTTGTGATTTTTGTTACGTTTTCCAATACCTGTGGTACTACAGCATAGATATATACACTCGGGGCTTAAAATTTGCATTCTACCTGAGATGCAAAAATAAAAAAAAACACAACTAGAAGACTCATGAACCTGAGAGAGTGAAGAAAAAATACTACATATAATGTAAGTAAACATAAATGAAAAATTATATTATTTTTTTTTCTCCCAACAGCCTTTTTAAGTTAATCCATCAAAAGCAACAGTTACCATTTAAGATAAATATCAAAGCCCAGAATAACACTTGTCATGCACATAGCTGTTTCCATGACACCGCAACTCCATGATCCAGAAACAAAAGAAGAAATTATTTGTTTATATCTCAGCTTATTTTATCAATGTATCCCTCTCTGTAAATGTTGTTCAGTCCTTGCCCAGGATTTTTAAAAATAGCAAGTACCGTAAAGGTGAAACATAATTAAGACTAAATAAATTACTTTTTTTTGTTATGAATACAGGACCACTGTTCAAAGAATCATAAAAAGTTTACATATTTGTTTTCAAAATTAATATGTTCCCACTCTTTTATGTTTTTAGTAATTTTGATCCAAATTACGATGGAATTTTGTAGTGAATGAAGAGACAACTTGGCTGAGCATCGGCCTGAAAGTTAGAAAGGACAGATCTATGTACAAGAGTGAAATTCTAACCAAATGCCTCAAGATCAGAAGGAGAAGGCACTACATTATGTCCTTCACTTTTTTATTTTCTTTATAATGATACGTATGAAGAGGTCTGTTTAAGGCAGTGGTTATTCGTTTTTCTCTGGTCTTTTTTTTTTATTTCTTCAGGCAATACAATAATGTCTCTCACTAATTGCCAAACAAGTGTTGCTCTTCTAACTGTGAGTCGGAGAGGTGTCAAATATGTGTAAAGTTCACACTGTTTGATTGGGGTTAGTGAAAAAGAGAGAGAAATTGTAGAACTATGTAATTTCTCTGCGAAGGTTTGAGGCTACAAGATGACATGCAAAAACAAAAAAATAAAATAAAATAAAAAAAATAAGAGCTTCTCAACATAAAACCTTTTGACCTTAGAAGTTATCAGAGAGAGCCTAAAGATAAAGTATTTGCACAGATAAATTTTAATGAACTCAGACTTACTGTGACTGAAAGGTTTTTAACTTGGAAACAAACAAGATAAAAGCCTAAAATATAAAAATGGTTTGGCAAGGACTTCAAAGCTAAATCTATGTGGGTATTTTTTTTTTCTGTATTTTCATCTCATTGAAAGTTTAACATCATGATATTTTCACCAGCAGATGAGAGACATTTTGCAAAAACAACTTTCCAACTTCATTGTGTACACAAAACATTTATGGTACAGTTACACAAACTAATGGATTCAGTGAGAGGAAATGTAACAAAATATGGATTGAAAATATATATAAAAAACCCCAAAACATTCAGCCTAGTGAAGCACTAATTGCTGCCTGTTTTACTGTGATATTTTTTAAGTGAAGTCTGACTTTTCAGGCAAACAAAATAAATGTTAGAACTTAGGTAATTTAGCTTAAAAGGTAATTTAGTTTTTCAGATAAATAAGATAAATTAGTTAAGTACTGTGTAATTAGCTATTTTGATTGCTTAATTATCTTGGAGCTACCTTAAGGAACATTTTAATGAACTCAAAATTCCTGTGACTGACAGGACTTGAAACAGACCAGAACAGCAATGTAAAAAATGAAATTATTTGATAAAGACTGTAAAGCTAAATTATTGAAAAAGGTTTCACTGACGACACAGAGGGTGATTTTGAGATTCAGGCCATTGAATCACCAATTTCTGTCTGTTTTGATGTGACAGGTTTTAGGTGAGGTGACTTTTTTTTGCCAGCAAAGTAAGTGTTAAAGTTTATTCAATTTATCTAAAAAGCGAATTTAGTTGTTTAAATAATTAAGACTATTTAGTTAAATATTTTCTAACTAAATAACCTATTTTGATGCCAAATTTGCTTTTAGCTAATTTTACTAAATCGGACCAAAGGCTGTTTAGCTATTTAACTGTTTAATAAGCTAAACATAGCTAGATTGTTAATTGAACTATTCATTTAATCAAGATTAAACAGCCAAACAGATGATTTCAATGAACTGGCAATTTTGCGTTTTTTTTTTTTTTTTTTAGACTAATTAGGAATTTTAGTTATTTTGCTTTTTACCTGAATTTTTACCTGAAAATTTTTTTCCCTTATCAAAATTTAGGCAAGCTATTTAAATAGCTATTTAAAAAGTTAGCAAATTTGGACAGCTAATTAGGCTTAGACAGCTAAACTGTAAAGTATTTGATTCTTAAATTGCTAAATAATTCAGTTAAATACGACGCTGTCATAAAAAACTTGTTTAGAAGGCTTAACTCTCTACTAGCTTTTGTTAATTCATCATAACAGATGAACAAAAAAAGGAAACTGTACAATTGCTTTCTAAATGTGATTACATGTTGCGAGTAGATCCAGACTGCACTATGATATGATTACAGTTGAAAAATGCCTCAGAAAGATTCTTAAAAAATGAATTTCGCTATAGGAAGTGAATAAAGACCAACTTCTTAAATAAAACTGACAATTTTACAACAAGTAACAAAACCCAATAAATGACTTCCAAAGCTATAGAGGAAATGTTTACATGATGTATTATGACTAAATAAGACTATCTTTTAAGAAACAAAGCATGTCCCTTTCTAATCCCAAGTATCTTGATTATGGGCTTTAATCAACATTTCGCGTTACCACCTTACTTTTCAGGTTTAATGTGGAATTTTTGAGAGGTACCAGGTGATGACTCTGCTTAATGAGAGGTTTGCAGTTAGGTATCATTTTTAAGCAAAAATAATGAAAATTAATTCGCAAAATTAGCACTTAGCATAGCTGTGAGCATTTTCTCATGTGGTTGTGAAAAACCTACACGTTCCACATATTACGTGAAGCAGTGATCAGAGTAAGGCAACACTTAAAAGAAAATGCTATAAAGAGAAAGCAATGAAGCAGCAGCAATGAAGAGGTAAAAATTACACTGAATCTATCACTTGCTGTGGTGGATAATAATGGTTTTCATCTTCTCTCTGTCATAGATGCTATGGTACGTTCACCCCTCAAGATATTACTTAGCTGGTATAATACTACCTGAGCTGAATAAAAAAAATATTTCATTGTTAATTTAATTTGAAATGACAATTTTGAGCTTTACAACACCAGGTAGCGTAGACATTTAGAGTTTGTGTAATCTCTTTTCATCATGGCACACTGGATGCATCCCTTTACTCAAAAATAAGTTGTCTTTCCTGTTGTGGTATGCATTTTTGAATTTTTGTGGATATTGTGGAGACATTACAGATTTAAAGTTGTCAAAGAACACATCAATGTTTATCTATGCAATAATGCAAAACATCAGTAAAGAAATTGACAAAAATTGATTGTGCCATTTGGGACTCAGAACCACGTGAAATGGCAACAAACAGAAAGATATTTGGTCATTTTAAACACTTCAAGCTTCTATAGGGTACACACCACTGTGGCGTTAATCGAAAACCTGCCACGATTTTATCTTACATTACCTTCTTGCACTAATGGTCCTTAGTAATGAAATGCAGCTGTAAATAAGTGCTAGAAGTAGATTGAAAATCCTCATCAGCAAACATTTCATTCTAAATGAGTTAAAGTGGATATGTACTGAAGCATATTGCATTCATCAAAGGAAAAAAAAAATCAGCTTATCTCATAATTACGAGATCAATATCTCGTTATTATGAGATCTTATCTCGTAATTATGAGATCTTTTCTCATAATAATGAGATATGATCCCATAATATTGAGACCAGGGTCTCAGAATTAAGAGATCAAAATCTCGTAATTATAAGATCTTATCTCGTAATTATGAGAAAAGATACCATATTACGATACAAGATCTAATAATTGCGAGATACTGATCTATCTAATTATGAGATAAGCTGTCTGATTTTTTTTCTTTAGTGAATGCAATACGCTTCAATGGAAATAAAATGGTTAACCAAACTAAATTCATAAGTTTGTGTCTTATTATTATTCATAATTATTTTACAAACGTGAAAAACATAGATGTAAAAGAAAAAAAGTAGTATTGTTTTATGCATTTTTGGCAAGGGCCTGGCCATGTTGCAGTACTCGAAGCAGTGACATGGATCGGTTCGCTCTGTAGCTCTGAATCCATTGTAAATAACAGCTATACTTCACCGCCATAAAAAAACAAAGCATCTAAATTCCATTGCTTATGTTTTAGAACCCATTGAGCATTTGGCTTGAGATCTGGTAAGGAGAGAACAGACAGCTGTGAACTATCAATGCTACTGATCCACCCAACCTTGTGAGGATGCACATGCGCAGACTGATAGCACAACACAAGTTGCAGATACAGTAGATAACTCTGCAGTATCTGGATGCGCTACGGTCAGATTTCTCACACCAGTACATGTGTTTGTGATGGAGCAGGGTGGCAATGCTGTTGTTCACCTATGCCAACTGTGATTAAGTCCATCTTCAGTCAGGAGGCTGACCTGCATCAGGTACTGTGTGGATTGTGGATTGTACATTACCAAGGTTTGCTCATTTGAATTGGTGGTCATTAGTATTAGGGATTTAGATGCTCTAGGGTCCTTTCAGTTTCCCCTTCCATCATACCACATTTCTGAGCTATTTTATGGTTGTAAAGTATAGTGGATATTTCCAATTTATTCAACCAGAAGGTACAGAGGAAACCAACCCGTAATGTCACTGCATAGAGTATTGTATTATGGTGGCGCCTTTGCCAATAATTTAAAAATCAATGCTGCGTTTTTTCTTTAAAGTAATATTTTTCACAATTGTAATATAATAGCTGATAATATTATATTACAATCTCGTAAATGAAGCAAGTTGGGTTAATTGTGTCATTTCCACTTTAAAGGGACAAGGAAGCAATATTGACAATGGGTTCAGAGCATGTTTCTGTCTAGATCACATAATCTTTGAGGGAGTGGCTGCATCTTACAGCTTGATTTAAACCCCATACAGATACATATCACGTTACTGTTTCTCATCATTTGGACTTCTTTAGCAAATACATTCAAAGATATGCAAGATTATCCAAACTGCTAAAGTAAGTAATAAACAGTGGGCCTGAATTTGAAGAGGGCCTTGTATTATCTGACGGAATATATGACAACCAATTAGACCTGCATCTAAATATGATAAACTTGGAGGCACCACAGGATTTTGGCCAAACAGAAAGAAACACTGTGATATTGGGTTTCATTTACTAAACTCTGGAAATGACTTAAGAAAAAAGTGTGACTGATCTGGCCTTTCATATATCTGATTACACAAGCTAAAAGCTAGTTGCAGCACACACTGATAAACACCAGACCCTTTTCTATGTCTTCTGAATGCCAATTGCAACAAAGGATCAAGTAGAGTACATGGAGAAAGTATTCAATCCAACAAGCATGTGAATATAAACCAACAAAAGAAATAGAACAAGGCACAAAATTCTCTGTAAAATAATTAACCTGTACATAATAGGACCCAGCAGTCCAGAAAGGGTCGGATAGGAGACCAAGTAACGGCTCTTTTTCCCACACGTCTATGCCATTCTTGCTTTTCTCCGTGTTTTACCCTCCTTTCTTTTTTTACCCTAACCCAAGCCATCTTGTTACCAATCAATGCTGGACACAGTGCTCCCACAGCATCCCAAACCACCACTCCAGGCCCGCCTAGTTTAGATGTAATACTCCTTCTTCTCATCTGTGTTGTTGTGCCCCCCCTCAGCGTTGATGATTGCTGTGTCTGCATCAGCCGCATCGTCTGCTCCTTTGGCTTCATGTGTGAAGTAAGTTCCTGCAAAAAAAGGTGCCAGACAAATTAGCAGGCAGACAACTCCACCTCCCTATACTCTTCAACTCTATGGCACGCTTTCTCCAAATAAAGCACTTAAACACTTAACAATGTGTTAGCAATCCAGAGTGGTTGCAGTGCTGGTGCTTTACCTTTGTGTCTGGCAAAGTACCGCCCGAGCACAATGAGTGCACAGAGGATTGCAAACATCACAACGGCAACGACTCCTCCAATGACAGCATGGTCGATTTTCTGTGGTGCTCCCTCACCAGCTCTGGAGTCTTAACAAAAAGGAAAAAAAATAAACAAAAAATAACAAAATTAACATTGTTATGAACCTCCCCAGCCAGTAAAAGCAGTAAAAATGCAGCATAATGCACATGCACATAAACCACAGCCATGAGTGTGCAAAATGAATGTTCGAGTGAGCCAATCAAAAGATCTTGAGAGAAAATAAATAAGAGGAATCTTTGTAAATACGTGTACCTGTAGAAAAATGTACGCAGTGTAACCCTATAGTAAAAACTTTAACAATTTCTTTTTCAGTGAAAACTAAAATGCAGTTTTTTATTACAAATGCCACAGTAATAAACTGCACCCACAATAATAAACTTCAACCCAGGAAAGTCCTACAAAACTATGTCATATGAATCATTTCTACAGGTTTAAATTAAGTTAATTTAAGTTGAAAGGTGTGTCGGGAGCAGTTACTATCTGATGAATTCTATATAAACTTGGATATAAATATAAAGTGGCACAAAGCCTTTCTCTTAGCCACTTTGTAAAGGTGCAAAAAGATTAGAGTGTCATTTAGATAAGGAAGATGGAGGGCGGTCATATAACATCTGAATGGGGCTACTCAGCAATATAAGTCTTTATTCACAATCAGAACCAAAACGATTGGAACTTTAAAAAAGTTAAGTGTGAAACCCATTTCATTATAAAACACAGTCATAAGGATGTTGAAGGACGTGAAAAATGTCAGAAATTACACTGTTGAAGAACTTAAGTAAGAATGCCATCCAATGGTCATCTATTCACCATAATCTGCCAGTTGTAAAAGGATGGTGACAGGTAGAAAGCTTTTCTGACCTACCATCACATTTGTAGACTTGCAATCTTAGTTAAATCCTACTAAAACTTTAAAGTGATATTCCGCAATTTGTTCAAATGAACAAAATTCAATGGAAAATTCCCTTATGACCACTGTTAACTCTGGTGACAGATATGCAATTCCGTGTGCCCAGGGGATGCTTTAACAAAGCGAAGCAAAGTGATTTTTGTAAACAATTAGAACAAAGTGATAACTGGCACCTGGAGATCCAAATCCAAAACATTTGACAAAATCAAAATACTTTTCCAGACATGAGACCAACCTTCCTCCATTGCCTTCTGTCTCAAAAGTTAAATACTATAGAAAAGCTTTGGCCTTTGCAGAACAGAAAACAGCATAGACCTTAGACTCTGGATAGTCTAACGTCCTAGACTCAAGTCCTTGAAGACCAGTGTCCCTATTTTTTTGTTCTCTGCACTTTTACACCTATGACATTATGCTGGATAAATTGTATTTGATATTTGTATAAATAACAAAATTTAACCCTTGATATTTTTTGCAGTCTCTTTTGTCAAAAAAAAGGATATATGTAAAAAAAAAAAAAAAAAAAAAAAAAAAAACTGCTTTCTTAAGCAGGGACAGTAAGAAAACAGTCCAAAATTTTAAACTCCAGTTTTTACTTCAATCTCAGCAATGCTTTAAGGTTATCCCAGCCTCCTTGAGTGAGTAACACTGAAAAAAATTAAGCCAGTTNACCTATGACATTATGCTGGATAAATTGTATTTGATATTTGTATAAATAACAAAATTTAACCCTTGATATTTTTTGCAGTCTCTTTTGTAAAAAAAAAGGATATATAAAAAAAAAAAAAAAAAAAAAAAAAAAGCAAAACTTAAATGCACAAAAAATTGTATTCAAATATTTTATAATTTTAAACTCCAGTTTTTACTTCAATCTCAGCAATGCTTTAAGGTTATCCCAGCCTCCTTGAGTGAGTAACACTGAAAAAAATTAAGCCAGTTATTTTACCATGAAACAGCGGACACTGTCTGCTATTTCAGCGAGAATTCACACACTGTAAGATACAATGTGATTTAGGAGGCAATTTCTGGAAGTTATAGACCTCAATAATGAGAAAGAGACACACGTCTGAAGATAAATTGGTATTTGGCGTCCTCGCACGAAGAAATACACGACTGCCTCAGGTGTCAGTGAGTATCACTGTCCAGCACTTAGCCAGATTTATCCGTGCACCACTGACGTACAAGGCAAAATCAGAAGCCCTTAAATTTCCAGTCTTAGAATAGTTCAGAGGCATTTATCAATAGTCTATATCTGTGCACATTTGGGCTGATTGAGGAGTGATGGGTGAGGGGAATGGCTGCACTGTTCTTTGCTGCATGAGAGAGCAGCTCAATTTTCCATCAATCTCTCCAGTCATGCTCTGAACTTGAACGATTTTGATAAAAGACGAGCTGAGAGTGCAGAATTTCTCTCAACACGGCAAAGGCGTAATAAGCTGACTTGAAGGGTCTGAGACGTGACAGTCACATCTCAACCTAAAAAAAATAAAAATCCACAACATCTCTTTCAGTCTGCTTACCATCAGCTAGTGTTGAAACGATTTCTTCAATAAAACTAATTAATAGGAACGTTTCGATTCAGTTGAGCGCCCTGCTAAAATGGATTCATTTTCAACAGGGGAGCACAGTTGTTGTGCGTTGAAGCCCGTACAAGGCGCAGTTTGTTTACTGTATCAAGGATGTCAGGATAGCACAACTCTTTCCCAGAAGAGATGAAACAGCCCATGCTCCATGCTAATGAACATGCTCTCGCTAAATGGCCTGTGCACCGTCCTGTCTCATCTTTCTTCCCTTTCCCCCCGCCTTCCTCCCATCCTCCTGCCCTCACCTTGCTCACCCCTGTCTTTCGTTTGACACATTCTGGAGGAAACAAGCGGAGGTCTTGACTGTTTCCGTGCACCAAGGGAGAGTTTGATTTAACAAGTAGGAAAAATTCATCCAGAGTCAGCAGCAAGACACTATCACAAAAATGTCAGAGAATAACTTAAAATCCCCTAACACCAGCAGTATCAGCTGCTATGGTTGGTTGCATTTCATGTTGCCTGCATTAGGCACACTGCTGAACACTGGTTTCCTGTTCATCAGTTCTGTATTTACTACAGAGGTGAGCTGTAAAAAAAACATGACCTAAAATCCAATGCAAGCACACACAGTAAATATCTAACTTTTGTTCATTTTGTGAAGTCTGACTTAATGTAAGATTTTTAAACATGCGGTGCAATGCCAAGCAGCTCAAGCTCATTGTAAGATGACCTTAAAGGTGTTTACTGACGAAGTACACCAACTCAGCCTAGTACACTCCTATACAAAAGTATTCAGTTACACATAGCTATAGTATGTGGGTAATCACATAATAAATATGTGATTTTCTTACCAAGTGAAGTTAAAAAAATAAAGTTCAGAACAAACTAGTATTGAAAAATGTGCTATAATAATAATAATCTTAAAATAGAAATGTATATATATATATATTGAAGTTTTAAATGATAGATTACAATTCAAGTGCATTTATATAATCATATTTCATCAGAAAGTTACTTCCAATAATATTGCAATTGTCACAGCACCATCTTAAAACTCAAAATTATCCTGATGAAAAGAAAACATCTATAAATCAGAATATGTGAAATAGATGTGTGGCTGTAAACTGGTGACAGAAAACAAAACAGTGAGCACATTTACCAAAAAGTACATCTGCTGAGAGGAAAAACCCCCAAAACATTTTGACCTAATATTGTAGTAAGAACGGGTTAAGTGAAAAAAGTGATACCGTACTACCAGCACAGGACTGGTTGCAGTTCTTAAAATTGAGCATAACTCAGGGTACTTTTAGGTCTATTGATAGATACTGGTTTGTTAAACCTCCTACCTTGCCCTCCTCACTTGGTTTATCACTGTAGATGTCTTGACTTTATAAATTTGAACTTGAGCAATAGACTTCTCTTTCACTTCTTTATCGTAGGTGGACATTGCCTCATCGGTCATGCATATGTCATGATTACCAAAAACTTGAATAGAACTTGGAAGGGAAAGTAAAATTAATCATAAATGGACTTTGAGTGATGTTGGTAAATTTCACAGTAAAATGCAACTTTTAGTTTAATTAAATTTTGTTTCCTTATATAGTGCAAATCTCAAGGCACTTTTCATGGTTATGTAATTAAATCATACAGGCAGATTGTTTTTTATTTAAAGATTTATTCACTCCTCCTGTTGAGGATGTGACTAAAGTAAACAGGCAATTTTGTTGTGTCAGTTACTTTGACAATGAAGAGAAAACTCCCATTTTATCATGAAAACCTCCAGAAGAACTAGGCTAAGTATTTTGCCACAACTTGTTATGGGTTTGAAAAGACAGATCACTCAAAACCTTAAATGGATGGTTCTATCTTTTTAGAGGAATTCAGATACCTGTTAATCGGCAGTCAGTATCTTACCAGATGTACACACAGCTGAATTTAGATGGTACCTTATTATGCAAATTGGGGAATGGAGAAACCTCTATTTCATCATTGTGAGGCACTAAACCAGACTGAAATTTGTGTCTGCTTCAGTTAGGGTTGCCAAAAGTATTTACATTTTCTAAATGTCAGCATAATATGTGAGGAATTATTTAATTTTGAGGTTTACAGAATAAATAAGGTGATTTAAAAACCCCAGATGTTTAACAAATACAGAATAAAAACCTAACATTAAACATCCTGATTGCAGCTGAAAAGAAAACCCTATACACAACGCAACAAGTACTTCATCATAAAAGCAACATGAGTCATATTAGAGTTTATAAATTCATTCAGGCAAAAGAGACATTTTTTGAAAATATGTTTTCTGGTCAGGTGGACTTAAAATTTAAGTTTTAGACAATATAACAATTGTGCATTTGTACATGCATTGTGCATTTGTACATGTATATATATATATATATATATATATATATATATATATATATATATATATATATATATAAAATACACTTTTCAATACCGACCTTAGTAAGAGAAGTCTGATTTAAACTCTGAGACTATAAAACAGCCTTTTGTCTTTTTGTGCAATCTATATAAACACCTGGTTTCAATTAAAATCAAATAAAGCATGAAGAAAATCTAGAGTTTGGCTTACTTTAATAAGCAGTTACACTGACTATTTTGTAAAAAGTACTCCATATCCAAAATGAGGCTGTCGAGACATCTAGGTAGATACTAACTGCTGATAACTACTTAGCAGAATCCAGCTTTAGACTTTGTGAAACCATCCATTTACATCAATGAATTTCAGATGGACGTGTTCCAACAAAATTGAAGCTTTTTTACTGATAACATGTAAATAAGGGATTTTTTTTCCATTGGAGGATGTCTCATAAACAAAATAATCTTTTTAAGCCTCCATGGCTGAGCAATTCCAATTTACAACTGTGACATACCAGTGACAGCCTTAAAAGCATTTGTTTTTGCATGCACTGCAGCGCCTGGAAATTGCCAAACAAGGCGGAGTATGAACATCACCACAACTTTTCTGAAACATTTATTGGGAGCAAGTGTTGGTGCTGAAAAAAAATAGAAGGGTTTACCATTTCTTAACAGTGTAGCTGATGACTTCAGATATACTCAATATTGATTTGAGCAGAAAAAATTATATGTGAGCTTTATCTGATTCCCTTTCCACTTGCATGTGGTAAACATACCCAGAGGTGACATTGCATCACTGAAGAAACTGATTAACACATGTGAGGAGAAACTACAAAGCAATCCAGAGCAGAGTCATAGACATCAGTATGTCAAAAAAGGCTATGTGTTACTACCTAAATCAAAAAGTTATTAGCCTTTTGGTGACAAGTATCATCTTTTCCTGGGTAAAAAAATTAAACGGGCATGTTGACTACATTATTTCAATAACGGATTAAATCATTAATTTGGACAATACTTTTTTTTTCTTATGTTCTGTGTGGTTAATACCCAGACAACATATTTTACTTTATTTTATTTTTTTTATTTGTGTCAAAATTTGAATTGATTACCTCAGCTGTCGAGCTCTATTGTTAATAGATTGTTTATTAATTAATACATGTGTCCCTGTATTGATTGTGCATTTACATACATGTATGTTTAATACATCTGGGAAGTACTTACATTGCAACTCTTTTTTATATTTATTCTTATGTAAAAACCTAATTCCAAGTGTTATTTGATTTTTTTTTTTTTTGAGATTGTTGAAAATTATAAAAAAATGGAAAATGTAGAAATCACAATGTATAGTCCTAATGGGGCATTTCTGGGCCAAAGGTATACATATTCTCTTGACTTAGATCTGGGTCCTCCATGGGGTCTCTTCCTAGTGGGAGGTGCCTGGAAAACATTGATAGAGGGGTGTAGAGAAGCTGATTATGATTATTTAAGTAACCAGTTAATCTAGCAATTATCTTTTAAAATTATTCTAAAATGAGTTAGCCACAGATAATCAAAATACACAAATCAACAGATATAAGAACTAAAAAACACAAAAAGATATTTATTACAATTGACTAAAACATATAAAGCACCAAAGTGGACACAGCTTGGAATGGCTACTTTTTCCATTTTCTGAGGTTTTCAAAATGTATAGTTGAGAACTTGAGGTTATTTGAAAGTCCATCTCCCCAACCTCCCTGAATTTCTTTAATACAGAAGTTTTGCCTTCACAACCACAAATGTCCCTATGTCCATCTGCTTAAAGTACAGCCATATTCAGATCCAACCCAATGGGTACATGTGAGAAAATCTCCAGATGTGAACCAAAGGTCACTGAAATGAGTTCCTCCACCAAGCATCCCTAGCACACCTTCACAACCTGAGTTTATTGGTTGTGATTGTGATCATCAGGTGATGATTAGCTGAGAGCTCTGCAACTGTCTTCACCCCTGTGGCCAAGACAACACCTCAGGTCTTATGAATCAGTTACAAAATCTATTAACAACTAAGTAAAGTTATGAACCACTTTTGTTCAGATCTGGGCTGCCTTTCTTCACAATAACACACCCTTAGGTAATGATGTTTTGTCCCACATTGGTATTAAGACCCACCAGAAGAACCACTCCGGAGAGGGCCCCTTTCAGGATACCATTAAGAACGTTGGTTAATCTGAGCTGCTGTTTGGTTCATAAACACAGGTTTTACCAACTGATCTCTATTATTTCGCTGGATTGCCCGATAGTAGTATGGGGTTGAAGTGAAGCCACCGGCCACCATATTGGTACTCCCTATTTAGACCGGTCGAAATGTACACAATAGGGGTGCTACAGCATCAAACAACGATGATACTCTCATTTTCAGGGGGACTTAGGACTTTAAAAAAAAAGATAAATTCATCAGTCTGACACACTTGCTGTTTCATTGCATAAGTAGTTTACTTAACTTTGATTAAAAAAATAGGCACATCACATTGCATAGTCTTTATGAATTCAATGAAGTCATGTAATATAACATTATGCCAAAAGTTCTAAATTGATGATGTACATGAAATATATTAGCATTAGCATAACATATTTTAGCACATGACTTTTTCGAATGAGAGTTAAAAACAAACACTACAGTAATATTAGCATCAGCCACTTAATAAAGAGTTACTACATTGACAATTCACAGTGAATAACTTTCTATTTACTCTACTTTCTATTTTCTAATGTTAGACACAATGGCTAACTCAGTCAATATCTTCAAGTCAGTCTGAGATAGCCAGACTAATGTTACATACTATACTATGTAATACATTGGCACATATATGGATTTTCTTGGTAAGCACATCCACTGACAGTAAAATTACCTGTGAAACGACTTCCCATTGCCGGCAACCTGCTTGTTTTTGCAGCCAAATGCTACACACATAGGTATTTTTACTGCGCGCCTCCGTGGGAGGCGGTAGTACCAGCATGGCAAACGGTGGGTTCACCTTTTTAAGGCAATCAGCAATCCAGAGAATAAAAAGAAATCAGGGGTTTTGCCCCTTGCTCACTGGAGAAACCTCTGTTTGTAGCGCTGCTCTCTTACAGCAAAGGTTCTGAGTTCAACTCCCGGTCTAGGGTCTTTCTGCATGGAGTCTGCATGTTAGGTAATTGTCGTAAGGTGTGTGTGCATGGTTGAATGTCACTGTGTTTCCCTGCGACTGACTGACGACCTGTCCAGGGTGTACCCTGCCTCTTGCCCATAGATTGCTGGAGATAGGCACCAGCCCCATTGCAACCCTGACAGAATAAGCGGCAGAAGATGGATGGATGGATACACCTACATGATGCCTTATATATACAGCCGATAGTCAGCAAAGGACCACCATCCATATACTGGATGACCATTCACATCCGTGAGGCACATTTAGACATCAACAGATGCCATTGTTTAGATGTCTCTTCTCCCACATTGTCATGTTGTTGCAATTGATAAATAACTCTTTCTTTAGGCTAGAGTTTAACAAAGCAAATTTAAGCTCAAAAGAGTCATTTGGCTCACAGCCAGCAGATATTATCATAGCCACAATCAAATCAAGCTTTTACCAAATTGGTATCTTTGCATAGTCCTTTATTATCATTACTGTCATTTATCCTTCTTCCAATGTGGATCAGCTTGTTATTAAGCGCTCTAACATGTCCAGGATTAAGTTCCCCTGCAGCTGCCTATGCTCAGTGAACTGTTTTTTGCATTGATATTAACAGAAGGTGCTTGGAGGAGGAAGAAAACCTCCAAATGAGAGACAGTATCATTATGACAGCCTTTGTGGTCTCGCACTTGAATCAAGTAGAATTTGATTATGTCTGTAATGTGGCTGGCTGCTGTCCATATCCCCAGCGCAGCTCTTCCTTTTTCTCTCTCTCTGCTAGTGGCTTGATCAGAGTGAGCTGACATGCCCACACCGGCGTCCTGACAGGATGCGTGCAGTCGTGGAGATTTATAGGAGAATAAAGAGGATTTGCAACTGATGCCCGTGTCTGCATGGCTTGGAAATCTGCTCTGCTCAAGTCCTACTGTCACATGCTTTACAGCCGCACCTTTCCGTCTTCACACCAGAATGACTAATTGCTGCTCTGGTCAGTAACAGAGTTTGCTGTTAGATCCCTGTTGTCAGTGACAAGATCAGAGTAGTGAGGCTTTTCACAGGTTTATTACATTACTGTATTATTATTAAAATTTTTCAATTTGTTAAAATTTTTGCTGTTAATGTTGCACACCTATAATATGCTTTTCACAGGAAGGAATATGGCTGTTGGACAGTGCTTTTCAAAAATGCAGCGTTCATATCTTTTGTTCATGCTACCAGCACCACCACAAACTTCCATGTACTTTATGCAGCAGACCAAGGCACCCAATTTTATAAATGTGAAGTGGGTGATATCATTGAATAGTTCCTGTCAGTCAATACTTTGTAGAATAGCTTGGAGTTGTGATTCCACAAAAAATCTTCTGGGGTGTCCCTTAATGGGTTCTGCAAACCTAGATTGGATAGCATGTGTCTATCACCATCCATTTTTTAGTTGTTTTTTTTTATACACAGAGTTTGGGTCTGAACTAAGCAACTTTAATACATGTTTATGCTTCAGTCTATACAACCTCACTGGAGCTCAGTATGTGCATGAGTATGTTCTCTTGGACAGTACACCTCTTCTATTCTACCAAATCTTTTGCAGCCTGTAAGACATTTTATACATTTTTTATTCTTCTACATGTTTACTGTAATTGTTGTAGTCAATACCACACCAACCAAGACCAACGACTACAGAGACCAAGACAATATAGGGTCTTGGTCTCTAAATGTCTTCTTCTTGGCCTCTTGTTCTCAGTCGGTGTGATCTTCACTACAACACTATTTACTTTATCTCATGTTTGCCTTTTGCAAATCTTTCATAGAGTCCAGAGGAGTCAACTGCTTCTGTTTGTGCTGTAAGAAAGTATTCAACCTTAACTAACAAGTTCTGCATCTCCAGCAGAGTCAACCATCTTGGCTGTTATTCTGATTCATGTTCCATAACACCAGCCTACAGTTTCCGTATTCATTTGACAGACTGGACAATGCTCTATAAGATGCTCAAAGCCTGTGGTCTTCATGATGCTCCTGGCACAATGACTTGTTGGATTTTGAAGCAGGTTGGCTGTACTGGATCTATTTAAGAATAAAGATGGACATGTAGCATTGTTCTGTATCACTTGCAAAGAGAATAACCTTATTGTTTAATAGCTAAAATACTGAACAATGAGATTTGATTGTTCGACAAGGTCATTTACTTATTGAAGCCTAAAAGCAGTCAATTTCTGTTTAAGTTTGCATAATAGAACAGAAATGTATGTGGTTTTAAACTGTACAATCCTATCATAGCTCTTCAAAGTGCTTATTTTACAACATACTTCTACTTCATTCATTATCAACCTTGATACATGCACAAATTTTTCGATCACTCACACACTGTGAAGCTTATCAGTAGTAAAAGCATTGTAAAACGTCCTCTCCAGGGACACTTGAACACTTCCTTGGCTAAATTTCAGTGGCCTTGTCACTAATTAGATTTATAGAGACGATTGTCTAATGATGATTTGACAATATATAAATGTGAAAATGACCTTCCGTGGCTTATTATTCATTTCATTTGAAGGTTACTGAATAAAACTAAGTTAAACAGCTTGATGTGAACTTGAACAGCTCACCGCCCTGTCATTGTAGGAGTGTTACATGCTTTACGCATCAAGTAGTGCTTATTTACTATTTATTCTTCTTTCTGTGTAAGATTATTAACCCAGTAGAGACTAAGGAGAAGTAATGGCTGAGCAGAAAAAAAAAAAAAAAAACATATGAAGGTTCTATGCTTGTTAGACACAGGAAGGGTGAAGTAAGTTTCCTTTATGAGGAGAAAGCTAAGTAAAAGACTAAGCTATTTGGTAATATCTCAGTATCTTTGAGATGCACACTGGTGAAGTAAAAAACATTTTTTTGAGGGCGATTTCACTCCTAACAAATTGTCCAGTGGCCATTTGGAATAGATCATTAAAATGTGTTATTCTGCTTTCAAATACCGAAAGGCTAAGAGTGTAAGCTTGACTGAAACACACAAAAAAATACCTGAAGTGTGAAAAGGGGTATATATTTGAAATCTATATAATATTTGAAAACATCCCAGTCTTGTGTGAACAAGTATTTATCAAAGGCGGACTCCAGACCAGATTTCTGTCACTTTTTTCTGATAATACATTTTTAAAAATTGATACAGCTATACTCAATGATTGCTTCCCAACCGGACAAACCTGTTAAAATTTTCTCCTGGAAACCAGTGGTAAAATATAGTATCTTACTACTGAAATCTAGAAAAAAAACTGCCAATGCATTCCCAAAATACCATCACAAGACAGTTTGGGTTTGAGCAGAAACATGTTTTGTAAAACAGAGACATGAGAACGACCCTGAGTTCCTTTGTGTTCCTTTGCAGCCCCTGTGAAGGTTATAAGTCTATCACAGCTTGGCCAAAATAGCAGCAAAATGTACATATATCAGCAAACAGTTTAGATTAGTGCCATACAAAGAACTGGCCAGGATAATGCTTACTTGATACAAAGCTCCAACAGTCAACAGCTCTGTGTAATCTCTAAATATAGATGTTCAAAACATAGAATCTGTTACTTAAATACTGTTGCAAATACTGTGCACTTTACATGTATTCTAAGAAAAACAAAAGTTGCATGGTTACCATATTTGAAAAAAGGGGGAAAAAAGTGAAGCCAAAAATCTTTAAAACTGCTTGTTCTTAAATTGATGATTTTTTTTTTTAAATCCCTGAATCTTCATGCTTCCAAGAATTCATTTAAGCTCATTAAGTAAAACAAAAATCAATAAGAATAGAAGTACTGTACACACATCGACTGTTCATAGACATCTATTGGTTTAGAAAGGGCGACAAAAGTCAGTTTCAAGGCTTTAAGACAGACCAGAGAGTCATTATCCACAATTGGCAAAAACATTTTTTAGGTGAACCTCCACAGGAGTGGCAATCCCACAAATATTACCCCAAAAGTACATTGAGGACTCATTTAAAAGGGCACAAAAGAGCGCAGAGTAACATCTAAAGCCCAGAGGGTTTGCTTGCCTTAGTTGAGGTTCAGTCATTTAACAACAGAGAGACCGGACAAAAATTGCATGGGGACATTTTTTAATGAAAACTACTGCTAAGCAAAAGGAACACAAACCCAATCACACCAGTGAAAATCCTGGGCACTGACAAGAGTCATGGGGAACTGTTGGTAAGCTGTGTATGTCCTTCTATACCTTCTATATCATAATATAATCATATATTTATAAACATATATTTTAATATAATCATAATATTAAAACACCTCATAAAAAGAAAAAACATACCCATAAATAGTGGTAGTACTGTTGTACTGTGGAGCGGCCTTACTGCTTAAGGACCTTGAATTCTTGCCATAATCAACAGAAATATGAAATATGTTCTTTATAAGAAGATCTGAAGCACAGCATGCAAATATGTGAATCAAATGGCTCCAACAAGTCCAATCCTGGCTCAAGAAATACAATAACAGCCTTTTTTCTTAGAGGGTAAAGAGAGCAAAACTGTAACTTAATGCTATAGGGAAGTCATATTTAAATAGACAAGCCAAGGCAAATTTATTTGTATGGCACAATTCAGAACAAAGACAATGCAAAGTGCTTTACATGATTAAAATATAGGAAAATAAAACAGAATCAAAGCAAGTAGGAAAAAAAATAAAATAAAATAAAAAATGCAGAAACAAAAAAGAATATTAAAAACAGTTGGACTAAAGAAAATAAAAAAGTTGAACTAATGATGTTTTAGTTGAACTGTTTAACTAGAACAGTCGAAGGCAATCCTAAACAAATGTGTTTTTAGTCCTGATTTAAAGGAACTCAGGCTTTCCGCACTTTTACAGTTTTCTGGAAGTTTGTTCCAGATATGCGGAGCATAGGAACTAATTGCTGATTCTAGTTATGCAGAGCAGACTGGAGCCAGAAGACCTGAGTGGTCTGGAGGGTTGATACACTGATAGCAAGTATGTGATGTATTTAGGTGCTAAGCCATTCAGGGATTTATAGACTAACAGAAGTATGTTAAAGTCTATTCTCTGAGATACAGGGAGCCAGTGTAAGGACTTTAGAACTGGGGTGATGTGCTCGACTTTCTTAGTCTTAGTGAGGACACGGGCAGCAGCGTTCTGGATCAGCTGCAGCTGTCTGATCCACTTTTTAGGCAGACCTGTGAAAACGCCGTTGCAGTAATCAATTAGACTAAAAATAAACGCATGGATTAGTTTTTCCAGGTCATGCTGAGACATTAGTCCTTTAATCCTAAATTTCAAATCTTTAAATGTCAAATCATTCTGGCTTAAACGTGTATATAAATGTAGTCTTTATCAAACTATATTGTCCCCCGACCTCTGACATAAAACTCTCCTCCTCTTGCATGTTTCCGCTGTCCATAGTGTTACTTGACGGTTTCAAAGTCACCAATTTAGCGCAACTTGGTCCCCAATTTAATTTCCCATTGGGAAACTACTAGCACTAAGTTGCTAACTGGTTAGCGAGACGCTTCCGAGAAACCAGCAACAACCAAACGTGCTTACAAACCTTCCGCCAGAACAATCCCGACCCCGTGATAAACGACCATTCACATTCACTTTATTCACTCGTGTAAAGTCGTGCAACACTCGGGAGAATTTAGAAATGCAACGGCTGGAACAGCCGTTTCCCTACGACTTTAATGACAAACATAGAGTCTTCCTCTGTGTTTTGGAATCTGATAGTAGACCACTCTGAACCAACAGATTGAGAAGTTATGGAGTTACTTATACAGACAAGGCCACATTCATCCCTTTAGATCAGGGGTGTCAAACTGATTCCAGAAAGGTCCGTGTGGCTGCAGGTTTTTCTTTACAGCCAAGCAATAGCACACCAGACTTCATTCATCTCATCAAGTCATCATGTCCAGATTGGAATCCCTGAATGAGACGACTAGAGCCTGGTGTGCAATTGCTTGGTTGGAAAGAAAACCTACAGCCACACCGCCCTTTCTGGAACCAGTTTGACACCCCTGCTTTAGATGAAACCCTGCATCAGAGAAGCAAAAAAAGTCTGTTCAGGTTAATGTCATATCCGTTTTGTCGCAACAATGTCTAGGTTAGTCAGCTCTTGTCGTGGCAAGGTGAGATCAGACTGCTATAAAGCAATGCTCTCAATCATTCAATGACTGACTTGGCCCTCTCAAGTTGTGTAGGGGAGTTTTTGAGAGGAGCAGACTGCATTGAGCACCAAAAAGCACCAAGTGAGCACCATTAGCTGAGATCCCGGAGGAGCATGATCAGCAGAAACAAATGTTCATAATCAGTCAAGAATATACATCTTTATTTCCTAACTTCTCTCTTTTATCTCTACCCTCTCTGG
>NW_015150467.1:159741-161629 GCF_000732505.1 Cyprinodon variegatus
CCATCCATCCATCCATCCATCCAGCCAGCCAGCCAGCCAGCCAGCCAGCCAGCCAGGCATTTAACCATCGTAACTGTACTTTCTACTTAAAAAAAATGTTATAGTAACATTTGTAAGTGGTTAAAACCATGATGGATTCAAATCATATTGTTATTATAATATGTATATATTTTTTATCATATTTTATTTTTCCAAATGGGCACAGACTATTGAACCTATTGAACAGTCTAGTTTTTAATATCAATAAATTACTGCACTAATTGCAGATGCACTTTTATAAGAAGGTGGGGTGGCATTAAAGGCTTTGGGTAGTTACTCTAACCTTTTTATGTTGCCTTTCATGTCACCGAAAGCAAATCCTAAAGCATACGTATCTACTTCAAGATATTAATTATATTAAAGGGAAACTGAAGGTGTTATTTGCTTCTGATTCTTTCTTTTTGCTGTACATCCATGAATAATTTTTACTCAATCCAGTAGGTCTCTAGTTGATTTGAAATAAACTTTCACAGCCTAATATAGAAGCTATGATTTCCACCATGTAGCCGAATAAATATTAGCTGAATTAACAAGCAGGTCTGAATTTGTCATTGGAAGCAGTAACAACCATTAGGCACCCTTAGGTGAGTAAATCTTCATCAATGCATCATCTGCTAAGTTTTTTATTATTATGATTCAACTACAGTATACAGCGCTTAGTGCCTACTGTATGTGTTACAACACACCACACATTTTTTAATGAGTAAAAAAATCTATGATTGAATCTTAAAAAAAAAAATAATAATCTGACAAAAATCGGACATCTGAGGTAAAAAAAAAAGAGAAAGCTTTTCTTTGTATAAAAATCTATTTTTGGTTTCTGCTGACTCCCTAAACATGTTATATGGAAACAATAATTTTGCACAGAAGAATGTACAGATGGTAGCTTTAAAGAAGTTCAGTTGCATCACACTCCAGGGGAAACAATTCCTCAGGGTGGCATGTTTATTCCAAAAAAGCTTCATTTATTCATTGGCAGGAAAGTGTGGGGTTATGCTAATTAAGGTACTGGAAAGCAATCTACCACAAGCTAGCTTAGAACTGCCCTGTGACAGAGAGTATTTAGGAGAGCAGTGAACTGCAAGAAAGCTCAATTACATCCTTCCAGCGTGTTTCACATAAATCACACTAAATCCTCTTTGGGGCCTGTCTTCTTGGAATGTTTCAGCACAAAACAGAGACAGCAGCATCACGGTGACTTAAAGGAGAGGAGCTTATGGAAAACTGCAGACTAATGTAACAGATGTGCAAAGCAGTATCCTGTTTGACTCTACCACTCCCGGAAAGAGTCAGTAAGCTGACTGAGGCTTTAACCGTAGAGGACGGTCACTGATCTGCACTGCTTTGGATTTGTTGTTTGAGGCAGAAGAGAGCAAGTTTGAAGGAGAAACTAGAGAAAAATGAGTTTTTATACAAAAGCTGTTTCATAACGAAGACAGATTTACAGCACCAACCTGCAAATAGGACCCTATTTTTATCCAGCACACAAAAATAGAGCTAAAATGTCAGTTATTTGATCAAATGAATGTGTAAATGAATGCTATCGGAGAGCTGCCTCATTAGAATATGGTGGCTTTTGATGTAGTCTCACTCGAGAGTTTTAAACTTATTATTGGTTGCGCTGGATTTTTTTTTTAAATGTATAAGAATTGCAGAGGGCCCATGACAAAAGAGCAAAATTGCCATATCTTTAAAGCAGCTATTGATAAACCGATCTATTCTTTAAAGATATTTTTTTTGTATTAAAATGTCACATTCTGGCATATCCAAATGTCAACTCCCAAGGTTGCCTCACCATCTGTCTAGCCTTAACACCGCTTTTGAAATAATAGCCTTTCAAAAAAAAAAA
>NW_015150467.1:162929-171152 GCF_000732505.1 Cyprinodon variegatus
ATATATATATATATATATATATCTGACCCAACAACTATGAAAAATAACAATTGACTACTTTCCCTTTTAGGAAGGATCCTTCAAGTTATGAAAACTACTTCAGCATAATATAAGGGTAACTGTTTGGCTTTATTTAGAAGCACTTCCAAGAGTCCCCACAAGTCTGTGTTGCCACTGTATTGATATACCATTCAGCTGCTTAGATTAACTAACTGTTAATAAATTAACTGTTTTGTTAGCAGTTTCCTGCCTGAATGATTTAATAATTTCTACATGATTTGTTAACTTAAACAATACATTTCAAATTCCTTTTTAAAACTTTTAGGTTTTATGGTCACCTGTGCATCTAACATGTATTTTCAAAAAGGACTTAAAGCTTAAAAAAACATCCAAACCTTTTTTTTTTTTTTTTTCCCAAAAGCAATGACCATGTTTGTGCCAAAAGCAAAAATGAGCATACTTACAAACAGCCTTAATGTGTAAAAAGATAAACATTGTTATCTGTTGGGTTTCCTATTCAAGGAGTTTGAAAATGAATGAACTAAGCAAAGACAATTTTTTTAAGGTTGGGTTAAAGAACAGTTTTGATGCATTTTGGAATTTCTTTCAAATGGAGTTTCTGAGATACTGAAATGTTTTGGGGGGAGATGATATGCTACTCTGCAACAGTTTTGAGAATCTAGAGTAAATCCTGTGGAGTCCATGTATCAATGCTTGAAATTAAAGAAAAATGTTGTGACGTCTAAAGCAAAAACAATGTACATGTTTGCTTGTAAATCACATGTATGCTGCTGTGATGGCAGCATGTGCAGCCAATGTAGCACATTATATTTGTTTTACCATATTTTGGTGCACACATTTGGTTGATTCATTTTGACACATTTTGCTTGTATGGTATGGATTTAAACTAATAATTTTCTTCTGAGTTGCCAGTTTCTGTGAGGCTGTCATGTGGACCTGGCTGGGCAAGTGAAGCAGGAGTCCCAGTTGCAAATAATCTCAGTGGCACTGAGACTTGATTGGACTCTTCCACTTATTTTAGAAGGGGTGTGGGAAAGTTACATTTTTTTCAATTTTGTTAATTACTTCAATAATTTTCTCAATTTACTGATTTTCAATTGCATTGATTAGTTTACTTCTTCTGTTGTAGTTTTATTTATGTAATTGTATTTAAATGTTTCCTCTTGTGTCAAAATGGCCTGATCAGCCAGTATATATGTTCCCCTTGTGTGTCAGTGTGTTAGGTCAATTAATACTTCAAGTTTGGTTTTGTTGACCTAATTTTATTTGTGGGCCCATATTTATGTTTAGAGTTCATACTTGTTTTGTAAATAAATCTCTTAACATTTTTCCTCAAATTTCCCAGTGGTTGTTCCCTCACCGTTGCATAATAATGACATTTCTAAGTCTCCTTAAAAAAAAAGCCCAGGTTATTGGTGATGACATTGTGGCCTATTTACAACATACTGTACAAATCATTATATAGTAGAACAGATTTTTAGACAGTTCATGTTTGAAATCCAAATGTTTTTGTATTGGTTTAAAAGGCTGAAAGGGGCTAAACAAATGCTTAAAATATTTTTTCATTTCAGTTCATCTATGAACCCTGCGTTTTCTTTTTAACATGTTGACCAAATTTAGACCACAAAGCTTAATAGAACATCCAAGACATGGATTAGGTATTATTATTATTTTTGTAGTTTAGAAGCAAGTACATAAATGGATTTATGATGTCATAAAAATGTGGGGTCTTTATTGGGTGGAACCACAAATGATTGAACTTAATAGGGTGATGTCTCCAGAATTAATCTTTGTGATAAACAAAGAACCTAAGTGCAACTCCTTCCAAATAGGGATACAATTAACCTTTTTTTATCAGATATTTGTGATGATAATGGATTAATGCCATGAAATATTCCTTCAGTTGCTAAGAAAAATTAAATATTACAAAATAATATTGGAAATATTTAAAAAGAGTTGCATATATTTGCCATGTTATGGTCTATACAACATATAGTGGAAGGGAGATTCCTGGTGGAAATAAGGCAACAAGGATAACAGCAGCATAGCAAAGATTTTGAAGAGAGAGACTACTTGTGTGGTACTACTTTATAGTATCACACAAGCCACAACTGAACCAGTAGCCTTTTTATATTTCTGAAAAAGAGAGGAAACTTAGTCCTCAAAAAAGAGGAAACATTTTAGGATGTTGGATTGTGCACTGTATGTAGTCCAGTGGGATTTCTGTACAGTGTATTGATCCACTGTGTTTTACCAAACCTAAAGTCTGATCTCAAACTGGTAGTTCACATTATTAATGGAAGGTTTAGTGGTTGAGTGCTAGGAAAAGAAGTTCCCCATAATCCTATCTGATCTAAACCCCACACAGAATATAAGCAACATTGTCAGGAGTAAGATAGGAGACAGCAGACAGGCCGTGCAGTTGAAGAGAATGTAACTATTAAAGCAACATAGGTTGCTTTAACAATTAAGCAGAGCTACAGACCTACTTCCTCCCTGCCAAGCGGCATCGACTGAGCTAGTATATCATTGTTTGTTCATGGACATGTTTGTCATGTTTGCCAACATTTCTTTATTAGCTGTACCAGTAAAGCCCAAGCACCTCAACCATGTTTCATGACAGAACCTTGATTATAGAAATAAAGCTGGCTTTGTGGCTAAAACATAAGCGACTATGATATGCTGTGTTGGGAATGTATCATATTTCATTATGCTAGCTGTAAATTGTACTTAGAAAATGTTTTGTGAGCAATAACCATAACCATAACATCATTGACTTTACTACTTCGATAATAATTAAGCAAGATGACAAATTTAACCGGCTTGGTCTAATTCTTCAGCACAGTAGAGCCACAAGCAACATCCTTGCTCCTTACTCTCCTTATTAGGCACATCACTAACCTCTCACAAAAATAATCAGAAAGACAAAATTGAGGGCAATTCAGGTATGCAACTATATTAAGGAGAGCTGAAAGCCCACCTCATCAAGGAAAATTATATTGCCAGGCTCTGGTGCAGGGGGAAGATAGCCCGACCCCTTGCTGAGGGAGAACTGCAGCAAGGGAAATTGGCTGGCTGTTTCCATGCCTTTACTGCCTGCACTCCATCAAAAGACAGCAGTGGGGGACCACACACTCCCAAGCTAATGATAAAACATCAAGGACAGCATAATGTTGCCGCCAGGGATGGAGTGTATAGCAGAGGTGGTGCTGATGGTGGTAGGGGGGTATCAGCAGCAGATTCTCCTCTGACAGTGTTTGAAGAGAGGGGTGGGCTAGATTTTCTTCCTTATGACCGAAGGCTGTGTGATAGCTAAAATGTCAGTGTGGAAGAGGGTGGGGGGAAATTGGCCATTCAGGGATGAGGGTCTTCACAAAGGCTGGGATGGGATGTGGCACGTATAATATCCAGGCGAACACAAATTCTCCATGGGCAATTTCCAGGCTGGATGACTCTGGGCTTGGCTTTATGAGGGCTGAAATATGAGTGTGTTTTGGAGATGCCATATTTTCAGGGAGCATTTGTATCACTGAGCAATTTGATATGAGAAAATTTAACCATAAAGTGAAACAATGTTTGAGAAATTGTTTATCTACGCCTGCTTAAATCTGCCTGCCAACATGACAGCGGGGAAGATGTTTTGCTTGTTTTTGTTTTGTCTCCCTATTCCTTTTGCTTAAAAGTTTCTTTTGCATAAGGCTTTATAGCAGAGCTCTGCAAACTTCTTTTTGTTTTTAAATGGAAATACAATGATTTATCCAGGGGTGGGTGAAACCAAGAGAAATATTTAGACTTTCTGAGGATTCCAATGCACCCTCTACCTTCTCTTTCTCGGTAGGAACTACCAAAGCCAATTAAATCTCCTACATGTTTCAGGAAGCAAGCCCTCCTCAGAGTCAAACAGATTACTACCTATAATTTATTGGTCCTGATAAATGGGTACTCCTCTAATTGGAGCACTGCACCTGTAGTTAAGAGGTGGAGTGTTGTTGATGGGGAATCTATTACAGGTGGAGATCTACTGTGTTTGGAGTATTTCTTTTAATAGACTTAGGCTATGGTCGCACTGCAGGTCTTTATACTTAAATTTTATTTCTTGCTAAAATTTGATTGGCTGACAGTCACTAGAATTGTTAAACAAACCTATACTGAAAAAAAAAACAACAAAACAAAAAACTTAACAGTTGTGTACCTACGTCTCCATGTTATTAAACTGACACTATGACCCCATCATTAACAAAGAAGGTAGGTAAAATAGGAACAGCCTTTTGCAAAGCAATCAGCGATACCGCTGCTGTTTCTGTGGATGTCTAGTGGGCTTGGCAATGATTTAAAAATCTGCATTTAGGAAAAAAAGATTGGTTTTGGGTCACATTTGTATGCTGTGTTACTGTAACCTAATAGTCTTTCTGTAATGGTTTTGGCCACCCTATTACACAACATGCATTTAAAATTTTTTCTTGACCTTTTTTCACATTTGAACCAGTAATTGCAGCTATCTTTTTGTTTTTTTGGAAATACAATGATTTATCTAGTGGGTGGGTGAATTCTAGCTTGTCCTTTGCAAACTAAAAAGAGAATGAAAGAAAACAGGTACAAACCAGACAGTATTATAATAAAGCCAATGACAAAAAAAAGACACTACTTGTTAGATTTTTTTTTTCAGCGTGTAGTATGTAGTGGAAAATCATTAACTGAAAGAAACACTTGATTTAAAGTAACATTTTTAAAAATAAAAAACTTTACAATTACAGAAAATACAGCAGCAAATTTTTTAGGGTATGTCGTTACTAGCTTTGTAAATCAAGATATTGGCATTTTAAACCCACTCCTTCTAGCGAAGCTTAGCAGATCAGTTCAATACTGTACTGTGGACATACTGTAATAATCTCCACAGATCTAAACTATGATTCAACAATTCTAACACATGAATTTAGATTTGATGCAAACTACTCTGTATTTTTATAATCATCATTCTCCTGGAAGGTGAAACCCTGCTCCCCTTCAAGACTTTTGTTACCCAGTATTTAGCTTTCTCAACCTTCTTATCACGTCTGACCAGCCTTTTCTGTCTCTGGTGAATTAAAGTATCAGAACAGCATGATGTAGTTCTCACCATGACTCACAGTTGGGCTCATTTTTCTGGGTTACGTTTTGTGTAAAGGCTCCGACATGTACTTGAGTCTGTGCACAGTCCTGCATACTCCAGACAGACTCAAAGTGAACATACCCAAGAGCAGCAGCTGCAAGAATGAATAGAATCAAACCCCTTCTCTGCAGCTCAGTGACTGGTGTACGGCGGTGGCTTGGTGGAGAAACGGTGCAGCTCCAAACTTTATTTCTGACTTAAATAATTATATGCAATGGGTGTTCCAAGTCGAGCCCTTGAGAGATACCATTCTGCCACTAAAACACCTAAATAATATGAGTTGCTTGTTACCAGACCTCTGCTGAGCAATTTTGGCCATTAGATTTACATGCCGGTGAACAGATGCATCTAAAAAGAAAAATGCCAGATGCAGGAGTTCTCGAGGACTGGACCCGGGCACCCTGGTTCTAGGCAGGTAGGTGCCATTTATTCTTTTTGGGGATCAGACCAGAACAAGCTGAGAAACAAGTGAAGCTTTTACTTCTACTTCAATGAAGCTTCTACTTCAATGTTGTAATTGTATATCACCAATCAAGTACTACTTATTAATACTAATAATTTATTATGAAAAAAAAAAGAAAAAATCTGTGAGTTTCACATTTATGATCTGTGACTTGCACATTTATGATAAACACTGCTACCCACTACTCACACTGCTACCCAGTGCCCAGTGGGAAATGGGCAGCACTGCCGGCTTGCAGCAAAAAGGTTCCGAGTTCGATTCCAGGCCTGGGGTCTTTCTGCATGGAGTTTGCATGTTCTCCCTGAGCATGCATGGCTTCTCTCTGGGTACTCCAAAAACATGACTTTTAGGTTAATTGGTTTCTCTAAATTGTCCTTAGGTGTGCGCATGTATGGTTGTGTGTCTATGTGTTGTCTTGTGATAGACTGCCGACCTGTCTAGGGTGTATCCTGCCTCTTGCTCATAGACAGCTGGAGATAGGCACCAACACCCCTCGAGACCCCCCTTGGGATAAGCGAGAAAGAAAATGGATGGATGGATGAGTGTTTGCTATTTTTTACATTTTATCATTATAGTGATGACAGTGAAAGTGAAGTTCAATTTTTCCAATAGTCTTTCCTAAGACCAGAGAGAGCAGTCCTGTCCGCTCATGTAATGTCAAACCCTTTACAAACCCCAAATTTCCAGCAGGTTGTGTGTCTTTGACTCTGTGTCCATCGGGGATTTATAGGTCAAAAAGTCAATTGCAAGCTGAAGTGTGGTGGTAAAAGGCTCGGCGGTACAAGTTATATCACCAGGCTTCTGCTGCCCCTGAGAGAAAAAGGCTTTCGCTCTGGTCACTTTCCTCACAAACCAAACGACAGCCACAGGGGCACAATTTAAAGGCCGTCTCAGACAGACTCTCATGGAGAAACAGCGTGAGAAGCCTCTCTCTTTGCCTCTTTCGACTGACCACACACAATGCAGGCAGCACAATAGGACTTGATTTGATGTGGATTTACATCAGCCTCCCACCTGTCCAGGCTGTCACACAGAGAAGGTCATTAGTCTTTTTGAAACAGGAACAACCTGAAGGACCACAACAGGTTGAGTGAGGCAGGAAGAGCAAAAATTGAATTGATGAGCACGTCAACCTGACTTCCATCAATATTATTTTTACAGAAGAATAGAGCTCATTAAAGTTAAACTATTTATAAGAAGCTAGAAGTTAAATATCTTTGGAGGATATGAGTGTTATAGTTTTAATTGGAACTTTTACAGCGCACTGAAAAAGGTCCTCTTTAAAAATCTCTTTTATTTTTAGCCTTTTTGTCACACATTCAAAATCATCAAAGTCATCTTAAATCAGATAGGGCGAAACGGACTATCTGCAAAATTCAGCATGTGTAATGAGGTTTTTGTTAATGAAGAAAAAAAGCTATTCAAAGCAACATAGCCCTGTTTGAAAAGGTATAACCTACTGAACCCAATAACTGACACCCTTCGAAACAATAACTGCAATCAGATTGAGGAAATTTTGTTTTGCACAATATTTCAATTCAGCCATCATTCATTCTTGGGTTTTCAAGCAAAAATGAGCTTTTTAATCTAGTTCAAAAGCATCTTAGTAAGATTCAAGTGTAAGCTTTGGCTAAGCCAACCAAAAAACGTACTCTTGTTATTTTAAGCTGAAATGTCCAGCGTGCATCCTGCCTTTCACCCAAAGACTGCTGGAGATGGGCCCCAGCTCCACTGTGACCATGATAAAGATGGATGGATGGAGGGATGGACAGACGGATAGATGGATGGAGGGATTTTAAGCTATTCAGGGGTGAATTTGCAGGTTTGTTATGATGTTCCTGGTCTTGAATATGTTGCATGATCCCAAAAATCATGAGAAGTGGTCCAAGTTCAGAAGCACACAGCATCACAGTGCTTTTACCATGTTTGACTTTGGTATAATGTTTTTTAGATTTTATCTTAAAAAATCTCCACTTTTCTCATCAGCCACATAATGTTTTCCCAAAAGTCCAGTGGATCATCTCACCTCAGTGGATATGAGCATTGTGGTGTATGCAGTTCAATGCAGTTAGGAATGCTTTGAGCTTTATATCGGAGAAACCAAACAACCTCTCCACAGACGCATGGCCCAACACTGAAGACCAACCTCCTCAGGACAAGACTCTGTGGTACATCTACACCTTTAGGACAAAGAACAATCTTTTGAGGAACAGAATGTTCACATTTTGGAAAAAGAAAATAGGTGGTTTGAGAGGGGCATGAAGGAAGACATCTATGTTAGGAAAGAAAAAACAACCTTAAACAGAGGGGGTGAAAAAAACTATATGCACCACCTTTCATCAAATCATGAAACCACGCCCACATTCCAAAGTGACAGCCGGAAGTCCCGCCTTAATTAATATTAAATTAATATTAAAATTGATATAAAATTAATATAAAATTAATATTAAATTGATATAAAATTAATATAAAATTGATATAAAAAAAAATGTTGAATTAAAAAAATAATTACTTTTCTGTAGTGTCCAGGATGAAATCGAATGATCGACACCAAAATTTTGACGATTGGTCCTGTCTCTGCTATTTGGCT